>NC_065447.1:92769783-93115356 GCF_917563875.1 Diabrotica virgifera virgifera
CTTAGGTATTTATGTCTGTGTTTCTGGATTCAAGTTTAAGTTCTGGATTCAGGTTCTTTGACCACCTGAGTTAGGGCTTTCGGTCGATATAGGCTTCGTACGTTCCATATTCCTCTATTGCTTTGTCCTTTGTCATTGCTAGCGCGGACAAAAAAAGATTTTTTCTTGGAAATAACACCTATTTATCCATTTAGAACAATCTCTCATTTTCAAATTAGAACAGAACGTGAAAGAATGGTATATAGTTACCATGTCAACTAAACAACGTATTAAATATTATTATTGCTTATTAGTAATGAAGAACATTATGACAGTTCCTTGTTATTTACCAAATACTGTCTTTTTCAGGAGTATGTAAATAGAGAATGTAAATAAAAATCTTCTAGAATGCACAAAAAGCTTCTAATAATCTGACCTCGTTAAACAATTTTAAATGTAATCCAGATTCTTGATAATTCTTTTAAAAGATAACTCAATATTGGTTTTCCTAAATAAAAAAACCAATAAAGACATCAATTGTCTTCTAATATAATACACTCACCGGAATAAAATTCCGCCACCCAAAATGTTTGATTCAGTTTGACAATCTATAACGTTCTTATTTGTACTCCGATTTTTAAGATTCTTGCATCAGTTTGTAGGTACATGTATTGATGCCGTTTATTATTATTTCAGTAACAAAATTTTTTTACTTAGATGGCATTATACGGGGGTGAATTGGAGCGTTGTATTTTCTCCTAACTTTAAAAAATTATGTGGAAAAATTGGAGGGTTGATTTTGTTTCATACTCCTTTAATATTATCCTGGAGGTACCGCCAAGGTTTTTTTTTAATTATCCGAATATCTCTTTTCTTGTTAGAGCTGTAAATAAAAACATTGCTTAGAAGGTTTTTTAATTAATAATATCAAACGCACTAAAATCAACAAAACAAAACAAAAGTAAAAACAAAATAAAACATTTCAATAGCGCGTATCTCCACCTCTTGCAGCAACTACTTCTCGCAATTTGTTTGGCATCGAATAAAGATGTGTTATCCTTGCCTGGGGAATAGCCCGATATTCCTCTACCAGGACCATACCTGTACCAAATTTTCTGGAGGCCTAGGATGACGGCAAATAGCTTTTTTTAATTCATCCCGTAAATGCTAAATATGATTGCGATCTGGGCTGCATGCGGGCCATTATAATCTTATCAATCCAACCTCTATTTTATGAGTCCAGTATTTTTATTTACAAAAATGATACAGCTCTTACAAGAAAAGAGATATTCGGATAATTCAAAAAATAGAACCTTAGTGATACCTCCAGGATAATACAAAAGGAGTATTAAACAACATCACCTCTTCCATGTTTCCAGAGAATGGCCCGCATGCAGCCCAGATTCCAAACGTATTGAGCATTTACGGGATGAATTAAAAAAAGCTCTTCGACGTCATCCTAGGTCTTCAGAAAATTTGGTACAGTTATGGCCCTGGTAGAGGAATTTCGTGTTATTCCCCAGGCAAGGATAACACATCTTTATTCGATGCCAAACAGATTGCGAGCAGTCGTTGCTGCAAGAGGTAAACATACCCGCTATTGAATTGTTTTTTTTATTACTTTTGTTTTGTTCTGTTGATTTTAGTGCGTTTGATATTTTTAATTAAAAAACCTTCAAAGCAGTATTTTTATTTACAGCTCTTACAAGAAAAGAGATATCCACATAATTCAAAAAACAAAACCTTATTGATACCTCCAGGATAATACAAAAGGAGTATGAAACAAAATCAGCTCTCCAATTTTTCCACAGAATTTTTTAAAGTTTGGAGAAAATACTACGCTTTCATTCACCCCAGTATAATGCAATGCAAGCAAAACTTTGTGTTACCGGAATAACACAAAACGATATTAATACCTGTACCTACAAACTGTTGTAAGAATCTTGAAAATCGGAGCACAAATAATAAAGCTATAAATTGCCAAACTTAATCAAATATTTTGGGTGGCGGAATTTTGTGCCGGTGGATGTATTTATAATGACTGTATGTTAAACAAATGTTATTCATTGTATAAAATATCCTCTGTATTAATAATTTAAAAATACAATTTTGTTTCTTACTAACATTTAAATTATTACTCAATTGATGGAAGTTCGGTCCTGGCAGGTATACTAGTTGGTGCGTATTTGTCAGCTCCAAACAAAATAGTTATTTAGATAGTAGCTAATGAGTAAAAAAATTTTATTTTCGCATATATAAGTGTATTATAGTGCGTTCAATTATTGTACGTAAGTACTCTTTAAAATTATATAAAGCCAAGTTATTTCACTGGAATTTATTATTTATCAGAAGTCGGTTTGATACAAAAAACCCTAAACACGTTTATTCGTTATCTATAACGACATGATAAAATCACCTGTTGTAAGACAGGTCCGTATTTCAGGATTTACTTAGTTTTGAATAATAAATAAAATATGTCAAATCCGACTGCCGGGACTTCTGACTACAGGAGCGCCCAAATGGAAAACACTACTAAAACTTATTCTACTGCTTTGATTGAACAACAATTTCCAACAAAAGAACAAGCCATTGTATTCCCATCCATTGAAAACCTTAAACTTCAAGATTATCTGATTTCACTAGGAAAGTTGATCGAGCCCAAAAATATCCTATTTTCCTCAAGGCTTTCTAACAACAGAGTGTGTATGTACCTTGCAAACAAAAATGTTGTTGAAAATTTCATGAATAATTATGGAGGATCCATAGAAATTAATAACCAAAAAGTCCAAGCACGCAAACTAATCACTCCATCACAAAGGCTAATTCTGTCAAACGCTTGTCCCTCTATACCGCATGCTGTATTAATTCAAGAAATTGAAAAATTGGGCCTTCAACCCATGTCTCCCATGTCATTTCTCAAGATAAGCGCCGGTTTGCCGGAATTCAACCACATTTATAGTTTTAGACGACAAATCTTTATCACACCACCGCTTGCCCCAATACCTGAATCCATATTAATGAATTATGATAACACCAACTATAGAATTTATTTTGCACAAGATTCCTTGATCTGTTTTTCATGTAAAAGGCCAGGCCACACTGCAGCAAATTGCAAAACAATCCAAGAATCAGTTTCTGAAAATTATAACCAAAACCCCCACTCCCAATCATCTTCGCAACCCATACCTTCCGAAATACTTTCAACCAACCCCTCAAAAACTCCAACCTCACAACCAATTATCAATATAGATACAACCCAGTCCACACAAAATAGCTCAAAACGCAGTTTGGATGACATTGTTACACCTCCTCTAGCGCAAGATGATAATTCAAAAAACCAAAGTCTTGAACCATTTGTTAAACCTAATGTTGCTCCAGCTAAAAAACCAAAGAAAAGTAAGGGAAAGACTCCAACTCACGTACTCATGGAACCGACCAAGGCATTCATCTCAGAGCAAAACCCTTCATTTGTTCTTGATTTTGATCAAATATCCGATCTATTTGAAAATGTTTATGGTGCACAGGACCCAGTCAGCATCATAAAAAACTACACTAGCGAATTTGAAGCTTTAGTGAAAATGCTAACAGCAATATACCCGTATTTCAAACAAAGATCGATTAAAGCTAGATGTACAAAAATTAGAAAGAAACTATTGAAGCATTTACAGATGGCTTACTCGGATACTGAGGCATCAGAGACTGAAAGTGAGTTTTCTCAAGAATAGAGTCATGAACTTCTGTGACAATCCCAAATTTCAGTTTTATTTATTATAAATGGGCTTCTCATCAATTTTGCAGTGGAACATTAACGGTTTTTATAATAACCTTCCAATGCTCCAAATAATTCTGTCCAGACACAATCCAGATATAATTTGTCTTCAGGAGACTAATTTCAAAAATGAAAACATACAAGCTTTAAAAAAATTTAAAAATTACTGCAAAAACAGAACTAACCAAGATAAAGCCAGTGGTGGAGTAGCTATCTTTGTAAAAAAGTCAATTGAAACTACAGCAGTTCCTCTCCAAACTAATCTAGAAGCAATTTGCATTAAAGTTAACTCGAGTCCAAATATCTACGTTTGTAACTTATACTTACCTTCATCAACGCAAGTAGACTCAGAAGCATTAACTGAACTCTTACAACAAATTCCCCAACCCAGGCTTATTTTGGGCGATTTTAATGCTCACAACTTTTCATGGGGCTCTTCTACTATAAATACCAGAGGAAGATTGCTGGAAGAGATATTTGAACAGTGCAACCTTTCAGTCTTAAACGACGGCAGACCCACTAGATTTAATATACAGAACGGTGAATCTTCATGTATAGACCTTACGATATGCGAACCAGGTCTGACCCCACAGCTCACCTGGGATAGGCTGGATTTCTTGTATAACAGTGATCACTACCCAATTTTTATTCATAACAACAAAAACCAACGTGGACGGACATTTACCCCAAAATGGAATTTAAAAAAACCTAACTGGAATCTTTTTTCAAATTTAGTCGAAAGCAGTATGACCACATTTAAAAGCACCTCAAACATAGACGAGACCCTTAAGAACATTGTTACCATTATCACAGAAGCAGCAGAAAGAGCAATAGGAAAAACTTCATACATAAAACAACGCAACCCCGTCCCATGGTGGAACCATGAATGCAAAACAGCAGTCGAATCTAGCAAAAGAGCTTTTAACAAATACAAGCGCTACAAGACTCTCGAGAATAAAATTGAATATACAAAACAACGTGCAATAGCCAAGAAGACAACTAGAAATGCCAAACGCCAGTCATGGACTCAATATGTATCAACGTTAAATGCAAACACTCCCATGACTGAAGTATGGAACAAAGTCAGAAGAATATCTGGATTAAACAGCAATCAGAATATCAAAAGCCTCGAGAGAAATGGAAAGGCAGTTACTAGTAATACTGAGATTGCTAAAATCCTTGCTAACACATACAAAAACCGATCCAGTAATATTAATTATAAAAAATCTTTCATTAATTACAAACAACATGAAGAAAATAAGAAAATTAGCATTACTCCTAACAAAGATGAACCGTTAAATTTACCCATTTCTCAATTAGAGTATACGGAAGCATTATCAAATATTAAAGAAACTAGCGCTGGCCCGGACGATATTCCTAGTATTTTTATTAAACACCTTCCAGCGAGCGCTCACAAACAACTTCTAGATCTGTTTAACATTATTTGGCTTCAACACAAATTTCCTGAAAAATGGCATGAATCCATAGTAATACCTATACAAAAACCTAATAGTATTAAGGCAAGTCCCGAGTCATACAGACCGATATCTTTAACATGCGCCATGTGTAAGTTACTAGAAAAGATTATTAACAATAGACTAAGATGGCACTTGGAGAGACAAGATTTGATTATTCCAGAACAAAGTGGTTTTAGAGACCAAAGGTCAACTATAGATAATATCATAGATTTGGAGAGTGACATTTCTGAAGCATTCGCACTAGGGGGTAAATGTCTAGCGGTTTTCTTTGACATATCAAGAGCTTTCGATACAGCCTGGCACGACTATATAATAAAAAAATTACATAGTTGGAACATTCAAGGTCACAGCCTATTCTTTATTAAAAATTTCCTTCAAAATAGAACTTTCAGAGTTAGGACAAATAACATAACATCAGATATAATGTATCCAGAAAATGGTATCCCTCAAGGCTCGGTTATAAGTCCTACTCTCTTCATAGTGGCAATCAATGATATCCTCAAAAACCTAAAATCGCCTGTGAAGGCACGAGTCTACGCAGATGATCTTGTAGTTTTCTGCAAAGGTAAAAATATACAAAATATATTTCGTCATACACAGAACTTTATACAAGACTTAGAAATCTGGTCACAAAAAACAGGTTTCTGTTTTTCCGCTGAAAAAACTCGCTTCATCCTGTTTTCAAAGAGAAACGTCACAAATATCCCCAACCTAAGACTATGTGATGAAAACCTAAAGCGTGCAACGTCAATTAAGTTCTTGGGCATGACATTCGAAGAAACCCTAAGCTGGAAACTTCATATAACAAATCTGATGTTATCTTGTCACAAGCGACTAAATCTTCTAAAAACTCTGGCCAATAAAGAATGGGGTGCGGATCGCCAAACACTTTTAATGTTATACAGAACATTAATCAGATCAAAATTAGATTATGGGTCTACTGTGTATTCTACAGCGGCTAAGACGCTGCTGAAAAAACTTGACAGTCTTCACAATCTCGCTTTACGTATAATATCTGGAGCTTTTCGCACAACACCAATCGAAAGTCTGTATTGTGAAGTTGGAGAACCCTCCTTAGAAGACAGAAGAGTTTATTTAAGTGTAGCATACGCCGCAAAAATCAGGTGTAACTCAAAAAACCCTACTATACAAAATTGTTTTACAGAAAAGTTCCCAAATCTCTTCATAAATAAACCAAGAACGGCCAAACCCTTCTACGCAAGAATTAGAAGCTACTTAAATCAAATAAACTATGCGTTCCCAGAATGCTTTCCTTCCAAACTGTCCTCAATTCCTCCGTGGCAAATAAAGAACCCTCAGTGCCTAACACACCTCATTTCTTTCGATAAACATTCAACAAACCCACAGTTAATCCAATCCGCCTTCAATGATATACTCCGCAATTACAAGGAGTATACACAAGTATACACCGATGCATCTAAATCAAATGAAGGCACTGGTGCTGCAGTCATAACCCCAACATCAACAAATAAATACAAACTCCCTTCAGAGTACTCTATTTACTCTGCTGAATTATACGCTCTATACCAGGCCACCCTTGCTGTCAATGCGTCCAGTAATACCAAATATATCATACTCACAGACTCTCTAAGTTCGGTACAGTCAATCCAATATGTCTACCCATCTAATCCTTTGGTCATCAAAATAAAACAAGAAGTTCATACCGCTCAACTGAATGGAAAAATTATCATATTCCTCTGGATACCATCCCATATTGGAATTCAAGGAAATGAAGAGGCAGACAACGCTGCAAAAGAAGCTGCAACTAGTGATAGTGCGGAGTGTACGGAAACATTTACGAGTGCGGATGTGAAAGCGGCGGTCAAACGTAAAGTGCGGTATATGTGGGAAGAAAAGTGGAAAGTGTCATCGGCCAAGCTACGCGAAATTAAAAAATCGATAAAACCCTGGCCAACATTACCAACAAGTCGGAGAGACCAGGTAATATTAACGCGACTCCGATTGGGTCATACGCGATTAACTAATAGTCATGTGTTTTCCTACAAACAAGAACCAAGATGTGACAACTGTGAAGAAAAGTTAACAATCAAACATTTATTGGAGAATTGCGCAGCATTAACGCCAAAGCGCATATTGTACAATATACCAAACAAACTCAGTGACATTTTAGGCCTACAGTGCAATATGTCAAATTTAAAGAGGTTCCTAAGTGCAATTAACATTTTATACAATATATAAAAACACAAATGTAATAAAAATTATTGTTCACCACTATTGTTTCGCTAATAGCCAATTTGGCTGATGCGATTTTTGTTAATAAAAAAAAAAAAAAAAAAAAAAAATTACTCAATTGATTCATATTGCAGGTCTCTGTTATCAATTTAATCAACAAGTGTCACAACATTGAGAAATACAACAAGGACTTTGTGCTTTCATGTTATTTCCTTCAAGAAAATATGTCGAAGTGTGAAATAAGGGACGAATTGGCACACCTAGCAAGTTACGCAGAAAATATTGCGCCAAAATGTAACGCAGCTGGTTTTTTTGACATCAACAGATCAATTTTAGGTCCAATGTTTTCTTCGATGAGTACTTATATGATACTTTGTATTCAGTTTAATTTAGCAAACACTGCAGACAAAGTGTAAATCACCCACAAATATCACCATGTGTTATTTACTTTTTTGAATAAAATATACAGTTTTTTTATTAATATAATTCTCCTACTTTTTACTTAAAAAAGATTTTATCTTGATCCTAGGATTTTAAATTAAATTTTTTTTTGAAAAGAGTTTTTATTTTTTTTTATTTGGATTAACGCCTCGACAGCTAATGGCCATTGGCATGATACAGTGGATTTTTCCAATCAGGTACAATGTAGTTACCTAGTGTAATGTTTAGTGTGTGTGTTGAGTAAATGTTTTGTTACTTAGCAAAATCGACGTCATTGTCTTTGCAAAGATACGAGCTTTTATTTTAGTTGCCCTAAAACCAAAGTAATGCAAGTTTAACATAATGCCTAATTTCCAATATTATAAAGAATCTTTCTATATTGGTGTAGGAGCATAAAGCCTTAGAGATTAGTTGCTAAAATATAAGAGGGAAAAAGTAAAAACAAATTAAAAATTTACGATAGATCAAAAGCGCGCAGGAATATTTTTTCCAATTCCATGAAAAATATGCTCTTCCACCCATAACCGAAAATCTATTAATTTAATTAATTTAAACTACTGTTAGAAGTATGTGTTGTGTATATCTGAAAAAAAAATTTAAAGCACACATGGGAGTGCCGACAGAAGTGAAAACTTCTTATAGTATATAAATTACGAGCTCAATGCTTTTTCCCCATCCAAAAAGAAGTGCTATACCTATATTATATACGCGTTGCGTACGTTCTATGCTATTTATGTATACATACACATAATATATATATATACGTACGAAATTTAGTTCGGCAAAGTGATGACGGTCGCAAACTCAATATTTTTCCCTATCTAAAAAGTTCACAACGTCCGTAAAGAAGTTTTCACTTCAAAAATTTATTTCGCCGAAGCAATGACTGTCGCTAGTTTAATACTTTTTCCCCATCTAAAAAGTGCACAACGTCCCTAGAGAAGTTTTCAATTCAAAAATTTATTTCGTCGAAGCAATGACGGTCAGGATGAAGGTCGCTAATTCAATGTTTCCCCATCGTGCCCAATTGCTTCCCCATCCAATAAGTGCACAACGTCCCTAAAGAAGTTTTCATTTCAAAAATTTATTTCGCCGAAGCGATGACAGTCGCTAATTCCACACTTTTTCCCCATCTAAAAAGGGCACAACGTCCCTAAAGAAGTTTTCACTTCAAAAATTTATTTCGTTGAAGCAATGACGGTCGCTAGTTTAATAATTTTTCCCCATTGGAAAAGTGCAAAACGTCCCTAAAGAAGTTTTCACTTCAAAAATTTATTTTGCCGAAGCGATGACGGTCGCTAATTCAATACTTTTTCCCCATCTAAAAAGGGCCCAACGTCCTTAAAGGAGTTTTCACTTCAAAAATTATTTCGTCGAAGCCATGACGGTCACTAGTCAATACTTTTTCCCCATCTAAAAAGGGCACAACGTCCCTAAAGAAGTTTCCACTTTAATAATATTACTATTATTATACGTGCACTATAATAATATACGTACAAAATATATTTCGTCGAAGCGATGACGGTCGCGATGACGGTCGCGAAATCAATCCTTTTTCCCGATCCCAAAATAGAATTTACATTTGTTTTAAATTTAAATACTTCTACACAATTTATATATACATACACATAATAAATATACGTACAAAATTTATTTCTCCGAAGAGATGTAGGTCGCAATGACGGTCGCGATATAAATCCTTTCGCCATCCAAAAATAGGTTTTATATTTATTTTAAATTTAAATACTTATATACAATTTATGTATACATACACATAATATAGATACGTATACCTCGTCCAATTTACTTACCGTTGCACGTCATCCGCGCCATAGCCTGTGACACGATACCAACACGAAATATTTAGGCGATGGGTGTGTTCTTTTTTAGAATCAAAATGATTCTAAAGGGGAACACACCTACCGCCTAGATATTTCGTGTTGGTATCGTGTCACAGGCTATGGCGCGGATGACGTGCAACGGTAAGTAAATTGGACGAGGTATACAAAATTTATTTCGTCGAAGCGATGACGGTCGCGATGACGGTCGCGAAATAAATTCTTTTTCCTCATCCTAAAATAGGTTTTACATTTATTTTAAATTTAAATACTTCTGTACAATTTATATATACATACACATAATATACCTATAATTATATGTACAAAATTTATTTGGCCGAAGCGATGACGGTCGCGATGATGGTCGCGAAATCAATCCTTTTTCCCCATCCTAAAATAGGTTTTACATTTATTTTAAATTTAAATACCTCTATACAATTTATATATACATACATATAATATATAGCATAAGCGATGACGGTCGCAATGACGGTCGCGATGACGGTCGCGATGCTGGTCGCGATGACGGTCGCGATGACGGTCGCGAATTCAAAGCTTTTCCCCTATCCAAAAATCGCACAACGTCCATAAAGAAGTTTTCACTTCAAAAATATGTCACCTACATGTAGTCATGAGAACGGTGAGCAAACAAATGTATTTTGTTCTTTTGTTTATTTTTAAAACAATGTTAATTTTTTTGCGTTACATGTTACTTTCTTTTGGATTATTTATTTTACCTATTATTTCTTTTTTAATGTTTTATATAAATGATTTTTTTATAATATTTACTTCCTGTTAACTTAAATCACTAACACCAACGGAATTTAAGAAAAACATACAAAATGGAAGTTTCCGAACCTTGTTGACCAAGAGTGTATTTAAAAAACTCATTATTTTTCATCTTTATTTAGACACATTTCGATAAATTAGTAATAATAAATTCACTATCCCTAGATGTCATTTTTTATATGTCATTTAGTATATTACAAAAAAGTACAATATTTATTATTAATTTATAGCCTTGGGTTGTAAATTAATTATTTAACTTTGATTATTCCTTTATATTGAATATTAAAAATATTTCAATTATGTAAATATAATCATTTATTATTTATAAAAACATGTTTACCTACTTCAGTGAATTAAGCGTTGGAACAATAATGTAATTGACTATTTTATTATATTCAAACAAAAAAATACTCCACAAAATAAAGCACAATAAAATGACATTTTTATGAGTATTTTCCCATATTAAACATTTTAAAAAGTTTGTATTGAACGATAGAACTTTTTTTGCCCTCAAATTATTATTCCAATATTTTAAACCAAAATTGATTTTTTCTAAATATAAATATAGGTATATACAGGGTGTAACAAAAAGGCAGGTCATATATCACAATAAATATTCTGGGACCAAAAATAGTTAACAATTAAAAAAATAAGTATATAAAAATTTGCTTGTGTTTCGTCATATTTTGCCCATCAAATATGCCTCCGACCGATTACAAAATTTGTGCACTGTTCCATAAATAAGTCTCCTTATATTAGTCCATTTATTCACGGTTTTTGCTGTAGATTTTATAGAACCCCTTGAATTGACATGAAATTTGAGGTACACATAGGTAACATGTGTAACAAAAATACAACGCTTCCATTCACCCCTGTATAATGCAATGCAAACAAAAATTTGTGTTATCGGAATAATACCAAATGATATCAATACATGTACCTACAAACTGTTGTAAGAATCTTGAAAATCGGAGTAAAAATAATAAAATTATAAATTGCCAAACTTAATCAAAAATTTTGGGTGGCGGAATTTTGTGCCGGTGGGTGTATTTATAATGAATGTATGTTAAATGTTATTCCTTGTATAGAATATCCTCTGTATTAATATTTTAAAAATACATTTTTGTTTCTTACTAACATTTACATTATTACTCAATTGCTTCATATTGCAGGTCTCTGTTATTAATTTAATCGACAAGTGTCACAAAATCGAGAAATACAAAAAGGACTTTGTGCTTTTGTGTTATTTCCTTCAAGATAATATGTCTAAGTGTGAAATAAGGGACGAATTGGCACGCCTAGCAAGTTACGCAGAAAATATTGCGCCAAAATGTAACGCAGCTGGTTTTTTTGACATCAACAGATCAATTTTAGGTCCAGTGTTTTCTTCGATGAGTACTTATATGATACTTTGTATTCAGTTTAATTTAGCAAACACTGCAGTCAAAGTGTAAACCACCCACAAATATCACCATGTGTTATTCACATTTTTGAATAAAATACACAGTTTTTTATTAATATAATTCTCCTACTTTTTACTTAAAAAAGATTTTATCTTGATCCTATGATTTTAAATTAAATGTTTTTTTTGAAAAGAGCTTTTATTTTTTTTATTTGGATTAACGCCTCGACAGCTAATGGCCATTGGCATGATACAGTGGATTTTTCCAATCAGGTACAATGTAGTTACCTAGTGTAATGTTTAGTGTGTGTGTTGAGTAAATGTCTTGTTACTTAGCAAAATCGACGTCATTGTCGTTGCAAAGAGACGAGATTTTATTTTAATTGCCCTAAAACCAAAATAATTCAAATTTAACATAATGCCTAATTTTCAATACTATAAAAATCTTTCTATATTGATGTAGGAGCATAAAGCCTTAGAGCTTAGTTGCTAAAATATAAGAGGGAAAAATTAAAAACAAATTAAAAATTTATGATATATCAAAAGCGCGCAGGAATATTTTTTCACATTCCGTGAAAAATATGCTCTTCAACCCATAACTGAAAATCTATTAATTTAAACTACTGTTAGAAGTATGTGTTGTGTATATCTGAAAAAATATGTCACCTACATGTAGCCTTGAGAACGGTGAGCAAACAAATGTATTTTTTCTTTTGTTTATTTTTAAAACAATGTTAATTTTTTGCGTAACATTTTACTTTATTTTGGAGTATTTATTTTACCTATTATTTATTTTTTAATGTTTTAATAAATGATTTTTTTATTAATACTACTTCCGGTTGACTTAAATCACTAACACCGACGGAATTTAAGAAAAACATACAAAATGGAAGTTTCCGAAATTTGTTGACCAAGAGTGTATTTAAAAAACTCATTATTTTTCATCTATATTTAGACACATTTCGATATATTAGTAATAATAAATTCACTATTCCTAGATGTCATTTTTTATATGTCACTTAGTATATTACAAAAAAGTACTATATTTATTATTAATTTATAGCCTTGGGTTGTAAACTAATTATTTAACTTTGATTTTTCCTGTATATTGAATATTAAAAATATTTCAATTATGTAAATATTATCGTTTATTATTATAAAAACATGTTTACCTACTTCAGTAAATTAAACATTGGAACAATAATGTAATTGACTATTTTATTATATTGCAACAAAAAAAAATACTCCACAAAATAAAGCACAATAAAATGACATTTTTATGAGTATTTTCCCATATTAAAAATTTTATAAAGTTTGCATTGAACGATAGAACTTTTTCTACCATCAAATTATTATTCCAGTATTTTAAATTAAAATTGATTTTTTCTAAATATAAATATATGTATATACAGGGTGTAACAAAAAGGCAGGTCATATATTAAATTAAATATTTTGGGACCAAAAATAGTTCACAATTAAAAAAATAAGTATATCAAAATTTGCTTGTGTTTTTTCTAAATAGTAAATAAATAAATAATAGATTAAAAATTTTTTTCAAAATTTTTTCCCATCAAATATGGCCTCCGACTGATTACAAAATTGATTCATTTGTGTACTGTTCCATAAATAAGTCTCCTTCTATTAGTATATTTATTTACGGTTTTTGCTGTAAATTTTATAGAACCCCTTGGATTGACATGAAATTTGAGCTACACAGAGCCAACATGTCAGAAAAAAGTGATATTGTTCCGATGCGTGCTTTCGTCCTGGGGATGAATTTCACCTCTTCTCGGGTGGTGAAAATATGCACGTTCAAATAAGTCAGCACTATAATAACTGACAAATTCTAAGCAAATTTGGTTTTATCAAGTTTTTTCACTGTGTTAATACTTTTCGAGTAATTTGCGAGTGAATATGTTCATTTTCAATAAAAATCGTTTTTTGACGGATTTTCACAAATAACTCAAAAAGTATTTTATCGAAAAATATTCGCATAAAAAGTATATCCTATCAAAAAGTGAAAAAAAATGGGTGTATATGTTACGGTCAATGTGATAAGTCCGGTCTGTATTAATAATAACCGGTCTGTATTAATAATAACCTTAGCAGTTGGTCAATGTGATTAATAATGCCTTTATAATTAGATTAACCGGTTATTACTATCTTAATAGCTCCGGTAAATGTAATAAAAACGCATTTTGGGCTTTGCTACTGTTTATTTATGAAATTTGGTAATAAAGTTAAACACTTAATAAGAACTTATTAATCAAAAAACCTAACTAGACATGTAATAAGTAAAAATAGACTCGAATTTGGTAATAAAGTTAAACGCCTAAACATAATTTATCAATCAAAATTCCTAACTAGACTTATATTGGTAACAAACAAGTAATAATAGACTTGTATTTGGTAACAAAATTAAAATACTTAAACAACATTTATCAACCAAAAAAAACCTATTTAACTAGACTTGTATTTGGCAACAAAGTTAAAACACTTAAACAACATTTATCAATAAAAAAACCTTACTAGACATTTAATAAGTAAAAACAGTTAAACACTTAAGGGGAAAGGCGCAAAATGTCGAATGTTAAAATTTTCAATGTGTTTTAAATGTATTCATTTTTTTGGAATCTTGAGAAAACTAATATATATTTTTAAAAAATTTAAACGCAGAATGGAAGATTACGTTATTACCGAGGGCCTCAAGTCCATCAGAATAAAAAATTTCTTTTGAATGAAATATTTGCAATTAAAAATAACTGTAACTTATTAAAATAAACATTATAGAAGTTTTCAGGGACTTTCATCCCTCGGTAATCATGAAGTCTTTCATTCTGCCTTTAAATTTTTCAAAAATATTTATTAGTTTTCTTAGGATTCGAAAAAAATAAATACATTTAAAGCACATTAAACATTTTCTCAGGCGACATTTTGCGCCTATGCCCTTAAACAAAATTATCAATCAAAAATCCTAACTAGACATGTAATAAATATGTATTAACAAACTCGTATTTTGGCAATACATTTAGGGCCGGTTGTTCGAACGCTAATCAACAATGATCACTATCAAATATTTAATTACTGTCAAAACTGTCAATGTCAACTTTGGTTGGGTTGCTAAAAACATAATTGATTACAATTATGAGACTATAATCAATTAATATAACAATAATTATTAACATAATTGATAATAAATCTCATAATTTTAATTAATTATGTTTTCAGCAACCCAAACAAAGTTGACATTGACAGTTTGGTGACAGTAATTAAATATTTGATAATGATAATTGTTGATTAGCCTTCGAACAACCGGCCCTTAGACTTATACAGAACTTATTAATCAAAAAACCTAACTATACTACATTTGCAATCAAGATGCAGTAGAAATTTACAAACCAAGATATGTTAAATACTACTAGGAGCACTCCCGAATCATAATTTACAATGTATAAACTTTGTAAATCATGATTTAGGATTTACAATGTATATGGGACATTGTAAATTATAATTCAGGAGTACTTCTAGTAGCATTTAACGTGTTTTAGTTTGTTTATTTCTACTGCATCTTGATTGTAAATTTAGTATAGACATGTAATAAGTAAACCCTCCACCCCACAAGCTTCGAAGAACTTATTGGTATTCAACCTTTATCACGTTTACCGTTTGAATACTGGATTTATTAATAATAACCGGTCAATGTGATTATTTCTGGTATATTTTTTACTTTTACCTAGCTATTCGGGTTGTATTAATAGTAACCGGTAATTATTAATAATTCCCATTTAATCACATTTACCGTAACATATACACAGTGAGGATGTTTGAGTTGGAATAAGTTAATTTTCTCGAAAATCGGCGACTCTGGAGATACATTCCGAAAGAGGTCGATTTTTATTTTTAAATTAAATTTTTTTGGCATATGCATCCATCTGGACGTGATGACGTAATCGATGATTTTTTTAAATGAGAATAGGGGTCGTGCGGTAGCTCATTCGAAAGGTTATTTATTTCTCTATCAACCAATATAAAAATTAACATAGATATTTATACCTTCGCTTGCACAAAAACTTTTTTTTAAGTAAATTAATTAAGACAAAAAAATAATGTATGATATAATTTGTTTAATCCGAAATACATTTTACTGTTGTCCGAAAACAAAAAAAAAATGTTTATTTGATAATTAAACATTGGTTTTCGCTTAAATTCAATATTAAAGCTGCCATTCACCTGTCTCCTCGCAGTTTGAACATTTAATTTAAGCTAAAATCAATGTTTATTTTTCAAACTAACATTTTTTTCTGTTTTTATTTAATTTTTATTTTCATTTTCATTTTTTGGGCACCCTGTATAAATAATTATGTTAATTTTTATATTAGTGAATAGAGAACTGAATAAACTTTTGAATGAGCTATCACACGACCCCTATTCTTGTTTGAAAAAATAATCGATTGCATCATCACGCCCAGATGGATGACGTCGCTAGTATGATATATATGTCAAAAATTATAATTTAAAACTAAAAATCGACCTGATTCGAGATTTATCTCCAGAGCCGACCATTCTAGAGAAAATGAATTTATTCCAACTCAAACGTCCTCACTGTATATATGTAAATTGTGTTAACTGCAGAATCAGAGTTGTAGCTAATGAATAGTAGGTCCTTATTCGTCAAAATCGAATATTTCTACGTGACCAATTTCTACCAATAATAAAGCAGTTTTCGGGAAACACTCCTCACAATTTTTAAAGTATTAAAAAAATACTTATTTTGTTTTTTAAAAAAGTTTCTAGCATTAAAATTTAGTAAGTTACATTCAAAATAAAGTTGTTCCTAATTTTTGTTAAAAAAACTCGTAAAAATCATGCCTTAATTAGTATCCCAAATAAAATTAATCGTAACCGGTTCACAAGTTACTTTACTTAAGTGTTGTTTATACGATCTGTAAGGTTCATAGGTTCAAAGTTTTCATTTTTAATAAAATTTATTTAAAAGTATTTGTTTTATTTCTGAATTTTTTTTGAAGTTATACTTCTTTACGGGCGTAATGACGGTGAAATTTTATATGCGAAAACCTAGCGACCGGGCGCATGCGCATTATAACTTTGTTCTGATTGGATGTTCAAATGACATGACAAAAATTATCCAATATGGCAGCTGTGACACAGCTGTGGGACTGTGTTTGGTTATAATGTATGCTTGTTGCGTTTTAAAATTTGTAGGAAGAGAAACAACAAACAAAAAGTTAGTTAATGGTTATACTGCCTTTTTAAATAGTTTTCATATTATATTTTTGGACTTATTTACATAGAAGAGATGATTGTTGCATGCCAATGTGAAAGCTCATCAAACTGTGCCTAGTATGAGTGCCGCAGATCTCGCTTATTCAAAGCTAAAGAATCTTTCACTGGTAAGTGTTTTATAAATAGTTGATCAAATTTTGTTATGATATTTGAACATAGCCACTTTGCACGACGCAAGTGATTGCGAAATGTATTAGTCGTTATACGGGCTCCGATACCTACCTTGAACCTACCAAAATACATAAGTAGTATGTAATACTTTTTTTTACATAATTTGATTACCATCAAAATTTATATCAATATTCACCTAATATATTGTCTTCTTACCCTATGTTTTGTTGTATTTTTTCAATTCTAAATCATTTCAATTCAAAATCAAAATAATTTGATTTACATAAGTTAAAAATGTCAAAAGGTTAATCTGTTTAGTTAGACGATCTTCGCACATAATGACAAGCTGCCTCTGTGGTGCAGTTTTAATGCGGGTGAATCCCAATACAACGCAAATACCAGCCGCGTGGTAAGTTGGTTCGAATCCCAATAGAAACTTTTATTTTTTTATTTTTTTTTATACATTTTATGATTGTAAGTATATTTATTATATAATTTTATTTTCAGAAAATACGTATTTAGTTAAAAATTTTTCCGACAATTAATGTTCAGAAATCATTTGTGGCATTTTTAATGTGTTTGTGTGTGTTTTATTTTTTTATTATTTTAATTTTTGGCACTGTTTTAATAAAAATGTTTGAGAAGTATTAAGTATAAATTAATTTAATATTTAAATAAAATATAAATAAAAAGTATATTAATTTCGTTTATAATCATATAATCATATAATCATATAATAGAAGTATAACTTCTTACGTGCGTACAAAGTACACACACATTCTTTTTTTTAAATACTTAACTTATATAGGTTATTAGCAGTACAAAAAATCTCAGAGAATAAAAAAATATAGGTCTTGATATTCTGAATAGAGTGGATTTTTCTTTTCCTCTAAGATAAGAATTGATTAAAATATGGCTGTTCAAATTTTCCATACACTCGTGATTGTGACTCGTTCAAGCCCACTTAACTACAGCCTTTTCAAAACTAAGCACTTTTAACCAATGAAACTTACAGATCTTTTAAAAAATACATAAGTAAAGTAATTAGTCGGGCGATAATGATTAATTTAATTTCGGATGCAAATTAGGGGTGATTTTCACAATTTTTTTCCAACAAAAAGCTACCAACATTATTTTAACCGTAATTTACTTTTGATGCCAGAAACTTTTTTAAAAAACAAAAATAAATCTCTTTTTTTTTTATTTAAATTAACGTGTCTCAGCAACGCAGGCCATTGACACGGTTACAAAAGTAAGGTTTACAGTGTGTTTAAATTACAAGAATTAAGAAAACAAAGAATTTAAATTAAGAAATTACAATATCAGCAAAATGATAAAAAACAACATTTATATGGCGTAGTATAACCGAGAGTCTTTGAGAAACATTATCACATTATTAAAGTTACTATTATCACTAAGAATGGCGATTTGGTCTTCATCCAGTTTATGTTGTCTTCGGGTGTTCGTGTATAGCTGGCACTCAACTAGTATGTGTTTGACGGTGACACGAGTGTTGCAGGTATGACACAAAGGAGGATTTCCCTGGCTCATCAGGTAACCATGTGTAAGACGGCAATGTCCAATTCTTAGTCTTCTCATGACAACTTTGTCCTTTCTACAAAGTGCTGGTATTTTTAAGGCAGGTATTCTAGGTTGAATGCTATGGAGTTTTGAGTTTGTTCTATTCCAGAGGTTTTGCCAGGCTCTCAAGCACATTTGGTTTACTGTATGTTGTAAATCTACACCAAGTTGTATACTCTCCATTGGAATGTCAGAACGGGATGCCTCCTTGGCCGCTTGATCGGCGTTTTCGTTTCCTGTAATACCCACGTGCGATGGAGTCCAAATAATGCTAACCGATACGTTCTTATCTAACAATAGGTGGCATGCATTGTGGATATTTTGAATTAGTGGGTTTTGGGAGTAAAAGTCCTTGATGGATAGTATGGAAGATAGCGAATCAGTGCAGATTGCGAGGTTTTTGCTTTTGTTGGTTGGACAACTAAGTGCTTTCATGACAGCATATAGTTCGGCTGTGAATATGCTACAGTAATATGGAAGACGGTAGGTAGCTATAACTTCGTTGGTGGTAGTCACAGACGAACCAACTTGATCTTTGAGTTTAGAAGCATCTGTGTAGATGATTGAGTCATACTGTTTGGTGTGGATGAGTTCAAGGAAGGATGACTTTAGGGCGGAACTAGGGGTTTCTTTTTTGTTATAATGTGTTGATAGACTGGTGTTTATAGTGGGCAATGTTATTGTCCATGGTGGAATGTTAGAATATGAGATTGGAGTAGTAGTTCGTAAGTCTATATTACCTACTAGTTTTTTAAGCATTTGAGAAGCTGGTATTACTGTTCTGGGTTTGTTTACTCTCGTTGGTTTGGTAGAGTTGATTAATCCATTGACTGGATTATTTGGATTAGCTGATGCTTTGACAAAGTATGACAAAAGAAGTCGCTGACGGCGAATATGAGTAGGTGGTTCGTTAGCTTCGATTTGAATACTTTCAATGGGACTAGATCTAAACGCACCAAGACATATTCGAAGAGCGGTGTTTTGGATGATATTGAGGCAATTTAGTTGTGAATTGGGAGCTGACATGTATAATGTACTTCCATAGTCCATTTTTGAACGAATTAAAGATCGGTAAATTCTCAGCAACATATCTTCATCTGTTCCCCACTGATGATGCGCTAGTGATTTTAAGATGTTTATTCTTTTAAGACAGGTACCTTTTAATTCTTGGATATGATATCTCCAAGATAACTTTTTATCAAAGATTACACCTAAAAATTTTTGTTGATGAACTACTTGTAGTGGGGTGCCATTTAAAGTTAAATTAATTAAGTTGGGATTATGTTTTTTACTAAAATGAACTATTTTAGATTTTTTTGATGAGAATTTAAATCCTGTTCCTTATGACCAACTGTGGATATCATTTAAAGCAGTTTGAATTAAGGCGCAAGTCGATGATGTGGTTTTGCCTTGAGAGAAAATTACTAGATCATCTGCGTAAATTGTATATTTGACTGGGGGTCGAATCAGTGTACCAATATTATTTATACTCATCAAGAATAGAGTAGTACTTAGAACCGATCCTTGTGGTATACCATTTTCAGTAAGATGTATTGCCGAGAATTTTCCGTTGGTAGAGACTCTGAAGGTTCTATTAGACAAAAAGTTCTCGAGAAAGTTATATACATTACCATATAATTTCATTTTTTGAAGAGTTTCTAGAACTACCGATTTCTGAACTGTATCAAATGCGCTCTCTATGTCGAGAGATACAGCAATTAAATCTCTGTTGCTGGCGAAAGCATGTGCAATTTCATTTTGTAAGATAGTTAGGTTGTCTAGTGTACAACGATTTTTCCTAAAACCTGATTGGGCTTTGTCAAAAAAACATTGCTTTTCAAGATACCAGATAAGTCGAAAATTTAGCATCTTTTCTAAGAGTTTGCAAAGTGTGCATGTCAGAGAGATTGGTCTGAAAGAGTTTACTGTGTTATACAGTGAGTCAGATTTCTTGATTGGAATAACAAGCGATTGTTGCCAAAGAGAAGGAAATTCTTGGCTTGTCCATATAATGTTATAAAGCTCAAGTAGTTTCGATTGTGTACTTGGATGTAGATTTTTAAGGAAAATTGAGGGGATCATGTCGGGTCCTGCTGCCGAATTTTTTAAAGTGGAAATGGCAAATTCGAGTTCTGACAAAGGAAAAGGAAGATTTATACAGTCTATATGACTGGAATTTGTTGCGTAAGTTTTTTTGGATGTTTGTTGTTCTAAGGATATATTTTTACCTTTCGTTTTGTTGCTAAAATATTCAGCAATTATTTCTGAAATTTCCTGGTCATCGGTAATAACTTTATTTTCTTGGATGAGTGCAGGAATTTTATATGATGTGTTGTGTCCTTTCATTTGTCTGATTTTATTCCACACTTGAGAGGGGTTTGTGTTAGAGTTAATAGAGCTAACGTATTTTTTCCACGAATCCTTCTTGCTTTCCTTGAGGGTACGTTTCGATAAGGCTCTCATTTTTTTGAAATGTATAAGATCTGTTTCATTGCGTGTTCGTCGATATTTATTTAAAGCTTTTTTACATTCTCTTACAGCAGTTTGGCATGTATTATTCCACCATGGAACAGCTCTTTTTCTTGTGAAATTTGTATTGTATGTGCCAATGCATTGTTCAGCTGAAGAGAGTAAACAATTAGTAGAGGAAAGGCTGTAAATATGGGCTGGTCTTGTAATATGGGCTAGGTGGGTTTCACAGCTATTCGTTACAGATCTCTACATTTTGACTATTTCAAATGGTATTTGACGAAGTTAAACTATCACCGTAGCGATGGCACCACTGTGGTAGATATTTCCCAGTTTATAATAATTGTTTGTCGGTTGGTGCGAGTGTCAAAACTTTTTCGGGTAAGTTGATAAATTCCAGTATTTAAAAATAAACACGAATTTCAAAAAAAAGTCTGTGTCACGTTGAAGCTCTATTATTAGTCTTTGATATATGCTAATGAGTTTTCTTCAAATTGTCTGCTTTTTGACATAACTTCTTTTGTTGTGCAAAGCAAGCGTGTTTACAATATGGGCTATGCCTCTGTTTTTATTATGGGCTAGTGGCCCATATTTAGAACAATGTAGCAATGTAGGCAAAACGAAGTAGGAAAAGGCAAAGAAAAAAGAAAAGGAAAATAAATAAAAAAAGGAAAACGTAAGCAGCTTACCAAAGTCACAAAGAACCAAAAAAAGAAATCGGTTTCTAGTAGCGAGGATGAGGAGGAATATGTGCCTGCAGATGATGAAAGCGATTACAATGAGTTTCCTTCCACACAGCCTCCATAAGACGCAGCTGACGTAACGTGTATGTTTTGCGAAGTACTTTTTTCAGAGGATAATCTTGGTGAAATATGGGTCAAGTGCTTCTGTTCCATTTGTGGGCACATAACGAGTGCGCTGGGGCCGAAAAAGAAGAATATGTGTGTGACTTTTGCAAATAGTTTTAGCCTATGAGTTATTTAATGTATTTTTTGTATTTTAGATATTAAAATATATTTGTCACGCATTTATCTCATTTCACACAAATTTAAGACACATTTTTCGGGGTAGCCCATATTTAGGATCATTATTCAAACAGCGCAAAAGTACAATTTTTCATTATTTATACATTTAAAACAGTTGTATATTTTTTAATCAATTTGCACTTTGGGCAGGTTATAAGTAACTAAATGTAGGTATTCTTGCATACCTTTGGAAATAAAATAGAATTTTTATTCTTTTTTTACAAAGAAAAATAAAATGGGTAGCCCATATTTGCATCCTTTCCTCTAAATACATCTACGTTTTTGTTTACATCATATTCAAACAAGATCTGATCGGTTTTTTCCCTAACAGTTTCGCTAAAAATATTCCAGTTCGCTTTTGAAATTTTCCATTTAATCTTAGTTTGAATGGGTTGAGATGTATTATTAGAGATGATGATTGGGTAGTGGTTACTATTGTAAAGGTCGTCCAATGTGTACCAGGAGAGGAGAGGAGCAGAACCAGGGTCACAAATACTTAGATCAATAGATGATGTGCTACCAGATTGGACATGAAAATATGTGCTGCTGCCTGTATTTAGAACATTTATATTTAAATCATTTATCACCTTTTCAATTAGTTTGCCACGCGCAGATGTATATTTGGACCCCCACATAGGACTATGGGAGTTAAAGTCACCAACTAGAATAAATGGTGTTGGAAGCTGATTAATTAAATTTGTGATTTCAGTTGGAGATAGTTTGTAATTTGGAGGGATGTATAAGTTGCATATTACGATTTTTTGTGGACACCAAGCGGTTATTGCTGTAGCTTCGAGATCGGTGTCTAGATGGAATTGTTGATGGTAAACATCAGATGAAACGAATATTGATGTACCGCCACTTGCTCGTAGGTGCGAAGTTCTGATAAAATGGTAGCCGATGTAGTTTTTTAGAAAAGGTGTATGAGAATGGGTAAAGTTTGTTTCTTGGAGACAGAAAAACTCTGGGAAGAATTCAGAGGTGAGATGTTGAAGGTGTTCTAAGCGTGGATAAAATCCATCGCAGTTCCACTGGATTAGAGTGAATGGTAAAGTAAAGTGAAAGATATTATTTATTTTTGTGACTGTTGGGAGGTAAGAGAAGTATCGGAGAATGACTCGTCATCACTATGATCTGTTTGTAAAAGACACGGTATTGTTGATGTATCATTATTTTCTGCAGATTTATCATTGCATTGTTGTTTGATTTTTTTTTATTAATCGTGTGAGTCTATTTTTTATTGTTCTTTCAGAAAGGTGTTTATACATAGAATGTAAATTGGTAAGAAGTGTGTTGATGTCATTTGTAAACTCTAGGGCTTCATGGTAGGGGTCATTGCTACCTTTAGTATTTTCTAAAAATGCAAAAAGTTCGTTTAGAGAGAGGATATTTTGTGGATTTTTGTTGTAGTATTCAGTTATGTCCAGTCTAGTGATATCGGTGATAATAGTATCATCCGTTTTTCGCCTATTCTTCTTGGATTTCTTATTACTTTTTAATTCATTGGGAATATCAGGAGGTTGCATTTCGGAGGTGTCAGCTAACGGAGATGTAGGAAGACTAGATTCGTCATTAAGTGAGTCCGAAGGAGGTCTTTTTAGGCCTGTTGCTGGAATTTGAGATGACTGGTCGCTTTTATTCATGCTCGTGCTAGGTTCAATGTTAATGGGTGGGTCTTGGGTCTCTGTCTGTGTAGGAATGATGGAAGATGAAGGTCTTTTTTGGACTGTTGCTTGAATTTGAGATGACTGGTCGCTTTCATTTATGTTTGTGCTAGGTTCAATGTTAGAAGTTGGGGCTTGGGTCTCTGACTGTGCAGGAATGCTGGAAGATGGGGGATTGTTGCAATTATTTGCAATGTGTCCGGTTAACTTGCAGAGGAAACATTGCATTATATCTGTAGAAAGGAATATTCTATGTTCGGTGCCATCGTATGGAATAAGTAATGATGTCTGTAGTTCGTAGTTTTCAGAAGGGGAATTTATATAAACTTGGCGCCTGAAACTTAATACGTGGCTGTATTCATCTCCAGGGATACCTGCTTTGAGAAACGATATGGGGGATGCTAGGTGTAAACCAAGGCTTTTTATAGCGTTTTCAGCAATTTCATGAGGAATAACAGGTGGAATATTCGAAATTAAAATTCTTTTGGTTGGAGATATAAGCCTTCGAATGTTGAGAGAAAATGTGTTGATTTGAATTAATGGGTGAGAATTTATCAATTTTTCAACTAGTTCGGAGTTAGATAAGTAAATACATACCCTATTATTAGATATTCTAGATGCGAAGCAAATATTCTTGGCTCCAATGATACTACCAATTGCGTGAACGTAGTCATAAAGTTTTAAACTGTTTTCGGCATGAAGAACTACTGCCTGATTTTTTCTCGGAAACGATGGCCTCGGGACGGCTTTTAATGCAGCAGTGTACGATAAGTTATTGTTGGTGGTTGAGTTGGTGTTGTTTGCAGTTTGGTTTGTTGACATTGTTGGTTTTGAGCTGTCCTCGTAGTCAAAGACAGCTTCTGCAGTTTGGTTTGCCATAATTATTGCGAGTCAGGAGGTTGCACCTTATTATTCAACTTATTATGCACCATAGTGGTGCAAGTTGCGAAAGTACACGTAGATACACTCTACACTTGTATACACTGCACTTTGTTTTTGTTCGGAACTAGTTTAAAAACGTAAAACAAGTTTACAAACTATTTATAAACACGGTAATTTACGAGAACAGCAAAAACGATGTTCCTCGCTCAGGTACTCGTGTCGAACCCTCAAGAAGCATTTTTTAAATCTCTTTTTAAACACTTAAACAATGATGAGTTTTGAGAAAAGATCTTGATTTTTTGTTATTTCACGTTGAAATCTTCGATTTGGAATTTGACATTTCAGTAGATACAACTGTACTTCTACTAGGTCTACTGACTTTATTATATAAACTATCTTTTTCACTTATTTTGTTCAGCTTTATTTTTCCGAAGAATATTTTTTTCGATAAAGAACCTAATTCATTTGTGAGTTATTTGAAAAAAACCGTCAAAAAACGTGTTTTTTGTTGAAAAATTTACTCGCAGATAGCGAGAAAAGTCTATAGAACAAAAGTTGCTTAGAATTAGAAGGTTTTTCCTATTCCGGACTTATTTAGAACGTATAGTCTTTCACTCCCGAGAAGGGGTGAAAGTCATCCCAGGGCAAAAGCATACATCGTTACAATATCACTTTTTCTCTGATATGTTTGCTATGATTATTGTGTATGCCCAATTTCATGTCAATCCAAGCGGTTCTGTAAAATTTTGAGGTTTTGCAATATTTTACCGTCAGTGAATGGACTATATAACTATATAGTACATAATAAATTAAGTTAGTCCATAATAAATAAGCTAAGATATAATAAAATGGAATTTGATTTATTTTATAAGAGTAAGTTTCTTAAATGGAATAAATATTATTTGTTTGTATTTGAAGAACAATAACTATTTACTAGTGACATATTAGTATTCAGAGTTTACGAGAAGTAGTTGTCTGTTCAAATGGCCAATATTTTTGAAATTTTTTTATTTGTTTTAAGGTGGATTGGATGTATTCCTCTTAACATAGGAAGTAGAAATATTAAATGTTATTGTAAATTTTCAATGGGATACACCATTATTTTGCTGAGTATTTGTTGCACATTCATGGTATTTATATTGGCAAATATTTTAAACCAAGAAAAGTGGGAGGATTTGTTTCGAATACTGGATCGCTTGATTGAAAAATCGTTTTGTAGCAAAGAGAAAAGATTAAGTTTTACCATCCAATTTCTGGTTATAATCTTATTGTTTTTGCAAATTATTGGTGGTGCTCAGACATACAGTTTGTGGACATTCTTTAATCGACTGCAATTAATACGCATTCCCTTTTCCGATGTTTTTCACATGGGAACTTATATAATCGCTACAGGGATATGTTGTAATATAATAATCAACTCCCAAAATAGTCTTCAGAAAAATATAAGAACTTTGAACATGCAACTTAATTTTGCTATTAAAATATACCTAATATTTTTTAGCCAAAATTTATTGAACATAATAGTAAGGGAGCAAAGTATGCTAAATTTGCATTTACTTGTGATTATTAGGTCCTAAAATCAAAGAAATTTAAGTAAAATTTTTCATTTTAGCGGGCGCTTGCCATTTGTTAATTTAGTTTTCCATTTCCAACAATCGTTTTTTCCGATTATAGCGCCATCTATCCATAATTCGAAAAAATGTCTCTAATAAAAGTTACTTATTTTTACCTAGAGAATCCAAATCTTCAATAAAAATTTGGGGGTCCCATTTAAGATTTTAATGTAACCCCCAACCTGCCTCCGTGGGGAGTCGTGATTGGTTCCATTCGATAGATTTTTCAAAAATACTTTGAAAGTCTATTTTGCAGTTTTCCGATCTGACGTTTATTTTGCGAAATACCACAGGGTTTGTATTTAAAATTTTAAATTTACCCCCTACCCCTCTCCTTGGTGGTCATGTCTAGTACCATCCGATATATTTTTGAAAATATTGAAGACGTATTTTTTAGTTTTACAAAGCTCCCAAAATTATATTAAATTACAGTGAAATGTCCCAAAAACCATTGTCAGCTGCAGAACTGCAAGATATTACTAATAATTAATGAGATTGCGATGTTGAACAATCTCCTGAAGTAGGTGGCATTAAAAGTGACTCTGAAATTGAAGATCATCTTTCGGAAGCAAGTGAAGAGGATGATCACCAAGTAGTATTGAGTGATAATGAAGAAGAATGTGTAGCTACAAGTTCCCAGATTTCAGAGTGTGTAATTTTTGAAACTAAGGATAGAATTAACTGGAAGGGTCAACCACAACAGACAGGACGTATGCGATCCTGCGACATAATAAAAAGCAAAGTGCACAAAGTGCAAAATGGCCTGGTAGATTTGCAAAAGTTTTTATTTATTAATTAAGTTTTCATGTGACACCAAATATTTATTACTTGTGAATAAATATTTTTTCTACAAAATTTTTCTGGCATTTCATTATTGTGCACAAATCCTTCAGGTAGATCGCACTCTCGAGGTAGACCGCATACTATAATAGGACCTTCTTTTTTAATCTAGACAATTTAAATCTAACTTTAATAAAAAATCAAAAAAGAATATTAGAAATATATGGGTAATAAATATGAATATTATATTCAAGAACAGTGGTGGGCCCAACGGACCCGAGTTGCCCGGTTACGTAAGTAAAATATGTTGCCCGGATAAGGGTTTTAATCGTTTGTTTATTATTTTTTTGAAGGCTTTCATACATGTACAAACCAATGTCAATCCTCTGTACTTATTACATTATCTCCTATTTTCTTTTATGTATATGGGTACTTTTACTCCAATTTTTTCCATGTTTTTTATAATTTCAGTTGCTATTTTATTCGCTCCAGGAACTTTTTCACAATTGCACTTCTTTATCTCTCCTTCTAGTTTTTAATTTTTTTGAGATTTCTGTTATCTTCCAATATATTATTTTGATCTTCATTAATGTGTGCTTGGTTTATCTCTGTTAATGGTTTTTCAAAGTGTTATTTCTATCTTTTAACTATTTGTGTTAATAATTTTCAATTTTAATCTTTAATGCTCTATATCCTTTTTTTTGTTATTATCCGTTTCTGTAGAATAGCTTTTGGTTACATTTGCAGAATTTTTCCCAATTATCTCTCTTTATTCTCAATACTATCAACTGCGGTTTTGGGTCTTTTTTCATTTTTTAAATTTTTGTTTTGAAATTTAAGAAATACATAACAAATATTTAAAGATATCTGTTTTTTAGAACATATCAAAAGGCTGCTATTATAAAAAAATAATTAACTCAAAGTATGCTTGTTCTTGGACTAATTCCGCCCTTCCAATATATGGGTTATTTATATATGGGTATATTTAGAGTTAAAGTTAACAAGTTCTACACTCTAGCATATCTCCACTATTACAATAAACTTCTTCTTCTTCTACGGCACTACAGCCCAAATTGAGCCTTGGCCTCCTTTATTTTTTGCCTCCACCCTTGCCTGTCTCTGGCTGCTCTTCTCCATACACGGACTCCTAAAAGGGCTTGTGCATTGCTGTTTACTGTGTCTTCCCAGCGCTTTCGTGGCTTCCCAACCGGTCTCTTTCCTTGCATTCTAGCATTCAGTGCTCGGTTTGGTAGCCTATCCTCTCCCATTCTTATCACATGTCCGACCACATTACAATAAACGCCATACGTTTATTATTGCGGTAACTGTGGACGTGGTTTGTTATAGTACCAAAAAGAATTCTATTTGTAGAACATAGATACACCGCTAACTTAATTTTCGTAAAAATTGGACTTGATCCACTATGGTTCTGAACGCCTCATATGGTGCCCGACTGATTGATAAATTGAGTGATTGCTAAATTGAATCATTTAGGTATATTGTTCCAAAATAAAAGTTTCCTTTAACATACTTAGTTTCCTTTCGTTATAATAAATTTAATAAGCTGATATATTTGAAACTAAAATTTTATATGTTTTATAACAGTAATTTTCTTAAATGGGGTAAATATTATTTGTTTGTATTCGAACAACAATACCTACCCAATTGATAGTGGCACATTCGTATTCAGAGTTTACGAGTTGTCTGTAATATGGCCAATATTTTTAAAATTGTTTTGTTTGTTTTAAGGTGGATTGGAAGTGTTCCTCTAAGCGTAGGAAGCAGAAATAAATGCTACCGCAAATTTTCAATGGGATACTCTATCCTTTTGCTGAGTATTTGTTGCACATTGATTTTTTTAGATGTCTATAATTCCAATGATGTCACCAGTAAATCTGAGCTTTATAGTATACACGCATCTATTATGATTGCGGTATTTGTATTGGCAAATATTTTAAACCAAAAAAAGTGGCAGGATTTGATTCGAAGACTGGACCGCCTAAATGAAAAATCGTTTTGTGGCAAAGAGAAAAGGTTAGGTTTTACCTTCCAGTTTCTGGTTATAATTTTATTCTGTCTGCAAATTATTGGTGGTCTTCAGATATACAGTTTATGGACATTATTTAACCGATTGAAACTAATACGCATGCCTCTTTCCGATGTTTTTCACATGGGATCTTGTATAATCGTTACAGAGGTATGTGATAAAATTATCCATTCCCAAAATAGTCTTCAGGAAAATATAAGAACTTTGAACATGGAACTGAAATTACCATTAAGATATAATATTTTTCAGCCGAAATTGATTGAACGTAAACTAAATATCATTTCTGATGCAATCTACAGTGCTAACCAAGTTATCGGATGGTACATGTTAATAATTGTTATAAGAACTTTATTGAAAATATTATGGCTGTTTAGTTTCTACTTCGGTCAAAGTTTTCCTAATGATAGATTAGTCGTGTTTCTTAACTTTCTACGGGTTGGTATATATAAGGTCAGTTATTATTAATTTTTAGTACTCTTTAAGTATACACACACATACTCGTACAATACTAGCCTCGAGGGACATGTGTGTTCCAATGGAACAGTGGGACCCACATATCCGAAGATCAAATGATTCACACTCCGTAATGAAGTGGAACCTATCTGACCTCCGAGCTATACTACCATCCCTCTCCATCGAAGGACAAAAGGAATGGGGAGGGGTATTTTGAACGGGGAAGAAACGTTATTTGTGATAGTCTGAGCAATGGGACATCCTCTGTATTAATTTATGTGATTAAGACATCTGATTTTAGGGGTAGCTAGAAGAGCCTTTCTCTGTATTAATGACTCAGTATATTTATTACTTGACTGTAAACTTCTGTCCTAAAAAAATGTGTTCCGGACAGCAAGGGACCAATATAAGTCGGTGTCCCGCTGTCCGGACTGTGTGAGCTCTGTCTAGAAAACTGTCTTGAATAGACTCAATATATTGATTTGTAAATTTAACATTAAAATTAATCATACCATCCTCTAGAGTTCTCTCTGGAGTATCGTCTTTATCCATATCAGAAATTATTGCTCATATTCATTTTCTTCCAAAACTACTTCTTCATGGTTTGATTCTTCAGCATCGGACTCATCCTGGACAGCTTCGGCACTGTCCGTATCACCTCATCCAATAATTTTTTTAACTCTTTCTGCTATTTTTCGTAATAACTCATATCTGCAATAAACTACAAATGGATAAATCAAGTAAAGGTAGCTCTAGGCAATAAATAAATGAAGGGCGTTAAAAAGACGCTAGTGGTCATACCAGGGTCACAGACCGTTCAAATTTTCTTAACTGTTGGAATATAAACGTAAAATTTGTCTTCTTAAATGCCGCCTTCCAATCGGAGGTTGGATATCATCATCACTATCTTTACTGTATCTATCGCTGTTCAGAAGGAATCTACAGAATTACATTTAAACTAGTCCCCTACATTCTTCAACCATGATACTCTCCTTCCTTCTATACTCCTTCCTCCACTTATGTTTCCCTGTATTACCAGTCTTAGCAGTTGATATCGCTCTCCCATCATTACGTGTCCCAGATATTGTAACTACCTGATTTTTATTATTCCGTATTCTTTACACATTTCTTGCCATATTTCCTTGTTAGTTTTCTTAGTTGTCTATGCAATTCTAAGCATCCTCCTGTAACAACACATTTCAAAGGACTTTACATAGCTTATAATATATTATGTGTTCTTGCTTCAAGGCCCAGCTTTATAGTCCATATTTCAGTATCGAAAACATGTAGCTTCTTAAAGCTCTTACTCTCATTTCTAATTTAAGGTCTTTTATGCAGAGAATTGTTTTAATTTTTAGAAACGCATTTCTTGCTATTTCTATCCTGCCCCTTATTTCTGTTGTTTGGTCATTATTGTCTGAAATTCAGATTCCTAATAGGTATTTGTATATTTAAATACTTAGATTTCTAAAATTCATGTTTGTTTGTATATTTGTTTTCTTTGTTATTATCATGTATTTGGTGTTTTTTATATTAATTTTTAGTCAATATTTTTCACAGAAACTGGTTGTTTTGTTTAGCAATAATAATTGGAGTTGTTCAACAAAGCTTCAGGGTAGTGATGTTGATTATAGTTACATTCGAGTATTCGTTACAAATCGTTACTTTTGTATGAAGTAATCATTTACAGTATTCGTTACTTTGATTACTATGATTACTTTTGTTACTTTTATATTTGAGTACATACCGGTAATCATATTGAGATTCGTATTTCTCAGTGGGTAGGTATTTTGTATATGATATAACAACGACCTTCACCGATCTGTTTAAGGATAAAAATAATGTGATTACTATGATTAATTTTGTTATTTTTGTATTTGAGTACCGGTTATCATATCGAATATCGTATTTCTCAGTAGGTAAGTATTTTGTATAGGTATTCCGATATAACAACAATCTTCACCGATCTGTTTTTACTCGCTGGGATACGATTGGTAGAAAGTAATCAAGTGTACTGGTTGTAGATACAATGGTCGTTACTCGCTCTGATACAATTGGTACCAACTAACGAAGTAATCAAAGTAATCAAAATATATACAATAGTCGTTACTCGCTCTGATACGATTGGTACGAAGTAACGAAGTATTCAGAGTAATCTAATTAATCAAAGTAACGATTTGCCTCTCTGTATAGTAATCGTTACTTTCGGTATTCGCAAGTAATGAGTACTTTGTAACGAATAGATACTTTTTCAACATCTCTACTTGAGGGTGTCATGTGCATATTAATGTTGTTAACAGATCTTCCGTTAATTATTCCTATACTTTGAGACAGTAACGCTTCTTCAAAAATATCTTCACTATATACATTAACCACTTAACGTGTATGCTCGAGTTCACTCGAGCGCACCAAAATGTTCACACTCGAGATAATTCGAGGGGCGTTGTACTTTATGTTGCTATAATTTTTCACACTAGAATGCAATTGAGGATTGAAAAAAATAATGTTAACGCAAAAAACAATAATTTTATTGATATTTATTATTTGCATGGGATTGTACGCTATAACACTTATTTATTCAAGTATAAAATATAATCCTTTTTCTACTTACCACTTATATCTTATCTTTTTATTGTGAGCCGCTTTACGACACATTTGGTTATTCATATTCTGACTCGCTCATTTTTCAATATATTTATACATATATCACACTCCTGCGCAGTAAACAGAATACGTTCCAACAAAAAAATTATCGTTCATCGCATCGTCCTTCCGATTATTCCAACAAAAATTATGATCGTCCAGTGACAGTTTAGTGGCGATTATTTCAGTAAATATGACAAAATATGATAAAAATGAAAGCAAACGCGAGTACTAATTGGGTCCACCTGCGCACTAGGATCCCTTTTTATATTAAAAATAATTTGATTTTTTTGGCCGGTTTTTTTCAAAACAATTGTACACTAAGGAGTTAAGTAGTAATGGAAACAATATAGGGTGAGGCAGATAAAGGGTCTATTAGAAATATCTCGAGAACTAAAGGTAACTGAATTATGAAAATTGGAATAATGGAGTTTTGAAGACTGATCTGTTTATTGAAAATATTTTCATCTACATGGTATTTCCGGTTATACCGGAAGTTGCTTATAACTTCGTTTTTTTAATGGGTATATTTTCGTATATTTGACATTTTTGGATTCTCCTAGATTTCTTTTTTCTTAAAATATAATGTTTTGTAACATTATACAGGGTAGCTTAAAAGATAATTACGTTTTCTTATTAATTTCGTAGCAATATTCACACCATGTAGGATTGTAGTAGTTTGACATAATAAACTCTATTTATGTTCAAATGATTTTTAATATAGTCTACTATTGTTAACAATTATTAGTATAGCTAAGTTTTTAATTTCAGTATACAGGGTGGGTCTAAACTCGGAATGAGTATTTTCTGAGTTTTCTTAATGGAACACCCTATATTTTAGTATTGTAATGAAATGATATTTCATGGTACTTTTTTATTTCTTAAGCATTCCCTATACCTAACTGCTTTAATGTGTGCTTAATTGTTAATCGCATCAACAATCTTAACTTCGATGGTATTTTGACAATTTAACCATTATTGGCAATTTTAAGTATCAGTCTAGATTAATATGCATTTATTTCCAAAAAATTATTTGTGATTGAATATTTTCACGGCCAACCTAATACAATTTCACATATTTTGTGTCGCAATTAATGTTTTGCTTGAATCACCAATAACTCACAAATTAAAGCAGTTGGATATAGGGAGTGCTTAAGTAATTAAAATGTACCATAAAACAACATTTCATTACAATACTAAAATAGAGGGTGTTCCATTTAAGAAAACTCAGAAAATACTCATTCCGAGTTTCGACCAACCCTGTATACTAAAACGAAAAATTTAACTATACCAATAATTCCTAACAATAGTAGACTATATTAAAAATCATTTGAACATAAATAGAGTTTATTATGTCAAACTACTACAAGCCTACAAGGTGTGAATATTGCTACGAAATTAATAAGAAAACGTAATTATCTTTTAACATACCCTGTATAATATTACAAAACCTTATATATAAAGAAAGAAGAAATCGAGGAGAATCCAAAAATGTAAAAATATACAGGGTGTCCCATTTAAAAAAACGAAGTTACAATCAACTTCCGGTATAACCGGAAGTAGCAAAGAGACCAAAATATTTTCATTAAATAGTTCACACCTCAAAACACCTGTATAACAATTTTCATGATTTTCTTACCTTTAGTTCTCGAGATATTTCTAATAGGCCCTTTATCTGTCTCACCCTGTATAATATGTTCCTGCCTAACTTCTTTCCTGATTTCAATTTATGGACTGGACAAACTTTGTCACCAGTTTAAAATAGTTCAGTCAGAAAATATAAATAACATATCGAATATACATTATTTGTATTTTATAATAACATATACTTAAAATCAGAGTTTGGTGTTAATATTGAGAGTTAACTTAATGTAGATAAAAAGCAAAAGATTTTGTCTACTCTAAATAACCTTAGTTTTAAACTATTAAACTATTTAAACTCTTGTATTTTTTAGATTGTATTGCTCTTGCTTATACAAAGATTCGATAAAATTGAAACCAACAAGAAGAAGTTCATTAAAATATGTTATTGTCTGCAAAACAAACTACCCAAATGCGAAGCTCAGGAGAAATTGTTTTTCCTCGCTAACCACGCAGGAAAAATAATACCCCAGTGTTCGGCTGCAGGATTTTTTTACCTTAACAGATCAATTTTAGGAACGCTATTTTCTTGCATTATGAGCTATCTAATTTTATTTTTGCAACTTTATGTTAGCAAATGTTAAAAATTATCAGTAGTAATTGCACAAGAGCTCTAAAATTATCGAATTTTTCCCGAGTGACACTTTGACAATTTTAATTTCACGGCCCGAATGGGAGTAAAATTATATCAAAGTGTCACGAGGGCAAAAATTCAATAAAAATTTTAGAGATCGAGTGCAAGTTGCTGCGATTATTTCATGAATAAAACTGTACAAAACCAAAATTTTATTGTAATTTATTTATGTAATTACAAATTAGTACAATTAAACACACAGTTGTTATAAATATTTGACAGTTGATAGTCATCACTTTTATAATTTTTAAAACATTAATTGTCATTAACATCCCTGAATGAACCCCCTCTGTGGCTCAGTGGTAAGAGCGCCTAACCTTTGGATCGAAAGTTCCGAATGGTAGTGAGTTCGAATCTCACCAGTGTCAGGAATTTTTTTAATTTATTACAAATTAATAAATGAAAATAGTTTCTTTCCTTGTGGGATCGGTACTCAACGGAGGGACCGCAGACGTTCGGATACAATTAGCGTCTCTTTGCAAAGACAATGACGTCGACTTTGCAAAGTAACAAGACACTTACTCAACACACACACTACACATTATTACACCTGAGTTAGTGATAAGTTATACAATTACGTGGCTAAAGGTTCTAGTTCTAAACCAAGGCCAGAATCAGAGAAAAAAAAAACATCCCTGAATGTATTTTTTCGTAGCAACGAAGGGCATCTGACGTAATATACTTGACGACGGAATTATTATCAAAAATTATCAGTAGTAATTGCACAAGAGCTCTAAAATTATTGAATTTTTCCCGAGTGACACTTTGACAGTTTTAATTTCACGAGCCAAAGGCGAGTGAAATTATGTCAAAGTATCACGAGGGCAAAAATTCTATATTAATTTTAGAGTTCGAGTGCAATTTGTTGCGATTATTTCATGAATAAAACTGTTCAAAACCAAAATTTTATTGTAATTTATTTATGTAAGTACAAATTAGTAAAATTTAACACACAGTTGTTATAAATATTTGACGGTTGAAAGTCATCACTTTAAAATTTTTTAAAACATTAATTGTCATTAATGTCACTGAATGTATTTTTTCGTAGCAACGAAGGGCATCTGACGTAATATACTTGACGACGGGATATTATCAAAAATATCAGTTTAATTTTTATTTCTGTAGCTTTCTATTGATCAGAATCTCCTATGAATGAAATAATAGTTTTAATTTTTATTTCTGTAGCTTTCTATTGGTCAGAATCTCCTATGAATTAAATAATTATCAATAAGCCCTGATGTGTTCATTGTTGAACATAGACGTCCTTCAGATATTTTCAACTTCTTCTGTTTTCGCTTCTACAATCTAATAATTGATCACAATTCTTTTCAGATCGTCGGTCCATCGAGTTAAGGACCTTCCCAGACTTCGCTTACCTGACCGTGATCTCTATTCAAGCAATTTTTTCCACCTGCGGTTTTTTATGTCACGGTATGGTTCGCCCATTTCCATTTTTGCCTTTTAGTACGTTCGATAATACCTTAATAATAAAGCAGGTAGCAAGGTTTAAATATTTGGGAATATACATATATAACCAGTTATGAAGATGTTCAAGAGGAAATACGATAAAAAAGCTTAAAAACAAGTAAAGTGGCGGGATCTCTTAATGACACAATCTGGAAGAACAAACACCTAAGACAAGACACAAAAGCAAGAATCTAGCAGCAATTAGCACAAAAGCAGCAATTAGACCTATATTGACATACACGCCGGAGACAAGACCTGACACATCTAAAACGAGACGACTACTAGAAACAACAGATATGAAAATATTCCGACGAATATTAGGGAAAATCTGTTGGATAACGAGAGAAACGAAAACATAAGAAGATCATGCAATGTAGAAGATCTAAATGGAAGGGTGACAAAACGGAAACAGGAGTGGAACGAACACATTAGTAGAATGGCAGAGGATAGGATAGTACGAGTAGCATGAGATAAGTCACCAAATGGACGAAGAAGTATTGGTAGACCAAGAAAAAGTTGGTGCGATAACTTAAACAAATTAGGACGCTAATATTGAAGATGAAATGGCCTTTACAGCATATATACAAGGAGGAAGAAGAAGAAGAAGGTAATATCTTCCAGTCTAGTTCATATACGAAAGTTTCTTACTGAATTTATTGATTTAGAGATTTCTATTAGTTCATTGGGAACGAGTTTCGTCATCCGATTTTTTCATAGTGTATCTTTTAACTGAGTTTCTGTTTTACTTGCTTTAGTTGTGGCATAAATCTGGCTTATTTTGAATTGTACCGGGTGTCCCAATAAGAATGGCTCTCGGCCATATCTCAGGAACCGGTGATACTAAAACTTTGAGAAAAAAATATTTATAACCAAAGTTGCCTCAAGAAAAGCCTGGAAATTATTTTCATAATTGTAGGTCCACCGCTAGAGGGCGTAATTGAATATCAAAAATTAAAAAATCAAAATTTTACAAAATTTACCTAATGAAAGGGCACTGGAACTCCAATCATCGTATTCTTCATAAAATTCTGCGCATATTTGATTTGACAAGCTTAGGTCTACCTTTGCAAATAAGAGGTGCGGGTGAGTGGGAACCTTCTTACTTATGAAAAAATGGCTGTAAGTCCGGTTCTGCTAAATCGAATGTTGCATACTTGGTCTTGTTGAAAACAGCTCTTTTTCGTCAATGTAAGTGTCTTATTTTCGAAATAGCCTAATAAGTAATATGTAAGCTAGGAGGCGTTATTTAATTATTTTCAGAAATCTAGTTTTCTTTGGAAAATATTAAATACAAGTATGCATTTTTAATCCTGTATTACAAAATTAGACCAAATTAGTAACATAATACCGAAAACCGCATGAAGATACCTTTTTTCTATCTCGAGATATCTTAAGAAATGTGTAAATTTTAAACATAACTGTTACTCTCACCGGTAAATGAGGTTAAGGAAAAGTAGTGTGCTGTGGAAAAAACAAAGGAGCATTTTCCAGAAGTAAACGTATATAATTATGTAATTAAAACAACAATAAGACAAACAACATTATAAAATATAACAAATAAATAAAAGCAACTACTTACTTAGTCTTAGTGACAGCCTAAATGTTCAAATTGTTGCCCATCATTTTCAAGAGTAGATTGAATAACAACAGATTTAATTGTTTTAGACTTTTATTTATGGGGAAGGATTAAAGACCTTGTTTTTGCCGCTAGGCCCACTACTCGAGAAAACATGATCTAGAACCTAGAGAATACGAAACGCCATTCAAAGCATTGCGAAAGCAGAAATTGAGACTAGTGTTCAATCTACTCTTGAAAGAGTAAATTCTTGGATCGAAAATGATGGGCAACAATTTGAACAGTTAGGTCGTTACTAAGTAAGTAGTTGCTCATATTTCTTTGTTATATTTTATAGTGTTGTTTGTCTTATTGTTGTTTTAATTAATTATATACGTTTACATCTGGAAAATGTTCCTTTGTTTTTTCCACAGCACGCTACTTTTCCTTAACCTCGTTTACCGGTAACAGTAACAGTTAGTTTAAAATTTACACATTTCTTAAGATATCTCGAAATAGAAAAAAGATATCGTCATGCGGTTTTCGGTGTTATGTTGATAATTTGGTCTAATTTTGTAATACAGGATTAAAAACGCATACTTGTATTTAATATTTTCCAAAGAAAAGTAGATTTCTGAAAATAATTAAATAACGCTTCTTAGCTTGCATATTACTCATTAGGCTATTTCTAAAATAAGACACTTACATTGATGAAAAAGAGCTGTTTTCAACAAGACCAAGTATGCAAAATTCGATTTAGCAGAACCAGACTAACAGCCATTTTTTCATAAGAAGGTTCCCACTCACCCCCACCTCTTATTTGCAAAGGTAGACTTAAACTTGTGAAATCAAATATGCGCAGAATTTTATGAAGAATACGATGATTGGATTTCCAGTGCCCTTTCATTAGATAAATTTTGTAAAATTTTGATTTTTTAATTTTTGATATTCAATTACGCCCTCTAGCGGTGGACCTACAATTATGAAAATAATTTCCAGGCTTTTCCCGAGGCAACTTTTGTTATAAACATTTTTTTCTCAAAACTGTACTATAAAAGGTTCCTGAGATATGGCCGAGAGCCATTCTTATTGGGACACCCGGTATATTGAGCAGAATGATGAGGACTATGTCATCGACATATCGGAGAGGATTTAGTTTCTTTCTATCGATGCCAATACCATTTGAGTCCTACTAAAATAGATTTAAATACGTACTCCATACGACTGTTATAAATAGTTTTGTCGACAAAGTATCTCCCTGCCGCACGCTTCTGCCAATTTTTATCCTTCAGTCATGAAATGAAAGTTTACAATTTTAATCGCATTTTCGTGTATACAGGGTGTCCAGAAACTCTCCCGACAAACAAAAGCCGGCGATCTTTCAGAAAATTTTAAGATAATGTAACCAAATTTATCCTTTCTGAAAATATTTTCTAATGGAGCTAGAGCTCTTTAATGATGGCGTCTTGTAATTAGTTATTCTTAAGTACCTCCAGAACGCTTCTATCTAGAAAAACGAAAACTGGTATGCTTATTTATCTTCCAAGGATATATCGACTCCATTAATTGCGAATTTCTAGTACCGGCGTCCATACCATAAGCGTCCGTTTTGGTTAGGGCAACGGTTATTCTATCACATAATTTTTTTTCTATAACTCCTAAGCATTCGTGACGCTGGATTATTGTATTGTAAGCTATTTTACTCCTAAAAGTACTCCTGCTTTAGGTCGGTAGGATGCACTGTTTTCTAGAAAAATCGCTTTGAAAATTTTTCGTTTGTTAGATTTGAAAAAACAAATATATTGGAAAAAATTCTCAAATGACATGGAACATGATTTACGAGGAGGTAAAAGGAAGGTATGGAACATGTTGAGGAACAGGAAGAAGCCGGTTACGGAAGAATTATAAATTAACGCAATAAAACCAGAAGAATAGGTAACTCATTTCGAGAATCTATACAAAGACGATAACGACGATAATAATGAAGTACAAAGAAATGACCCACAAAACATTCACCAATAAGAAATAGAGAATGACAACATCACCCAAGAAGAAGTAAACGAAGCAATCAAAAGGTCAAAAAATAGAAAATCACCAGGTCCGGATAATATACCAAATGAATTAATTAAATACGGAGTACAAAAATAATAGAACAGATAACAGTATTATTCCAAAAAATTGTAAATAACATGACAGTACCAGAGGAATGGAGAGAGAGTATAACAATACCCATCTACAAGAAAGGCGTAGAGACAGATCCTACGAACTACCGATGAATTACACTACTCAATTCTACATCAAAACTATTGACAATAATTCTATCCCAAAAAATATATAAGAAAGCCGGTGTATCGGAAGAAAAACAGGGTTTTCGCCCAAACAGATCTACAATAGACGCTATTTTCATAATGCGACAATTAGTTGAGAAATCAATAGAATTCGACAAGCCCATGTTCACATTCTTTGTAGATCTGAAACAAGCATTCGACAGAGTATGATTAAAGGATGTGCTCACTATCCTTGAAAAGAAAAGCATAGGTCAGTGGTACAGAAGCATAATCAAAGAGCTCAATAGATCCAACAAAACACGAATTAAAATCACACACGGGCTCACGAAAGAAATCAAAATCAATGCAGGCATTAGAAAGGGGACAACCTCAGTCCATGCCTATTTAATTTAATAATGGGTGAAGTTATAGGTAGTGTTAACATAATGAATCAGGGATACAAAATGGGTAACCGAACCATAAGAATACTTTGCTACGCAGATGATGCAATATTAATAGCCGAAAACGAAGATGACTTGCAACGCCTACTACAAAAATTCAAAATAACCGCCGAAAAGTATAACCTGACACTATCCAAAGAGAAAACCCCATCGATGGTAATATCCAGGAACCCAATTAGGTGTAAATTAGTAGTGGACGACCATATAATCGAACCGGTAATGGATTGTAGATACTTAGGTGTGGAAATATCTAGCGACAGGCATCTGTGGCAAGAATCAAAACAGCAGGCAACGAAAGCAGCGAGAATATCTGGTTCCCTGAGGGATATAATCCCCCGGAATAAACATATGAGCACCGAAAGCAAAGTCCGCATTTATAAGACATGTGTTAGACCCGTACGGACATACGCAGCTGAGGCAAGGGCCGAGAAAACAGAGTCCAAACAAATAACGAGAAAAACAGAGACGAAAACCCTAAGATCCACAAGAGGTATCACATTCAGAGATAGAATACGAAACGAGGACACATTGAGAGAGCTAGGCGTTCAAGACGTAGTGAGATGGACAAGAGCACGACGACGCATGTGGAGAGACCACGTAGATCGGATGGACCCTGAACGTATAGCGCATTGGGCGAAAACACAGAAGCCCAACACCAAGCGACCCATACGAAGACCCAAAAAACGATGGTACGAGAGTTGGAGTTCCGGATCACAGCAAAGACTGTAACAGAAGAAACACGACATAGTCCTATTACAAGAAGAAGAAGAAGAAGAAGAAGAAAATTTGAAAAAAGATTTTCAAAAAAAAAATATTACGAAAAACGAAAACTGGTATGTTTATTTATCCTCCAATGATAAATCGATTTTCTCAATTACGAAATTCTAGTTCCGGTCATATGCGTCCGTTTTGAGTAGGTCAACGGTTATTTTGTTGCGTAACTTGTTTTGCATTTAATTTCTAAGCATTTTTGACACTTGATAATTAAATTATAAGGTATTCTAGTACTATAAGTTACTCTTGCTTTAAGTCGGTAAAATATTCCGTTTGTTTGGAAAAATTTTTTAAATTATTTTCAGATTCAAAAAACGTAAAATTTTCAAATCGATTTTTCTAGAAAACGGTGTATCCTACCGACTTAAATCAAGGGTACCTTTTAGTATTAGAATATCTCACAATTTAATAAGCAAGTTTGACACATTCTTAAAAGATAAAGATAAAAAATCTATGCAATAAAACATCCGTTGCCCTACTCAAAACGGGCGCCTATGACCGGTACTAGAAATTTGTAATTGATGAAATTTCTAGAAGATAAAATAAGTGTGCCAGTTTTTTTTTCTAAATAGAAGGGTTCTGGAGATACTTAAAAAAAACTAATTAGAAGACGCCATATTTAAAGAGCTCTATAGCTCAATTGGGAAGGATTTTCGGACTATGTAAATTGGTTTAAATTGTCTTAAAACTATCTGAAGAATCTCCGATCTTCTTTTCTAGACACTCTGTATATTATTTCGAGTACTATTTTGACCTGTGGTCTATTTTGACTTCTGGTACTTTTAAGATACTTTATATTAAAAATAAGGTTACTTTATTAGAATAACAGAACTAATTAAATCAACTTTGAGTCTTTTATTAATGGCTAATTTCGCTCTTATTTCTTCACGTGTAGGTACAATGAAGTGTGACAGCAAATCAATTTTATGCAATAGTATTTTCTATAAACAAAGAAAATGTAATTATAGAATGTTATATTGTATTGTTTCCTTTTTAAATTTTATTTGCTTTTATTAACAAAGTAATATGAACATAATACAGATTTCTAAATTTAAGGATGACACAATAGTCCTGTCGCCAGTGGCCGTACAATGGCCTCCTTAATTCAGATGGACTTACCCAAGTTTTTTTTATGTATTTTGACCCGTAGAACACGAATCTTTTGGGTAACAGTTGATCCGGGTGTCGATAAGATTGTTATAAACAAAGAACTTGAGGAATCACATAACAGCAATTTTTCGTAAAACAAAACATGTTTTTGTATTTTTTGGGTCATTCTAAGCAAAAAATATTTTTACAAGTTTTTTTGTAGAATGCGTAGTTTTCGACATAAACGCGGTTAAACTTTCAAAAAATCGAAAAATTGCAATTTTTGAACCCGAATATCTTTTGATTGAAAAATAAAATAGCAATTCTGCTTACCGCATATGAAAGTTCAGGTCAAATTCTATCGGTTTTGATTATTTTCATTGCTAAAAAATAATATTTTACTATTAAACAAAGCTATAAACACATAGTGGTTCAGTGGTTGAATGATGTTTTCAATGCATTTCTCATTTGAAGTCGAACGAGTAGGCGCGCATACGACAATTTCTACGTAGATTACGTACATTAAAACGCATGCATTGGGCACGGGAAACACTATGTGTTTACAGCTTTGTTTAACAATAAAAAAATTAATTTTTAGCAATGCAAATAATTAAAACCGATAGAATTTGACTTGAACTTTCAAATGCAGTAAGCAGAATTGCTAGTTAATTTTTTGATCAAAAGTTATTCGGGTTTAAAAATTGCCCTTTTTCGATTTTTTGAAAGTTAAACCGCGTTTATCTCGAAGACTATGCATCCTACGAAACAACTTGTAGGAAACTTTTTTGCTGAGAATCACCCAAAAAATACAAAAAAAATGTTTTGTTTTGCGAAAAATTGTTGTTATGTAATTCCTCAAGTTCTTTGTTTATAACAACCTTATCGACATCCGGATCAACTGAATCGTGCAACGCCTCGCCGCTCATGTGCGGACGCTACGTTGCTACACCGGCTGTCGGATGACAACAAAGGCGTAGCCCGCTATGCTCTAGTGGAGATGGGGGGGTTCGTTGAGACTTTTCTTTTAACCTGAAATAGATATTAACTGGGCGCCAGGCAAGTTTGCCCCACGGCCCACGCCTAAAGTAGACTGCAACTCCAAACCTACCAAATTGTTGCAATACCAATCATGTGGTGTATGGAAAAAATGAAATTAAGCGATACCTCACGTAAAAATTATCTATTAATAAGAAGTAAATAAGTAATAAATAAATTTAGTCCGTAAAAATGCAATAATTAACAAAAACTAATAAACTGAATCATAATAATACCATAATATTGAACAACCACAACGATAACCTACAAAGTAACTAGATGCGCCAAAGCAAATAGGGCCCTCAAAATTAACCGAAAATTATAAGCGTCGCATGAGCTCAGGCGCAACCGCTGTAAAACAAAACAAAACGTATAACAAACCGAAAACACACTAGGTACTATTCACAAATAAACTAAAATTAATAAAAGCTAAAGAACATAAACGCAAAAAAAGTAAATTATTCAAAATCCTTATCTTAATTCTGTACTGAGATCCAATTCCAATAAGAAGAATAACCAGTAACATATCAACAACATAAACAAACGATTTCAAACACTTAATACTGAAAGAAGAAATCGGAAGGAATTGGAAGTAAACGGAACTAAACGGAACTGAACGGAACTGAACGGAAACCCTAAAAGAGAAAAATAATATTAGAATATCTCCTTGTATTTACACTAACATATTTTATAAAACTAAATCTAAAATTACTTAGTTAACGTGAACTGTCAAAATGACGTCTATTACTATAACAATTAATATTAAGAAAAATAAAAACTAAAAACTGACTGAAATGACGTCAGAGAAATAATTCTATTTTAGTAGCAATGTCAAAAAAAGAAAAAAAAAATGAAAACTGTAAATTAATGTAGATTTCTTCAAAATGACGTCAGAGCAACGATTCAAATTCTATATCAATCAATAAATAAGAAAACAATAGAAGATCTTATACTAACCTTTGGCCAGAAGGGTTTTCAATGGGGTACAGACACAAATATATACTCTTCTAATTTCCACAGAGTATTTTCATCAATAAATACTAATTACCCCTATGTATTCTGTGGTTTAAGGCCTAATTACTGCAAAAGAAAATAACAACTCTCAGAGAAACTAATAAATCAAAAGCTCGGAAATCAACAATGCACTTATTGCAGTGCTTAGGAAATCGAATTAAGACATACCTGTTGTTAATTTCCTTCAGAATGGCTTCAGGAATCGTTAAAGCGTATCTAAAATGGTGCTTTGAAAATAGGTCCCGTTTCATACGGTGTGAACTTGACAACTACACAAAATGTACCTACAACACTACAATATGCCAAGTTCAATTAACATAAATTCAGGCCGATATCCCCAATGAGGGTGATCTATCCAAGATCAATTGCCTGAAAACTTATGTTCCAAGTAGCACCCCAATTTTAGAATTCGACGACTGTCAAAGTGACGTACCGTAACGTATCCATGACAACCCTTGCCAAATTCAAAGTCTGCTATCTATTCGATTACTTTTTTAAGAAAATAGGAAAAATGTGGGAAACGATGCAAATGGATGTCTGGAAAAGTGGAATAATTTATTAAAAAAATAATATTGAGACGGTTGAATTTTTAAAACGTAACAATCGGTGGATCATCGTCAACATCCATCACAATATGAATTTATTTAAAGTAATTTACTAGCAAATACGTAACAATTAAATAAAACAATAAAGTATTTTACAAACAATTTGAAACTCGTTGTTTTAAAGTCAATAGAATAAAAAATTTCAATGTAAATCTAATAATGTTTAAATTGTTTTTAATTATTTTTTTTTATTTTTCTTTGGTAGTAAGTGTTATCACCTCTAGTAATATTCAAGCTTCAGTTTGCATGAGCACGCTTCTAATCAAATTTCAACGTTTGGTTGTGGTAAGTTGCTTCGTTCTTCAAGAACAGCTCATACTAGCCGTGCTGTGTTTTTTGGATTATCCCGGCGAGCTCTAATTTTTCATTTAAACATATCCCACAAATACTCTATAGGGTTAAGCTCCAAACAAGGGATAACTTCTGCTTCAATGATGTCTCTAGTCACTCTAATGGTTTGTGGAGGTCCATTGCCCTTGCGCGTGCAAACGGAGATAAGTCCAAAATTGCCATTTTGAGATATAAACGTTTAAAGATTTTTATGAATTTATAAGCAAATTTTAAATGAAACAACTTAAATCTAATTAAAGATGAATTAAAAACTTTATTTAATTTTACAAACTAAAAGAAAATATTAAACTCTAATTTTAAAAATCATTATAACATGACAAAAAAAATTAGTTATATCCAAATGCACAAAACTTTAGCGTACATAATCCTATCTGCACTAATCTTCATCTAGTATATCTTGTTCCTCTTCTGAACAGTAGTCTGCAACATCGCTCTGTGTAGCTAAGTTTTTATAGAAACCGTGAAATACGTCATCTATGTATGGTAATAAATCCATTAGATTATTTTTTTTCTGAAGAAATTGGATTTGGATATTTATGTTTTGGTAGATTTAATGGAGGAGATGAGAAACCTCCTCTAAGGGGTTCATCCTCTTTGTAACTATTTTTATATGAAAACAGTCCAAATTCTTTTTGATATCTAATCCAATATACATATTTCCAAATAAAGCGGTTACCGTCATTATCTACCTTTCTTACTTGTAATTAACTCTTTAGTAAACTTGCAAAATCAATAAAATCATTTTTAGTCATTTCTTGAATCTTAAAAGGATATCTTTTACCACAAAGTCGAACAAGTTGATACCAGTCTCTTGGATGTTCAATTCGGCTTTCATATTTTTTCTTTTTTTTTTTCAATTATCGAATGGTCGCTATCACACTCCATTCTTGTGTGTCCTGGAATTAAAAATTTATGTTCCAATGTATTGAGACCAGAATTAACCATTAAGACCATAAACGTTGCAATGAGATGCGAGTTTTTATTCTGCCCTCCACAAGTGTCCGAATACAATGATATTTCTTTTACTTGTGGAGGGATTTCTAAGAGCTCTTTATACAAACAAGAAGCTGTTTGATTGGCTCCACGACCAGAAATGGTTTCATACCACATACAACAAGTAGTTTTGTTATTACCACAATCATGAATTGTAAAGTTGTACGTCCATAGTTGCCTTTTATAAAAAAGCTATTGAAGTGTTTAGACTGGGCGTGGGTAAATACTGCTGCAAATCAAAAGCAAAAACCCTCTGGGTCTTGTCATCTTGACAAATTTTTTATCTTTTATTTTTGCTGCATATGCAACTTCTGCTTCTTCTTGATGCCGATTTAGTTCTCTTCTTATTTTTTCCTTTTGTTCTTCTTTCTTTTCATTCACTATAGTGTTATGTAACTTGTCACAAGTTTGACATGTATCCTTACTATATTTTTTTATTGAAATGTTCATTGTATGAGAAATAGTCTCATATATCTTTCCACTTACTGGACTTTGAGGTTGGATCCAAGCTTTAAATTCTTCATACATTCTGGTCAATGTATAAAAAGAAGGTAAAAACGTCTATCTCCAGTTTTTCACGACAATAATGACTTTTGTATGTAGGTATAAGATCTATATGTTGCTTTATCATGTCAATTCTGTCTGAACTTATTTTATTCGCAGGTATATAGCTTCCTCTTTTATCTTCTTTTGTTATACCGGAAAAGCTAGTTTTTGTAATAACATTTTCTATAAACTTATTCGACAAATCAAATGTTTCTTTAAAGCACTGTTTACAAACTTTAACGAGCTCACCAGCGATCTTGAAGTGATACTGATAGCTACAGACTCTTGTTTTTGATGAATTAAGTTTCATTGTATTTTTTCCTGTCTCAAAATAAGACTTGAACAGTAAGCAACCCTTTTATTATCTCTTAACTCCCAAAATTCACTAAATAACTGTTTACGTACCTCGTTATCAACTTTTTTACCGCATCCTTTTCGGCAATCTCCAAGTACCTTGCATTTTTTGCCTTTCATCAACTTATTTTTTAGAGTCACGTATTCATTACCTGCATTTCTCTCCATTTTTCTTTTTTTCCTCATTGCTCTAGTATCTCCTTTTACCGATTTCCTTCCTCTTTTATTTCTATTCAATTGATTTGGATCTATTTTATTTTTAAACGAAACCAATGGAATACTATTCGAGTCTTCTGATTCAGGAAGTTCATAATCTGGATCCTTGTCACTGTCGTCGATATCGCTTCCAAAGAACTCAGTAATCCTTTCACTAGGTGCATCTGCAAAAACATAATTAATATTTGCTATTTTCTAAATTGTAACAAAACTGACATCTGCTACAACCAGTTTTAGAAATATCAGCTTTAGAAATATCAAAACGAGAATCGATATTTTCTTGTTTTTTCCTGTTTTCTCGTTTTTCACCTTCCAAATTAGAAAATCTAGCTGTATCAATTTCTGGTGTAATGGACTGGTCAGTATTTACTTTGAGCTCTAATACGAGTAGTAGGCAATAATCTCACAATATGTGCACGTCTCACCGTAAAGAACGCAAATGAAAACAAAATACCAATAAGCCACTCAATGTTATTCAGCTGCGAGTCGAAAACACGTGATGCATCGTGTTTAGTGCAGATTTAGGGAAGCTTCGAAAAATTGGCGCATGGTAATACAAGTAGACTTAACTCCATTGGCACTGACCGACATTATAGTGTCAACAGAGTCTATTTGACATAAATTCCTTGAACACATTTCAAAACGAGTTATCATCGGTACCACTAATAAGTTTTGCTCGTAAACGTAAACAACAGAGATAAATCCTTTGGCCCAATAAAATTTCGATCTAAAACGTGTTCATTTATGAAGTTATCTCCATTTGTATATTTTCAGACTTAACTCCGTTTGCACGCGCAAGAGCGCATTATCATGCATTAAAATTAAATTTTCTCATGTTGCATCCCTCCAGAGCCAAACTACAGGTTATCAACATAACTGTAAGCAGATAAAATTGATTGGATGAAAATTAAAGGAGTTTTTTACGGATTACATGAGGCATACTTTCGTTTTTGGAAGCAAAAGTCAATTTATTTATTTTCGTTCAATTTGCAACTCAAGCAAATAACCTATACCGTACAGAGCTCTACTATCTTATTGTCTTATCGATTTGTTAATTTTCAATAAAAATCTTTATTCTTCGCAACAATAACAAGCTTTTTCAAAAGAAATAAATATTGCTTTAGAATACATGGTGATTCCATATAAGTTTGGTTGTGTGTATATTATTGTTTAGATAAATTAAACAAGTCAACCAATTTAGACCATAACTGTTTTAATCTCAAAAGAAAGTTTGCACTAGCAGCGCTGACAATTCCAGTGCAATCCCAAATGTTTATTTTGCAAGTAATTCTTAACTTTAAATGAAACAACAGGCTTTAGTGAACTTTATTACTTGCCATTTTCTTCTAAGCCTGCCTGTTTTATTTTAAAAATAACTTAATTAAAAGTTTTTACAGTCGAGACAAATGGCGAAGAAAATAGTGCCTCGGTTCATAAATATTCAAAGCATATGCACCTAGAAATAACTATAAAGTCTACCTATTTTTCTTACAGTTATAGGCCAGGAAATAGCTTAACTATTTCTGATGAAATAAATTGCATGGGAAACAATATAGCATATTAGTATGGTATAACTAGACCCAAACCCAGACATCCAAAGTGAAAGTTTTCCTCCAACACCAAATTTTTCTATATGGTCCACATAATGTTCAGAAGTTTTTTAAGTTTTTCGTCAATATTTCTAAAACTATGCAGTTTAGCATGAACAACCCTTTATACAAAAATATTCTACATTAAATTTGAAATAAAAAAGGCCCTATGCATAATCCTTCTAAAATGAACGGTTCCAAAGTTACGGAGATAGTATATTATAATTGGTCCAAAAAAAAGGCCTAACCCAGACATCCAAAGTAAAAGTTTTCCTCCAATACAAAATTGTTCTATATGGTCCACATATTGTTCATTAAAAAGTTACACCAATCTGAGTGTCCGGTTTGGGGGGGGGGGGAGATGGGAGAGAAGTCGGTAAATTAGTAGTTGTTTTAGGTTTTTCGTCAATATTTCTAAAATTATGCTTTAGCGTAAATTATGTTCTATACACAAATTTTCTACATCTGATTTAAAACAAAAAAGATCCAATACATAATTGTTATAAAATCAACGGTTCCAGAGTTACGGAGGGTGAAAAGTGGAGGTTTTCGATACTTTTTATATTTTTTGGGCAATTTATAATATTTTTACTGATGAAAGAAATTTTTTTGTAAATAAAATTTGCTATTTCAGTGGTCGATCGTATGTTAGTGATAAGCCCGTGAAGAAACGTCAACCTCACCACCCAAAATCATCATCAATTTTCCAAATATTATAAAAAGTATCGAAAACCTCCACTTTTCACCCTCCGTAACTCTGAAACGGTTGATTTTATAACAAATATGTAGAGGACCTTTTTTGTTTTAAATTTTATGTAGAACATTTTTGTATAGAACATTGTTTACGCTAAAGCATAGTTTTAGAACTATTGACGAAAAACTTAAAAAAAAATATATAGAACAATTTGGTGTTGGAGGAAATCTTTTACTTTGGATGTCTGGGTTAGGCGTTTTTTTGGACCAATTACACTATACTACCTCCGTAACTTTGGAACCGTTTATTTTAGAAGGATTATGCATAGGGTCTTTTTTATTTAGATTTTAATGTAGAACATTTTTGTATAGAAGATGGTTCATGCTAAACCGCTTATTTTTAAAAATATTCACGAAAAACGTAAAAAACTACGAATTTACCGATTTCTCCCCCCTCTCCCCCCAAACCCGACGCTCAAAATGGTGTGACTTTTTTCTGAACATTATGTGGACCATATAGAACAATTTGGTGTTGGAGGATAACTTTCACTTTGGATGTCTGGGTTATGCCATTATTTGGATCAATTTTATCATATATCTTTGATTCGGTGTGATTAAGGATATAACTGAACAATTTCCTTTATAGAGAGACCGGTCCTTCATCGATACCTATATTGCTGTATTCAATGTGGGCTCCGAATATTTTATTATTACCAAAGTTTAATATAATTTATAAATTGGGAATTTCAGTGCTATATTGAAATAAACTGTAAGTGTACAAACTCTTTACATAATATCCAGTTAAATTAGCATTAAAGTCAGCAAATTGCAATTATTTGTTATTATTGTCAATAAACAAATCCAGTTTTACCAGATTTTAAGCGCTTTTAGTACAGACCGATATACCTGTTTTAGCAGGTGTACAGGGTCGGACTTACTTTTCACTTAACCTTTATCGAAATGAATTTAAACATGGAATCACACAACAGTCATACAATACAAGACCATCAAAGGCAAATAAACGCATCACAGTTATACTCTTTGGCAGCGTCGAGAGTACAATTTCCTTTAAAGTCCCAAGCAATTATCTTTAGTCCCTTAGAAAACACCAAACTTCAAGACTACCTTCTCCCACTTGGAAATATAATTCAACCGAAAAATATAATCTTCGCTTCTAGATTATCTAATAATCGCACATGTATGTATTTATCCAATAAACAAATAGTGGATGATTTTATGAATAATCATGATCGAATAAAAATACAAGGTGAAATTATCAGAGCAAGAAGGTAAGTTACACCAGCAGAACGACTTGTGCCCTCCGGCGTATGTTCTTCAATACCGCACGACTTGCTAATCAATGAGTTTCAAAAAATCGGCACAGCTTCTGTCTCCCCCATGACATTCCTTAAAATTAGTGCTTCTATGCCTGAGCACTTTCACATCCTTAGTTTTCGAAGACAAATATATATCAGTCCTCACAGTCTAACACTACCAGAGTCATTTACTTTTGTTTTTGACAACAGGATATTTTTTTTCTCTGATTTTGGCTTTGGTTTAGAACTAGAACCTTTAGCCACGTAATTGTATAACTTATTACTAAGTCAGGGGAGTAATGTGTAGTGTGTGTGTTGAGTAAGTATCTTGTTACTTTGCAAACACGATATTTATATAGAATATTCAATTCTCAAGACAGTTTAGTTTGCTTTAGATGCAAGAAGCCAGGTCACATTGCATCACAGTGCTCGGAACCACCAGCTCAACTAAACTCCAACCAAAACAATGAAGCATCGGTATCCAGCGCAACAAATATATCTTTGCAAACACCCAATGATACAAACCCTTCTCAGTGTGAACAAATGTCTATTTATAATGTCCCGGAGATACTGAACAAAGTGGATACATCAAATAAGGACAGTCACATAATTAATCAACCAAAACGTACCTTTGATGAAGTTATTTCACCTGAAGCAGATCCATCTTCAAAAGAATGTAACATTTTTCCATCACCTAAAGTCCAAGCAAAATCTGAAAAAGCTAAAATTAGTTCAGCAGGCACTTCTGAATGCTCATTTTCTCTCTTACTTGACTCTGCTAAAAACTTCATAGAGAATCACCCTCTACTTTTCCCTCTAAACTTTGATCAACTTAACATGCTCCTAACGAATATCACGGGATCAACAGATCCTATAACCACAATTCAAGAATATACCACAGACCTATCAGATTTTGTCCCATATGCTCAGTCAAGTTTACCCCCATTTAAAGGAAAGATCCGTAAAACGAAAATTCATGTCCATAAAGAAAAAAATCAATAGTTATCTTGGCAGTAAGGTATCAGACTGGGAAAGTGACACATCTCAATTAAGCCAACATTAAGATTCAAGTTTCTACTCCAAAAGAATATTGATGGATTTTTTTATCTCCTTGCTATTTATACTCCTACATATTTCTCTGAATTCCAGCATCTATACTGCATAGCTCTTTGGTTTGTTTAAAGCCATCAAACATGTATATATTAAAAACCTCCCTTGTTGTCTAGCAGTCCTTTCCGACTCTCTTAGCACAGTCAAAGCTATGCAAAATATATACCATAAACACCCCATTGAAAAAGAACCACCGAAATAATTTTTTTTGGCATAGGCTTTTGCCATTCAGTCAGTCACAACTTTTTTAAGTTCTTCCTAAAGTAAAGAAAGTAATTATCACAATACCTATTTGATTATCAGTAAGGAATAACATGGTTACTCGCTTCTCGTCTAGGGACCTATCAAGACATTAAATTAATACACAAACTAGACTGGGTCACGGAAAGAAGGTTTTAAACAAGTGGGGTAAAACAAGGGTTACTAGTTTAACTGTGCTCACAAGTTAAGGTTACTTTTTGAAATAAATTCTGTTAAATAGTCATATACGGTTTTATTATTTAATGACAAAAGGTAGCAAATATTATAGGGAGGAAGGATTTTATGATTGATTAAATTTTTTATTACCGAAATAATGGAAGCTCAAGAAAGTTTCAGAAGAATCCACTTCCTGTGGATACCATCCCACATAGGCATAGAAGGAAATATGAACAAGCAGATACTAGTGCGCGTAACGCTATCACTAATGATGCATCAGAAAGAGAGTGTCGGAGTGTCGCTAGCGATCTAAAAGTTCATTTCAAAAATAAAGCGCTAGTGCGTGGAATTTAATTATTGCACCAAAGGTTTAATTGTCTACAAATTGTAATTAATTTTTACCAATTTTTGATTTAATATTGTTACAAATGTTACAGAAATGTCGCTAATAATCTTCGGGCGAATGCGACTTTGTCGTTTTTAAATAAGAAAAAAAATTCCTTAATCCAGTGAACTAATAGTTTCACTGTCCATAAGACATTATACCTGTTAATTACATTAAATTATCGGTATAAATATCTAATTTTTCAATTTGAAACTCTTCAGTTTGAAACAATTTTCTGTGAATATTCCTTTATAATTTTTTATGATAATTAAAAATCCCTTCGTAAGGATGTGGTAACATGCTATTTGAAGTATGGTTGTTATCCATTTTTCTCTCTTCTATGCTATCTGCTACCTGACACAGAGAGTAACCGGTGATGATCTTTAATTGATCTGACCATCCGCGTGGCGATTTTCCTCGTGTTCTTTTACCATATACTTGGCCCTCTACCACTAATCTCTGCATACGTTCCTTTCTTCTGGCTATATGTCCAAAATACCTCCATATATTTTGGTTTATTATTGTGGTCAGACTAGTATGGATATTGAATTCGAGTTCTCTTACAAAATATTCACTCATAAGCTCAACCACGTTATGTTATACCTTAAAAGTCGGACTTTTTAGTTCCGGCTGCATAGGTAGTTATAGGAAATATAAGCGCTCGTATCATACGCAATTTTGTGTCCTTGGTTATGGCAGTATTATATAGAATGAGCTATCTTTTAGTAAAGTCGTCCCAGGAATGCAAGTCATAAATATTGGCGATATCATTTTAAAGTCTTCTACTTTAAAATATTTTAAAGTCTTCTACTTTAAAATGTATAATATACGTCTAAATTGCCAATATAAATGAGTCAGATTAAATAAATTATTAGACGAATTTTTTTACTTAGCAACAACATTTTTGTTTATTTTAGTAGTATTTTGTATGTTGACAACGAAACTCGATTTGGGTTTCGAAACGTTAATAAAATCATTTTTTTGGTAAAATTGTGGCTTATATCCCATTGAAAATAATTGATTATAAAAATGCCACAAGGAAATAGCTTCAGAACAACATTGGTTATGGCTGTATCCTTCCATATTTTTATAGGTTTGACCATTGCTGATCTGGCCATTGCAAGTCGTCGACGCATTTCTTCGCTTCCAACATTCTTTGTCAGAACAGAACATCAGAAATAAATGAAACGGCTTACCACTTTATACCTTGCTACGTCTTTTCTCAAGTTCACCTATTAATGATGCTATAATTTATTTCACGTTAAGATTAGAACATTGCGAAGATAGCCCCATGCATTTCTTATGAACGATAGAAGCGCGCCAATGCCACGCCGTACTGATTCAAATGAATCGTGTATCGGCAGTCGAGTAGATACCCGTGCCCGAGAGGTTAGTCAACACTGATGTCCATAAGCGTAACGTTATATTCTTAACGTGAAATAAACTATAGTAGTAAAGTCTCCTCAGATTAGCGCAGATTTTCTGACCTCGGTGGGATTAAAAACACAGTCTAACAAACTCTGGCTTTTAGTTTGAAGCTAGATACTTCAGGTGGCCATTTTTTTTGTTATTCGTCACATTTCATGACACTTTACATCATAAAGTGTTTCGAGTAGTCGACGAAGCGCAAATACGTTTCAAAATTAAATTGTCAAAAAATTAAATGCAAGAAACACGGTAATTTCAAACATGCAGTACCACTTGGAAGCTTCACTTTATACCATTTGGAAACTCCCCCAGAATTATCTTGAATATAATGAGCCAAAACTTTACAAATACCCCAGGCTGTGGGTGAAAAATAGGTCGATTTCAGGATATAATTCAGGAATTTTTGAAACCTATCAGGTGTTGTAAAGGACGATGTCAGGAATAACTTCTACTAAAATGTACCCAAAAATATTGTGCGCTTTTTTTTAATTGCGATTTTCATTTGTTAAATTTGCAATTTTTATTGATTTTTAATTTTGTAGCTTAGGATATTGATTTTAGAAAAAACCTTTTTATTAGAAAGTTGTAGTATATTAAAAAACCTACAATTTCAGCTATGGTATGTTTAATTTTGTTAATTGGTTATTGCAAAACAGCCTGCGAAAAGTCCAAAATGGCCGTTTTTACAATTGCATTATTTATTGTACAAATATTTTTTTTTTATTTTTTAAAGCTTTAAAATGAAGATCTTTCAATTCCAAACGTAAAAAAAAATGAAAAGCCAGATTAACGAATTTGTTGCTTAGATATTATAAATTGTTTATCCCAAGACGTCAAATGTCGAAGGCTATAACTTTTTGAAAAAAAATCGTACAGAGTTGGTGAAACATCTATTTTCCTTCTAAAGAGTTATACTCTTATATTATGATGTAAATAAATGCGTAAAACATTTTTAAACCTCTAATTTTTTCCGTCGCTGGCTATATATTAGAAGATACGTATAATTAGATCGATCGTCTAAAAATCAAGTTTTTGGTGGTAAAAAGTGAATTTTAAAACTTATAAACAACAATTAATAAAACTTAATTAATAGTTAAATGGTTTAAAATATTTACATAGTGAAAATTCATAATATTTTATTGTGGAAGTGTAAATTTAGTTTATTAACCTACAAACAAGTAAGACGCGTGGTGACAGAATTTAATAAGGTACTCAAAATAACAATAACATAAACATAGGCGTAACAATTCAAGGTAAGAATATTCCATATTTTATTATTAAAAATAGATTTTGGATCCTCTGGACGGTTGGATGGTTAAAGTATTGGATTATAATAGTATAAATATTCTTTAAACCATAATAAATAAAGTAAGCCTAAAATCAACTTAAAAATCAATTTAAAAATAAAATATTTGATTTAAAATCTAAACAAACTACATTTAACCACTCAAGGAAAGGCGGTTCCTCCGCAGGGTCGACTTGGGATAAACCTTTATCGGTGAGTGGTCGTGTAGGGAAAGGTAAAAACAAATACATCGTCATGGAAAAAATAATGGAAGAAATAATAGAAAAACTTAATAAAATGGAAGAGAGAGAGATTAGGGTAGAAAATAAAATAGATGCTATATCAATCGAACTCAATAAGCTAAAATTAGAAAATGAACTGATCAAAAAGGAAAACCTGGAAATCAAAGAGGAGATGAAATCGCAAGAAAGAAGAATCGAGGCTCTAGAAAAAGAAGTAAGAAAGAAAAACATTGTGATACATAGTGTAGACGAAACAACAAATGAAAATAGAGCAATCCTAAAAAATAAATTCAAAGAAATAACTAATAAAATGAACATTTCAATAGACGAAAACGAGGAGATACAAGATATCTATAGAGTAGGAAACCAAAATAATAAAAGCAGGCCTATAAAAATAGAACTTAAACATGTGTCGAAAAAAATAGAGATACTAAGCCAAACACGCAGACTCAAGGGCAGCAAAATATTCATTACGGAAGACTACTCAAAAGAATACCAACAGAAAAGGAAATTTCTAATCCACCAACTGAAATTGGCTAGAGATAAAGGTTACAGAGCGTTCCTAAACTATAACGGGCTCAAAATAGATGGAGAAATATATACCCCGGAGCAGTTGGGCTACAAAAATGATAACAATGGAGAAATTCAACCTGAAAATGGAGCAGAGGAACAAAAAACAAAGGGGAGAAAAGCGAGTGAAAGATCCCCAGGAAACGAAATACAGCAAATACCAAAATCAATAAGAACAGCAGAAGGGGGAGCATATAACTCAAAAAACTGAAAACACAGGCACCAAAAACTGCAAAGATACTAGTAAAAAAGACAACGCAAATGGAAAAGGACAACGAAAATAATGGAAAGGAAACAACAATAATAGGTACTTGGAATATCACAAGTCTTTATGGTAAAGAATTCGAATTGACAGAGGAAATGAAAACATACGGCATTGACATCCTAGGCCTGAGTGAAACGAAGAAGAAGGGAAGAGGAAATATGAGATGTGGCGATGGTTACAAGCTCTTCTACTCAGGTGTACAAGAAATGGAAAGAGCAAAAGAGGGAGTCGGTTTTATAATCACGGATGATCTGAGTGGGAGAGTTGTAAAATACCAAGCAATAAACTCTAGAATAATTACCGTAAGTATTAAACTAGACGAGTTAGTTAGCATAATACAAATATATGCACCAGTCGAGGGCACAGAAGAACAGAAAATGTCTCAATTCTATAGCGAACTCCAAACAGCTTTAGACGAAGTGAGAGAAGATACTGAGAACATAATTATTATGGGAGACTGGAATGCTAGAGTTGGAAATGACATCAACAAGGGACTTGGAAGCCTTGGGCGGTATGGAGAAAAAGCTGAGAACAGAAATGGGAAGAAGATGATACAATTTTGTGTAAATAACGACTTAAAAATTGGAAATACATTCTGGTATCAAAATATGGAGGACAGATACACTTTTGAAGCCCAGGAAAGAAATGCCAAAAGTCTAATAGATTACATCGTGATTCCTGCAGAAATGAATATTATCAAAAATATAAAAACAGAAAAATTTGCAGAACTTAATACTCAACACAAGCTACTCGTAGCCGAAATGAATACAAAGAAAAAGCAATATATAGTCGATAAGTCATACACTAAGATAAATATTAAGAAGCTGAAAACAGAGAAAGAGAAAAGTGACTATAAACAAGAAATATATGAGGAATTGCAAAGAATGGAGCTGGAAAGAGAGCAATTGGATATGGAAGAAAGATGGAAAATACTAAAAGACACACTATATAAAACAGCAGAGAAAATTTGTGAAAAAAAGTCAATAAATAAATATCATAAGAGAACAGAATGGTGGAGTCAAGAACTAAAGAAAATAATAAAGGAAAAGAAGCAAGCCTGGAAAAAATATCAACAATGTAGAAATGAAAATAACAAAGTAGAATACATGGAGAAACGTAATAGAGCAAAGATAGCAGTAAGGAAAGCGAAAAATATGAGCTGGGAAGAATTCGGAAAAGAATTGGAAGCAAATTACAAAACAGATAACAGAAAATTCTGGAACCGTATAAAGGGTTTAAGAGGGAAAAAAGGTAGGGAACAGTATGGAATCAAAGATAAAAATAACCAATTGAAAATAGAGACTACAGAAATAGTAGAAGTATGGAAACAATACTACGAAGATAAATTCAAACACGAAGAAGTAGAAATATATGAAGCAGGAAGAAATAGACCAGAACTGGAGGAGGAAGAGGAACCAGAGAGTATAAGGAAGGAAGAACTGGAAGAAGCTATAAACAATATTAAACTTGGAAAAGCGGCAGGAGAGGACCAACTAGATCCAGAAATGATAAAATGGATGGGTGAAAAAGGAGAGGACTGGCTATTACAGATATGCAAGGAAGCATGGAGTACAGAGAAAATCCCAGATGACTGGAAGAAGAACATAGTTCTACCAATATACAAAAAAGGACAACATAATGAATGCGAGAATTATAGAGCAATATGCTTGTCATCGGTCGCCTTCAAGGTATACACGAGAATTATAGAGAAGCGTCTAAGATCAGTGATAGAGAAAGAATTGGAAGACGAACAGGCTGCATTCAGATCAAACCGTCAAACAAACGATAACGTCTACATCATAAGAAATATAATAGAGAGACAATGCCGTAAAGGGAATGAACTATTTCTCATGTTCGTCGATCTGAAGGCGGCATTTGATACGATAAACAGAGAAATATTGTGGAAAATATTGGAGAGCTATAATATACCAAAAAAGATGATAAAAGTCATAAAATCTATATATATGGAAGTAGAAGGCCAAGTACAAATAAATGGAGAAAGATCAGGCACTTTTAAATGGGATAAGGGAATTAAACAAGGAGATGGACTAAGCCCCCTCTTGTTTATAATAGTCATGGATACTTTAATCAAAAATACCAAAGATCAAACAAGAAACCTTCAATACATAGTAGGATATAAAAACTTAAATGCAATAAAGATCAACTCCCTTCTATACGCTGATGATATAGTTCTAATCACAGACACAGTAGAGAAAATGCAGAAACTAATAGATATTTGGCAAAAAGAGATACATAAATTAAAAATGGAAATGAACCTCAACAAAACAAAACTTATGATAATAAATGAAGATGAGAAAAGAGAAAGGAATACTAATATAATAGTAAGGGAAAAAGTAATAGAACATGTATCTACTTTTGAATATCTGGGAAATATAATAACAGATGATGGGAAAACGGACTTGGCAATAAGTAATAAACTGAAGAAGGCAACTAGCGTGTATTACTCTTTAAATAATACAATTTTTGGAAAGTCAGAAATAAGCAACAAAACTAAACTCAGAGTATATAACAGCATAGTAAATCCGATAATGACATATGGGGCGGAAACATGGATTGTCCAAAAGAAACATGAATCAATGATAAACGCGACGGAGATGAAATACATGAGAAAAATAGCCGGAGTTACGAAGTTTAACAGATTCAGAAATGAAGATATAAGAAGAGAGTTGGAACAAGAACCGATAATTAGGAAGATCGAAAACAAACAATTAAGCTGGTTTGGACACATACAACGAATGGAGCAAAATAGACTTACAAAGAAGGTACATGAAGCCAAAATGGGAAACAAAAGAAAAAAGGGAAGGCCGAGGAAGACATGGATGGACCAGATCCAAGATATAGGTGAAAGGAGACACATCAGTATGAGGGATATGAAGAACCTGGCCACCAATAGAAGCAATTGGAAGAAGTGGATAAAAGGCGGAACCCGACATCCGACGCCCTGAAGGGCACTAAGGATTATGAGAAAGAAGAAGAAAGGAAACTCCCCCAGAATTATCTTGAATATAATGAGCCAAAACTTTACAAATACCCCAGGCTGTGGGTGAAAAATAGGTCGATTTCAGGATATAATTCAGGAATTTTTGAAACCTATCAGGTGTTGTAAAGGACGATGCCAGGAATAACTTCTACTAAAATGTACCCAAAAATATTGTGCGCTTTTTTTTAATTGCGATTTTCATTTGTTAAATTTGCAATTTTTATTGATTTTTAATTTTGTAGCTTAGGATATTGATTTTAGAAAAAACCTTTTTATTAGAAAGTTGTAGTATATTAAAAAACCTACAATTTCAGCTATGGTATGTTTAATTTTGTTAATTGGTTATTGCAAAACAGCCTGCGAAAAGTCCAAAATGGCCGTTTTTACAATTGCATTATTTATTGTACAAATATTTTTTTTTATTTTTTAAAGCTTTAAAATGAAGATCTTTCAATTCCAAACGTAAAAAAAAATGAAAAGCCAGATTAACGAATTTGTTGCTTAGATATTATAAATTGTTTATCCCAAGACGTCAAATGTCGAAGGCTATAACTTTTTGAAAAAAAATCGTACAGAGTTGGTGAAACATCTATTTTCCTTCTAAAGAGTTATACTCTTATATTATGATGTAAATAAATGCGTAAAACATTTTTAAACCTCTAATTTTTGAGTTTGAAAATAAGGGGGCAAATTTCGTTATAAACATTTAGAGCTGAAGCGGCCCTGTACATCCTATGAGTTTTTAACTTACAGATTATTGTTGCTGAAGATGAAACAAAGATTTATAAAAAAATAAAAAATTTCTGCGACCAACTGAAGCCGAGATAATTTTTGGGTTTGAAAATAAGGGGGCAAATTTCGTTATAAACATTTAGAGCTGAAGCGGCGCTGTACATCCTATGAGTTTCTAACTTACAGATTATTGTTGCTGAAAACAAAACGAAGATTTATAAAAAAATAAAAATTTTCTACAACCAACTGAAGCCGAGATATCTGTTTTTTTTTGTCTTAAGTCGTAGTGCCTTTATTTATAACAATTAAGAAATTATTTTACAGTCATTGACTAAAGAATGACTTATATTATCTTAAAATAAAAATTATTATAAAATATAATTACATTTAATTATTAAAAATTATTTTTAAAATCGGTGCTTTGCGAACGGCCGAATTTTGCAAATCGCCCGGCTTGCTTCAAATCCGCGCGGTCGGAAAATTTTTACGTAACTTGTATTAAATTTTGACAGAAAACAATTTAATAATATTACCGTTATAATATACAGTCTATTTACCACTGTATTTGTTTTTCTTGATAAACTTTTATATGTGAAATTTTATTTCTGAAGAAATAATATTACAAAAATGATACATATATATGAAATATACAACTATGTTTTTAATTTTTTCATTGTTATATAAATATAATAATAATAATGTTACCTCTTACTATAATATACAATATAAAAAACTTTTTCTTCTTGTAGTGACTATTCTTTTTGGATTTCACATACAAAAGTTTATCAAGAAAAACAAATACAGTGGTAAATAGACTGTATATTATAATGGTAATATTATTAAATTGTTTTCTGTCAAAATTTAATACAAGTTACGTAAAAATTTTCCGAGCGCGCGGATTTGAAGCGAGCCGGGCGATTTGCAAAATTCGGCCGCTTGCAAAAGCACCGATTTAAAAAATAATTTTTAATAATTAAATTTAATTATATTTTATAATAATTTTTATTTTAAGATAATGTAAGTCTTTCTTTAGTCAATGACTGTAAAATAATTTCTTAATTGTTATAAATGAGGGCACTATGATTTAAGAAAAAGAAAAAACAATTATCTCGGCTTCAGTTGGTTGTAGAAAATTTAAATTTTTTTATAAATCTTCGTTTCGTCCTTAGCAACAATAATCTGTAAGTTAGAAACTCATAGGATATACAGGACCGCTTTAGCTCTAAATGTTTATAACGAAATTTGCCCCCTTATTTTCAAACCCAAAAATTATCTCGGCTTCAGTTGGTCGTAGAAATTTTTTATTTTTTTTATAAATCTTCGTTTCATCTTCAGCAACAATAATATGTAAGTTAAAAACTTATAGGATGTACAGGGCCGCTTCAGCTCTAAATGTTTATAACAAAATTTGCCCCCCTTATTTTCAAATCCAAAAATTAGAGGTTTAAAAATGTTTACGCATTTATTTACATCAGAATATGAAAATATAACTCTTTAGAAGGAGATTGGATGTTTCACGAACTTTCTACGATTTTTTTTCAAAAAGCTATAGCCTTCGACATTTGACCTCTTGGGATAAACAATTGATAATATCTATGAAACAAATTCGTTAATCTGACCTTACAATTATTTTTTAAATTTGGAATTGAAAGATCTTCATTTTAAAGCTTTAAAAAATAAAAAAAAATTATTTGAACAATAAATGCAATTGTAAAAAACGGCCATTTTGGAACTTTCGCAGGCTGTTTTGCAATAACCAATTAACAAAATTAAACTTACCATAGCTCAAATTGTAGGTTTTTTAATTTACTACAACTTTCTATTAAAAAGTTTTTCTCTAAAATCAATATCCTAAGCTACAAAATTAAAAATCAATAAAAATTGCAAATTTAACAAATGAAAATCGCAATTAAAAAAAAAAGCGTAGAATATTTTTGGTTACATTTTAGTAAAAGTTATTCCTGGCATCGTCCTTTACAACATCTGATAGGTTTCAAAAATTCCTGAATTATATCACGTTTTTTCACCCACAGCCTGGGGTAAATCTCATCCATGTTTTTAATTGTATCAGAAACTGACTGGATCAGGCAAGGTGAGTTTATTTCGAATGACAGGATCTGCTTCTCAATTATATTTTATAATAATTTTTATTTTAAGATGATATAAGTCTTTCTTTAGTCAATGACTGTAAAATAATTTCTTAATTGTTATAAATGAGGGCACTATGATTTAAGAAAAAAAAAAAAACAATTATCTCGGCTTCAGTTGGTTGTAGAAAATTCAAATTTTTTTAAAAATCTTCGTTTCGTCCTTAGCAACAATAATCTGTAAGTTAGAAACTCATAGGATATACAGGGCCGCTTTAGCTCTAAATGTTTTTAACGAAATTTGCCCCCTTATTTTCAAACCCAAAAATTATCTCGGCTTCAGTTGGTCGTAGAAATTTTTTATTTTTTTATAAATCTTCGTTTTATCTTCAGCAACAATTATATGTAAGTTAAAAACTTATAGGATGTACAGGGCCGCTTCAGCTCTAAATGTTTATAACAAAATTTGCCCCCTTATTTTCAAATCCAAAAATTAGAGGTTTAAAAATGTTTACGCATTTATTTACATCAGAATATGAAAATATAACTCTTTAGAAGGAGACTGGATGTTTCACCAACTTTCTACGATTTTTTTTTTCAAAAAGTTATAGCCTTCGACATTTGACCTCTTGGGATAAACAATTGATAATATCTAAGCAACAAATTCGTTAATCCGGCCTTACAATTATTTTTTATATTTGGAATTGAAAGATCTTCATTTTAAAGCTTTAAAAAATAAAAAAAAATTATTTGTACAATAAATGCAATTGTAAAAAACGGCCATTTTGGACCTTTCGCAGGCTGTTTTGCAATAACCAATTAACAAAATTAAACTTACCATAGCTCAAATTGTAGGTTTTTTAATTTACTACAACTTTCTATGAAAAAGTTTTTCTCTAAAATCAATATCCTAAGCTACAAAATTAAAAATCAATAAAAATTGCAAATTTAACAAATGAAAATCGCAATTAAAAAAAAAGCGCACAATATTTTTGGTTACATTTTAGTAGAAGTTATTCCTGGCATCGTCCTTTACAACATCTGATAGGTTTCAAAAATTCCTGAATTTTATCACGTTTTTTCACCCACAGCCTGGGGTAAATCTCATCCATGTTTTTAATTGTATCAGAAACTGACTGGATCAGGCAAGGTGAGTTTATTTCGAGTGACAGGATCTGCTTCTCAAGAAAAAATAACCAATCTAGAACCTTTTTTCAGTCTCTCAAAGTAGGAAAACCTAACTTCTTGGTAAGGAACTTGATTTTCTTAAGTTTTTTTATGCTTACGAATATTGGACTATCAATAAAAATGTATTGTCGTAAAATAATATTTATTGTCGTAATCCTAGGAGTTGCGCTATCAGAAAGGAGGCAATATTCTTGTGCTTCTTATAGTGCCCATCCGTTCCTGATGTTGGCGACCAATATGGCAATATGTACTTTACACTCTGCTGCTATGAAGAGATTTGTGTTTCTTGTAACACTTGTTGTGTTTCAGAGAGGAATTCCTTCGCCTTCTTGGTCCTCGTTTTCCCTATACCTTTTCTGCAACATTAGCTGCAGCAGTCAATGCAGCAATGCTGCAAATTAAAAATTCTTCCAACCGGTTCTTTTTATTACAGTAACAGAGAAACTTCATAAAAAGCAGTGCATATAAAAAATGTGTATGTATCCACTCCCTCTCTCTTCTGCGAATATATTTCTCTTGTTTAGAAGATTCAATTATAAGAGGAAATAATATATAAAACGTTTACTAATCAGTTTCCTGTATTGATTATGCTTATATATTACTTCCAGTAGAACTTTTCCCATGCCCGAAATTATTCATCATCATCAATGGCGCTACAACTCTTCGTGAGTCTTTGTCGCGTTGACTATTGCCTTCCATGTTTGTCGGTCCTGTGCCACTAATTTCCATTGTGCTACTCCCATTTTATCTATATCTTCTTTGACTGCATCTTTCCACCTTTTTCTAGGCCGCCCTACAGACCTTCTTCCATCTGGTCTTTCCCAGAACACATTGTTTGTAAGGCGATTTTCGTTACTGCGTATCACATGCCCTGCCCATCTGAGTCTATTAGCCTTTATATATCTGACTAGATTTTTTTTCCGAATAGAGACTCTAGCTCGTTATTTTATCTGCGCCTCCATTCGTTTGTAACGCTGTCTCTGCAAGGGCCAAATATCATTCGAAGGATTTTACGTTACCACACCAGCAATTTATTTACTTCTCTTTTTGTTGGCGTCCATGTTTCGCTTCCATACGCGACTGCTGGTCGTATTATGGTCTTATATACCTGGATTTTTGCATCTCGTGAAAGAAGTTTTGACTTCATTAGATGTTTCATTGCAAAGAAAGATCTGTTTCCTGCCATTATTCGCGTTTCAACTTCTCGCTCTAATTTGTTGTCATTTGTGATTGTTGATTCTAGATATTTAAATTCTTTAACCACTTCGAAGTTATGATCGTTTATAGTAATATTTTTCCTTATTCGCCGTCGTTCTTGTTTTGAGACGACCATGTATTTTGTTTTATCTTCATTTATTTTTAGACCGATGTTTAATGTAGCTTCTTCAAAGCTCGAGAAAATATCCTTAATTTCTAACGTTGATTGTGCTACTGCGTCTACGTCATCGGCAAAGGCGAGTATGATTTTTGCTCCCCTAGCAGTTATGTCTGGTTTGAGTTTTAAATACATTTTTCGCATTACATATTCTAAGGCCAGATTAAATAAAAATGGTGACAACGGATCTCCCTGTCTTAGTCCAAAATTTACGCAGAAAGCATTTGAAATTTTCCCCTCTATTCTAACTTGTGCAAAGGAGCTACTTATACACACATTTGTGTTACCGCAGCTAGTTTCCTTTCTACGCCGAGCTCGATGATTGCCTTCCATAATGTTGCATGATTATTTGAATCATAAGCCTATTTGAAGTCTACGAAATTATTCACGAACTACTTTTAATACTAGGTCTCTTTTTAACTCACAGAAACTAGTATCGCAAAACTAACCCGTTTTTCCATAGAAATCACAATATGTTGAACAAGGATCAACAATATTGAATGTCTTTGACAGTGACAGTTTTTTGATTTTTTTGCATTTATTGTTTATTTGGTTTTATGTTTATAAAAAACAAATATAATATGTCAGATAAATAAAGGAAGAGTTGCAATATTGACTTTTGGGTCCCCAGACAAAGACGAGGATTAGTAAAATCCTAGTGTCGGTAACTCAATTTGTGAAAAATTTTCATTTGTATCACTATTTCCCCAAAGGTTTGATATATTAAAAATTTTAATTGTTTTTTTATGTATTTCATGCGATAGTTTTGTATTTCTCAACCTTAGGTAATATTCAATCGTATTAACAAACAATAGTAACTTTGTTGAGACTTTTTTTTAATTTATTTATTACCGTTCTATATTTATCTTTATATTCGTAATAGTATGTATGGTGTGTAATCTATTTAATGTTGAGTCTATCAATCTCCTCAATAGTGAAAAAATATTAAACAATTCAATAAATTAATTTTATAAAATACGTTGGCGGGATAATAGCCATTTCCTAATAATTATTACCACTGACAATAGGTATCAATGGTACAACACATCGACGTACGTTTCACTTTATATTTTGATTTAACTTGTTTGAAAAAGAATCGTGACGTGTGGGTAAAGTTATAATGGAAAAACTATAATATATCAAACTGATTTATAAATTCAGATAAATATGCTTGTCTAACCGTACATTTTTGTTTGTACCCAAAACGGTAAACTTTAATACAACATGTTATTTACTGGTCTATACATCTCTTTAGTATTGGTCTTAGTGCTTCTCGTTAACTTCAAATTAAAATAAACCTACACAGCCGAAAACGAGCGGAGTTAGTGAAAGAAATACCAACTACTTCATATGCAGCTCCGGCGGATTGGTTTTCTAAGGAGGACACAACTCTAAAGCGCTGTTTGTATTCGGAAGTTCTGAAAGTTTGGATTAAAGGACGAGTTTCTAAATAAGTAGAATGTAAGTGTTGTTTTTTGTTGGGCACGACAACATTAACGAGCAGAAGTAATAAAGATAAATATTTTTTTTGTTTTATAACAGAAGGAACGATTTAGTTTTTAAACCAAGTTTTATAGTTTAAGACATAGAAAGGGTTCTGAGACTATTCTCTTGTGTCATATTATTATTTAAGTTGATTATTATGTTTGCATAATATTAAAATACAATTAATTCGTCGCCTTAGAATCAAACTATTTTAAGTCCACTTTTGAAAAGTTTACAGGAGAGGATTTTTAAAGTTTTGGAGTTTAAGTTACTTAATAGTAAACTAAATGAGAATAAATTTATTTTTTTAGTAACTATAATGATATGTACTATTATGTATCACTTTATCAATCAAAGATAGAGGAAAAATTTAAATTTTAATTATAACGCGGGCCCATAAATTTGATACACCCTGTATAGATTTGTAACTATTTAGTAGAAGGTAGCTTTTACGCAGTGGGTCTATCCTAATGAGTTTTTCCCTGAAGACTTAGACATTTGTATATGAAGTGAAGTGAAAGTACAATTTATTTCGGATTATAATTTAAAAAGATTGTTTGTTACGGGAAAGGTAAGATCCACAGGTAGCTGTAATTATTAGTTTTTAGGAAAATAAAGGTAGAGAGATTTTGAATTTTAAGTCTGTTTGTTTTAAGCACAAGAGTATTTGTATAATTTCCGGAAAGTGATAAGGATGTAGAAGTATTGTTTGAAAGAATGCCTGGTTTTTCGAATGAAAAAGAGAAATGTGGAAAGAAAAATGTTTCTGATTGGCTTGGCAATTTGGAATGGGGAAAGTGAAGTTTGAATGTTGAGACAGTTTTAGAAAAGAAAAATCATTGTGTGGTCGGCATCCGAGAAAGGCAGTCGAAAGTTTTCGCGTATAGTTCAGAAGCAAGTACTAGTGGTTGTTTAATAGTGGAGAGTAGCTGAAAAGTGGAACGAGAGACAAATCAAATTGAGAACAAAAACCTCTTTGATTCTGTCCAAGAGAGTAAGTTACAAGATTTATCGTTATTAAAATTATTTGTGACACCAAGTAAAAAAGATACTTGGGTCTCAGGAGATTATTATTGAGAGAAAGAGAGGAGAGAGCTTTGGAGTTTATTGAACAAGTATTGGTCAAAAGCGGCGTGGCTTGTGATTTGGAGAAATAGTTGCTGGATTGCTGCTGGATTGATGCTGAGAACGGAGAGGGCTTTGATTGGTAGCCTAATATAATCAACAAGGAAGAGCTGTTTGGGTCAAGAGGAGACATCATTGTGTGTGAATCAAAAAGGTCAGTCAATAACTTATGTGATAGATGTTCTTTATAATCAGAAGTTAAGATATTTGCGTAAAAGCATATGAATTAAAGTTCCAACATTTCAATAATTTAATAGGAAATATAAGTAGTTTTGTAAATACCTAAATTTGTTTGTTTAGCTTATTTTATAAATGGTATCAGGAACAATGCGATAAATATGTGTTTAAATTAGATTAATTATATGGTAAAAGTTTCATTTGGACAATTATGCCCACAGGATTTAATTGATAGATTTTCAGAGCATTGCTTTTGATAATAAAGGTATGTGTATGTGCTTATTTATGATTTTTCTATTTATTTCCTTCTCATATATTATCCCGATAAGGATCAACTAAGAGATACTGTAGATAGCCACGAGAAAGGATAAGTATAACCTAAGATAATTTTAGTTAATTTTTATGACAAAAGGCACCCTGAGATTTTTTATTAATTGTTTATGTATGATTTGCGTCAATTCAATAATTAATTGAATAAATACTCAATTAAAATAAAAGTAATATAAAGCAGATCATAACACTACTTTAGGACAACTGCAGTTTGCATCAGATATTACTAACCGTTTTTAAGAAAAAAATTATTATAAACAACAATGTTTTGACATAGAATAATTTGGACCCGTAATTGAGGTAGTTATAATTACGGAATATTACTTTATCAACATCTATAATAATTAAAGAAAGAACGGAGCAGGTTTAATAGTATAATATGCTTATATTATTATATCAAAACAACTTATACACGAGCGGGACACCCTCAAAAAAGCGCTTAGTTTTCGAGATACTGACCACGGAGGGGTGAATGGCTAATTTTATTCATACTTTAAATTTTCGAGGGTGCTGAAAACGTAAATGAAGTTTATTTTGAATTTTATGTGGGGGAACATTGTCAAAATCGCAATTTTAACCTAAAAATAAAAAAAAATTAATCACGTTTTTTGCGTTTACCTCGCTACAACTCTGTTCCCTTGTAATATTTTTTTTCTTAAATTTTTACAGTATATATATCTAATATTTTTGAAGACAGCGGTACATGTTTCAAGCTTTTCTTCTTATCCTGATAAAGGTTATGAATTTTTCAAAGGAAAAGGTGCAAATTTGTGCATTGCAAAGTTGAATCGCAAAAATTGTGTGACGAAGTTTAAAATTTAGCTTCCTATTTACGTTTATGTTAAAGTAGAGAGTACAAAGAAGTTTTCTGGTAAGTTTTAGATCAAAATGTTTCATAGAAAAAAAAAATAGTGCAATTTTTAATGTCGACATTAGAAATCCCAAATATACCGCTTTTTTTTCGAGATACTGACCATGGGTGGTGAATGGCTAATTTTGGTCTTAGATTATGTTTCTGACCGTGACAAAAACTAAAATGAAATTTATTTTACATTTTAGGTGAGGGAATATTGTCAAAATTGCAATTGTACCCTAAAAATAAAAAAAAATGAAATCACGTTTTTTTGCGTTTAGCTCGCTACAACTCTGGTTTGTTTTAACATTTTTTTCTAAAATTTGTTCACTATATATTGCACACATTTTTGAAGACAATGGTTTCTGCCTTAAGCTTTTAGTCTTATTCTAGTAAAAGTTATGAATCTTTTAAAGTACAAGGTGCAGATTCGTGAATTGAAAAGTTTAATCGCAAAATTTGACTGACAAAATTTGAAATATAGATTTTAAATCAAATTCAAAAATAAAACATGAGTACAAAGAAGTTTTCTGGAAAGTTTTCAAAATATTTTATAGAAACAAATGGTGCAACGTTTAACATCTACGTTATAAATCCCCAAAATAACGCTAATTTTTCGAGATAATGATCATTGGTGGTGAATGGCTAATTTTGGTCTTACTTTATGTTTTTGATGGTGCTGAAAATAAAAAAAGTTAAACCACGTTTTTCTTAAAATTTAAAGTTGCACCATATTTTTTCTATAACACATCTAGACCTAAAACTCCCCATAAAACTTATTTGAACTCTATGGTGTAACATAAACGAAATCAAATAGATAAATTTTAAATTTTGTCACATAATTTTTGCGATTTAACTCTGCAATTCACTAATCTGCACGTTTTATTTTTAAAAATGCATAACTTTTATAAAAAAAGACAGAAAGACTGCAGTTACTTTCATAGTCTTCAAAAGGGTGAGAAATATATGTTGTAGGAATTTTAGAAAACAATATTAAAATGGAACAGAGTTGTCGTGAGTTAAACGTAAAAATCCGTGACCTTACTTTTTTTTTCATTTTTAGGTTAAAGTTGCGATTTTGACAATTTTCCCTCACATAAAATTCAAAATAAACCACTTTTTCATCGTCAGCACCTTCAAAAACATAAAATAAGACCAAAATAAGCCATTCACCTCCCATGGTTATTATCTCGAAAAAAAGTGTTATTTTGAGGATGTATAACGTCTATATTAAAAGTTGCGCCATTTTTTTATTAATCATTTGTAACTAAAACTTTCCAGAAAACTTCTTTGTACTCTATGTTTTGACATAAGCGTGATTAATAAGATAAATTTTAAATTTTGCCATTCAACTTTTGCGATTAAACTTTGCAATTCACGAATCTGCATCTTGTACTTTAAAAAATTCATAACTTTTAGTACAATAAGACTAAAATCTTAAGGCATAAAACCGTTGTCTTAAAAAAAGTGAGCAACATATATTGTACAAATCTTAGAAAAAAATATTAAAATCGGCCAGAGTTGTAGGGAGTTAAACGCAAAAAAACGTGATTTCACTTTTTTTATTTTTATCGTAAAATTGCGATTTTAAAAATATTCCCCCACCTAAAATTTAAAATAAATTTCATTTTCGTTTTTAGCACCGTCAGAAACATAATCTAAGACCAAAATTAGCCATTCACCACCCATGATCAGTATCTCGAAAAATAACCGTTATATTGGGGATTTTTAATGTCGATAATAAAAGTTGCACTATTTTTTTTTCTATAAAACAGTTTGATCCAAAACTTTCCAAAAAACTTCTTTGTACCCTATACTTTAACATACATGTGATTAAAAACCTTAATTTCAAACTTCGTCGCTCAACTTTTGCGATTGAACTTTGCAATTGAGAAATCTGCACCTTTCACTCAAAAAAATTCATAACTTTTATTAGAATAAGACTGAAAGCTTGAAATAGGTATCATTCTCTTAAGAATGGTGAGAAATATATAGTGTAAAAATTTCAGAAAAATTATTAAAAGGAAAGCGAGTTGTAGCGAGGTAAACGCAAAAAAACGTGATTTCTTTTTTTTTATTTTTAGGTTAAAATTGCCATTTTGACAATGTTCCCCCACATAAAATTCAAAATAAACCTCATCTTCGTTTTCACCACCTTCAAGAATATAAAGTATGAATAAAATTAGCCATTTACCTCTCCGTGGTCAGTATCTCGAAAAATAACCGTTATATTGGGGATTTCTAATGTCGATTATAAAAGTTGCACTATTTTTTTTCTACAAAACTTTCCAAAAAACTTCTTTGTACTCTATACTTTAACATACATGTGATTAAAAAGCTTAATTTCAAACTTCGTTGCTCAACTTTTGTGATTGAACTTTGCAATTCAGAAATCTGCACCTTTCACTTAAAAAGTTCATAACTTTTATTAGAATGAGAGTGAAAGCTTGAAGTAAGTATCATTCTCTTAAGAATGGTGAGAAATATATACTGTAAAAATTTTAGAAAAAAATATTAAAAGGGAATCGAGTTGTAGCGATGTAAACGCAAAAAAACGTGATTTCTTTTTTTTTATTATTAGGTTAAAATTGCGATTTTGACAATGTTCCCCCACATTAAATTCAAAATAAACCTCATTTTCGTTTTCACCACCTTCAAAAATATAAAGTATGAATAAAATTAGCCATTCACCTCTCCGTGGTCAGTACCTGGTCATTTTAGGGGTATCTCACGCTCGCCTATTAAACTTAAATTATTAGTGAAAAGTAGTTAAATATTTTAATAATACTAATCGTTTTTTATTGTATTAGGTACACTCGCAAATAAACAACATTGAAAACATAAAAGTTAAACAATTTAAAATTCTTTAATAATACATTTCCAGAATTGTAAATCAATTGCTGAGAAATGATTTGCTAGGCACCTAATATGTGCAACTTTGTCTTCTGGAAGGTCTGCAGGGGGGACTGAATTTTAGGATCTGGAACACCTAGAAACGCCTTGAAACAATTTAGCTTGCAACTGCCTTTTGAAAACGTCACTGAGTGCATTTATGGTTCATTAAACTTTAGTTTATATTTTACGCTATTTGCGTTATTTTCGTAAAAAATCTGGACAACGTGTTTATATGGGACCTTAGAGATAATTAAACAATTTGATAAAGTTTTAAAATCCAAAAAATTATGTTTTTGCACCTGAATAAGTTTATATGGCTTCTTGGTTCTTGAATTCTTAATAGCTTTAAGAATAGCGAGAGGACTATGCAATTCCAGTTTACCTAGATGTTGGTCCAAAACGCTATGCATAGCATCCACTTCCTGAACACAGCTGTGACCACGTACTTGAAATTGCGTAATGCTTAATGCGTAATGCTTTTTAGAGTAGGATGATTCTTAAGAAAATGTAATAAGGCTGCAGACATGTGGGAATTTTTATTTTGTGGCGCACATGAATCTGACCACAAAGTTATGGTTCTAACATTAGGTCTTGTGTCTATAAATTTTTTGAGTAAAGCATACAATGCACTTGCAATCTCTACACCTTTTCTTCCACCAAGTAGTTCATGCCATAACACACAATATCGTTGCTTTTGTATTACATCACAACCTGTCAAATTATAAACAGCAATTTTTTTTTAATACGCTTTAGAAATCTGTGTTTGGGGGCAGGTTAAAACGACTTGCACATCAAAGCAAATAATGGCAGCAGATTCATTTGCTTTAGTGGAATTCGCATCTTTTAACTTCTCTTCTCGGGCTGAAAGTTTGGCTTGTGTGTGGATTCTGCATTTCTCCTCTAGTTCATCACTTAAACTTTTTTCTTTCTTTTTAAAATCATACTGTGAACAAATCTCACAAAGATCTTTTTTTGGCTTGTGGAAGCCTATATTAAATTCCCCATTGAAAATGTTATAATACAACCATTTTTTTTTCTGTAGTTAAATGCTTTTCTTTACAATATTCTATGTACAGGTCATACATTTTACTTAAAGATACTGATCAGTCTAAATATCTTTTGAGGAACTGCTCCTGCAGTAATGAGAAGGAACGCGGGGAAACATGTTTAAGTGATCTCTAATTACTTTTCTCGTATCATCTTTATTTCTTATTCTTGTCCGTGAGCCCTTCAAATCTCGATTAAGTGTTGTGATGCCCGGACGTTTATAAGAATAAAAATATGCTATTCTGATCTGGCTGATACTCAAAACGCCTAAATAAAAGGCCTGACAGACTCGTATTTTCTGGTCGATCTTTACAAAATAATATCTAAAAGAATAGGTTTTTGTTCTCTTCCGTTCCTCATTTCGATTTCTTTTCCACTGTACTAAAATTCTTTCGGTAGTTTCATCATAAAAAAATCTTTTTTCGCTATCAGTGTTGCTCTAAAACTCTTTATGGATTAACACTACTTCATTTTTAGTAAAATTACCAAGGCATTTGAAACGACAGTTAACACAGTTTCGTTTAGGTCTTTTTCCGGAAACAGTACCACCCTTGCAGCTTTTATATTCCTGACCTGATTGTCTCAATATTTTTCTTATATTCTTTTTCCATTAATTTTTTGAGCTTCGTTTTCGTTTCCTTGCTTTTTTATCAGAAACAATACTAGTGCTAGAAAAAAAAAGTAAGTTTTATTTTTCAAGTCATCCTAAGTAAAGTTTTAAAAATACGTGGACGCTTGAACATCTAAATTTGCCGGACCATTAGATTCATTTAAACTCACTGGAATATATTAAAACCAAATCGGTTAAAGTTAAACCATCATCCACAGCGGATCTAAGAAAATATTAAAATATAAAAGTAAACCTAACCTCAAAATAATTTAATGCGACTTACAAACTTTGCCTTCCACTTGATACTGACGGCTGATATTCTGATCCAGAGTCTTGAAAAGTTTCCTCTTCTGAATAACTCATGTTTATTATTCGATTTTTACGCGATAAACTACTAAACAAACCTGCGGTTGCGATCCAAACAAACTTCGGAGACGTATTAATAATAAAAATGTGACCGAAATAATATTTGAGCCAACTTATTCTATGTCCTCACGTGATATGAATTCCACAATTCTTATTGGGCCAGAGGACATAGTATATTTTGGGCCGCATATTTGCAAGGTTTAGTGGACATAGAATAAAATAGCCACGTCATAATTACAATATTATATGGGATAATCGGACTTGGAATATTATTGACCGCTTTGGACATACACTGAATTAGAAGTACAACCTTAACTTCGAAAAAAAGTGGACATAGAATAGTTTGGTTCTAAGGCGACGAATTGTAATGAAAATTACATTATAAGGTTGTTATTAGGCTTTTCAATTTTCACTCTGGAAATCGCTTTGTCAAATAAAATTCAAAACGTCAAACAGCAATTATAAAATTTATTTTTTCTACGAGCGTGCAAAAATGTCTACTTTCGCTCACGCATTTTAGTTTAGAAAGTTTTACTTTTCCGCACGCGTGTTACTTTTCCGCACGGGGTTTACTTTTCCGCACGCGGTTTTTACTTTTCCGCACGCGTATCCACCGTCATGGAAACCAAGTTCGTCATCATGCTAACTAATTATATTGAAAGTTTGGTTTTGACAACATTGTCAAAGAATTAAGTCAACTTTTTAACAATTTTATTATTATCAAATACAAAATATGTAATTTTAATTCTATCTATTTATTTTTTTACATTGTTTATATTGAACGTACAAATGAATCCTACGCATTTTTCTTCAAATATGCTGTTAAATTAAAATAATCGCCTATATTGACATTTTTTTCAATTTTTAATACTGACTTGAGCATGGAATAGCGGGACCACAAAGTATTTGGTTTGCAGATTTTGGATAGACTAATAAAATAAGCCAAAAAAACACTTCTTCTTTTAAGCTATTTACACTTTTTTCTTTACACCAACTCATAAAAATATTGTATTCTTTCTTGTACCTGTTTGCTGATTTTTCCGGTAACAAATTAAGATAATTGACAACGTCGAGAATAGATGGAGGTTGTTCTTCGTCACTTGATGCCATCTAAATCACTGAATTATTTTTTAATTCGTAAGTAGAGATAAATTTTAAAGTATGTGACGTGCTTCTTCACAATAATTGCTTTGTTTGACATCGTTTCTATGCTTTTAAAATATTAAAACCCGTACATAACAGGTATTTAGGCACCGCATTGAATTTAATTCGATGTTATTAGATCGTCGTCATGCTAACCAATTATATAGAAAGTTTGGTTTTGACAACCTTGTCAAAGATTTTATTTGTGTATGTATTTTTATATTAATTCAATTAATTGATTAAGATTTGGTGATTTTTAAATGCTCGTAGAAAAAATATTGTTCCTAACTCTTGCAGAAAGTCTCTTTTTCGTACTCGACTGCTTGCCGAGCTTCGCTTCGCTTCGTTCGGCAAACTGCAATCGCGTGCGGAAAAGTATGACTTTCTGCACTTGTTAGGAAAATAACTATTTTCTACGAGCGTGCAAAAATGTCTACTTTCGCGCACGCATTTTAGTTTAGAAAGTTTCACTTTTCCGCACGCGTGTTACTTTTCTGCACGCGTGTTACTTTTCCGCACGTGGTTTTTACTTTCCCGCACCCGTGTTAATTTAGATATGTTAATATGGCCTTAAAGTAATTATAATACATGCAATAAACTAATATTTAGATATTATTTACTAATTTATTTCAAATATATATTATTGTGTTCCTCTTTTAATTAAATTAACGCGACAATTCGATGAAATTAAATTATTTTGACATAATATTCGAAAGTCAAATCGGTAGACAATAACAGTCGTTTTGAATCATCGTCATGGAAACCAAGATCATCGTCATGCTAACTAATTATATTGAAAGTTTGGTTTTGAAAACCTTGTCAAAGAATTAATTTGTGTATATATTTTCATATTAATTAAATTAATTAATTAAGATTTGGTAAATTTTTAAAGACTCTTAGAAAAAATATTGTTCCTAACTCTTGCAGAAAGTCTCTTTTCCGCACTCGACTGCTTGCCGAACTCCCGCTTCGCGTCGTTCGGCAAACTGCAGTCGCGTGCGGAAAAGAATGACTTTCTGCACTTGTTAGGAAAATAACTATTTTTATTTGCAAAATCAAAACCGTGATATAAAACTTGAATTCACAACCTTTTTAAACGTTTTAATAGGATATTTTCAATGATTTACGAAAGCTTTAGTGAAAAATGGCCTTAAGTCAAAATTGAAAATATACTCCTGAATAAATTTATCGCATCTCTACATAGACATAATAGCAGAACACTTTAAATTTCTACGAAGGATCAAATTATAAGTATTTTTCTGTATAAGCATGAATAGATTGAGACATCTAACTGAAAATAAAGCTATCTAGACAATGATTACTTTAATTGGAGAGGGTCGAGATTTCCGTAATGTGACCCATCTTTTTATGTGTGCCTTACATAATGATCAACAACGAAGTGCAACGTTTTCAGTAGACAAAAACATACAAGATCAACATATGGGCAACAGAACAACTTCTCAAAATATGATCATTTCTGCGCTTCAGTATTCAGCGAAACATTACCCTTACCAGCCACAACGTAAAAAATTTAATTAGAAAAATACAGTGATCCGAATATTAGTTTGTGCAGATCAACAAATTATTTGAAACTTAATTACTTATAAGGACCAATACCGGTTCTTGCATAGATAATCTCAGCACTATTTTTTTTTTCTGAGAACACTAATCAAATGTCCAATAAACGCATTGAATTATTGAATTAAAAGTTGAAAGGAAAAGAAATACTACATAAATTTCGGTAATCAACTATTTTTAATCGGAAATAAGCCACAATTTTACCAAAAAATTATTTTATTAACGCTTCGAAGCCCAAATCGGGTTTTGTTGTCAAAATACAAAATACTACTAGTAGTATGATAAAATTGATCCAAATAATGGCATAACCCAGACATCCAAAGTGAAAGTTATCCTCCAACACCAAATTGTTCTATATGGTCCACATAATGTTCAGAAAAAAGTCACACCATTTTGAGCGTCGGGTTTGGGGGTAGAGGGGGGAGAATTCGGTAAATTCGTAGTTTTTTAGGTTTTTCGTCAATATTTCTAAAACTATTCGGTTTAGCATGAACCACCTTCTATACAAAAATGTTCTGCATTAAATTTGAAATAAAAAGGGTCCTATACATAATCCTTCTAAAATGAACGGTTCCAAAGTTACGGAGGTAGAATTGTGTAATTGGTCCAAAAAACGCCTAACCCAGACATCAAAATAAAAGTTTTCCTCCGACACCAAATTGTTCTATATGGTCCACATTTTGTTCAGTAAAAAGTTACATCATTTTGAGCGTCCGGATTGAGAGGGAGATGGGAGAGAAGTCGGTGAATTAGTATTTTTTTTAAGTTTTTCGTCAATAGTTCTAAAACTATGCTTTAGCGTAAACAATGTCCTATACACAAATGTTCTACATAAAATTTAAAACAAAAAAGGTCAAATACATAATTGTTATAAAATCAACAGTTCGAGAGTTACGGAGGGTGAAAAGTGGAGGTTTTCGATACTTTTTATATTATTTGGAAAATTGATGATTATTTTGGGTAGTGAGAATGACGTTTCTTCAAGGGATTATCACTAACATATCATCATTTTATTTACAAAAAAATTTCTATTTGTAATAATATTATAAATTGCCCAAAAAATATAAAAAGTATCGAAAACCTCCACTTTTCACATTCCGTAACTCTGGAACCGTTGCTTTTATAACAGTTATGTATTGGCCTTTTTTGTTTTAAATTTTATGTAGAAAATTTGAGTACAGAACATAATTTACGCTAAAGCATAGTTTTAGAAATATTGACGAAAAACCTAAAAGAACTACTAATTTACCGATTTCTCCCCCATCCCCCCCCAAACCGGACGCTCAAATTGGTGTAACTTTTTACTCAACAATATGTGGACCATATAGAACAATTTTGTGTTGCAGGAAAACTTTTACTTTGGATGTCTGGGTTAGGCCTTTTTTTGGACCAATTATAATATAGGTACTATTTCCCTAACTTTGAAACCGTTCATTTTAGGAGGATTATGCATAGGGCCTTTTTTATTTCAAATTTTATGTACAATATTTTTGTATAGAAGGTTGTTTATGCTAAAATGCATAGTTTTAGAACTATTGAAGAAAAACTTAAAAAACTACGAATTTACCGATTTCCCCCTCCCCCCACTCCTCCCCAAACCCGACGCTCAAAAGGGTGTGACTTTTTTCTAAACATTATGTGGACCATATAGAACAATTTGGTGTTGGAGGATAACTTTCACTTTGGATGTCTGGGTTTGGGTCTAGTTATACCGTACTATAGTTGTTCAGTATCAGAAACCCGATTTGGGCTTCAAAACGTTAATAAAATCATTTTTTGGTAAAATTGTGGCTTATTTCCCATTAAAAATAGTTGATTATATAAAATGCCACAAGGTTCAGAACAACATAAATTTCGGTATGTAACGTTCGGGATTTTGGCGACAGACTTTGGCAATATTTGACATCCAGGTCTGCTAGAAAAAATAAATAAGTATCAACTGATAAATTGCCTTAAACTACTACAGATATTTGGATAACATGTCTAGTATATCTTGATGATATAATGATTTTGTCCCAAACTTTTGATGAGCATCTGAAAAACTTAAGCGAGGTATTTAACAGATTGCGAAATACCAATTTAAAGCTCCATTATAAGAAATGTTAGCTATTTCAAAGAGAAGCGTCATATCTAGGACATATAGTTTCAGCAATGGAATTAATACTGATCAAGAGAAGATTTCAGTTATTAAAGATTGGCCTAAACCATGAAATATAAAGAAATTAGAAGTTTTCTGTGCATCTGTTCATACTACCGAAAATATATTAAAGATTTTCTCCGCATCGCTAAGCCCCTTTATCGACTAACCAAAAATAACATTGAATTTGACTGGAAACGAGATTGTCAAAATTTCTTCGTAGATAAAAAAAAACGACTTACAACAGCACCTATCCTAGCCTATCCACGAAAAGATGGAAAATTTCTGTTGGATTGTGATGCATCTCAGCATGGTATTGGCGCCGTATTATCGCAAGAACAGGAAGGTGAAGAAAAAGTTATTGCATATTTTAGTAAAACAATAGGAAAGGCAGGAAAGAATAATTATTGTGTTACCAGAAAAGAACTCCCAGCTATCATAAAAGCCCTAGAATATTTTCATACCTTCCTTTATAACAGAAATTTTACAATCAGAACAGACCCTAGCGCTTTGCGGTGACTCATGAATTTTAAAAGGCCAGAAGGACAAGTGTCTCGATGGATAGACTCCAACAGTATAACTTCGACATAGTACATCGAAAAGGCGTCTCCATAACAATGCTGATATCCTTTCTAGCCGATCCTGTTTAGAACGACAATATCAGTACTGTAAGAGACTTGAAGGAAAAGAGAGTTTAACCGAAGAAGTAAATCTCTGCATGACCACGGTTAAACAGGAAGAAGATAGTGAACAGATTTCCCCGAAAAACATTAAGAAGAGTCAAAAGAAAGATAATGACTGAAACAAGAAGTCCTGGTAAAATGGCACAATTTCTTTCCGGAGAGCTTTTTGAACAACTTGCAGTGAATATTTCCGGTCCACTCTTGACAACCGATAGAGGAAATAAATACTTAATGGTTGAAATGGATTATTTTTTTAAATTGCCTGAAATTGCACCCGTTCCTAATTAAGAAGCGACTAGAGTAGCCGAAGCATTTACAACACACGTCGTATCAAGACATGGAGTTCCTTTAGAGTTGCATTCTTTTCAAAGTCGAAATTTTGAATCAGAATTATGGCAAGAATTAATGAAAATCTTGGGTATTAAGAAAACTCGCGAAAAATGCAAAACGCCTCTCCATCCACAATCAGACGGAATGATCGAATGACATAATAGAACTATTTGTCAATATCTCTCAATGTTTGTTGCTAATAATAAAAAAAATTGGGATAATTCCTCTATTTCTGTTAGCCTACAGAAGTTACGAACATAAAGCAACCGGTTATTCTCCACCAATTATGAGCAGCGGAAGAAAAATGAAGCTTCCTCAAGATCTTATTTTCGGAAAATTGCCTACCTGCGAAGAAGAACCTTCATCCCTGACGTACCTAGAAGACTTGGAAAAAGTCCACGAATTTGCTCGTAAAGCTTGAAGCTCCAAAGTGCTAAAACCAAGTCCAGGTTCTATGTGCTTGCTACTGGGACAACTTTCGAAAGAGGTGACCCAGTATGGCTATACAATCCCACACGCAAGAAAGGACTTTATCCGAAACTTCAACGAAACTGGGAAGGTCCGTACACCGTCTTGAATAAAATAAATGCTCTAGTCCTAGTCTACCACATCCAGTTTTCTGCTAGAAGTAAACCCAAGGTAGTTCATATCGAGAGATTAGCCCCATATTATGAAACTGATCCACCGTGTTTGCTTCAACCAGACACTGATAGACAGTTATTCGAGGCGAATAACTATAAATAAAGGAGGGAGCAGTGTTATTACATTTCCGTAGATTGATCCTACATAGAAAAAGTTACTCGACGTGAAAGAAGAAGTAGTCACGTACGAGAATGTTCTGGATGTCATGGATTAACTCAGAAATGTCTGGTGACGTCTAGAACGTCAGAAATCTATATAACATTATGTGTTTGACATTTTATAGTTGAGTTGTATTTCAGTATTTGAAGTTAAAAGTTGTCAGATTGTGTTAAGGAGTTGTATTGTAATTATTTCTGTTGGAGTTGAATAAAAGTATTTACAAGAGGTGTAACAGTATATTTGAATCAATTCTGTTTAACTAAAACTCAAACTAAATAATGTATCCTACTTAAGAAGGTTTAGGAATTATTCATTAATTTTCGAAGATATTTTGTACGTAAAAAATAGAAATGATTCATCCTGCTAATTCAACGAACTAAAACACAACCGCTTGAAATATTTTCCACATCTAACAATTTTGTTTGAATAAGATAACGACAGCTTTATCTTGTTTATATATGTCGTTCATTGACTATTATTGTGTGACGAAATTATGGCGCAGGGATGTTTCATTATATTAACATAGAAGACAAAAATTTAAACAAAATACGGAAATAGAGTAGGTACATGGGTTAATAGTTTATTTTGAAACTAAATGCTTTGTAACTACAATGTCCTTTTATCTTAATTTCATTGCATTTAGGGAAAAATCACTTTGGACTTGGTACACCCACATTTCGAATACTTCCATCTGAGCGTGTTTTTGTATGAGCGTCCCTGTTAGGGTCAAAGTCTCCACATCATTCTACTAAGATCTGAAAGATTTTAGCAGCATTTAACTAGTCGTAATATTAGAAGAACAGAAAAATCCTTGGTTAGATATGCGGAACTTTTCATACTATTAAATGCAGCTCTAGCTAGTTCTATTCTCGCCTTAATTAGTGGGCGCCCATTTTCTATTTAGGTTTGTGTCAAGTTATACATTGATTGTCTATGGTCAATTAATGTGTCGTTTATCCATAACTGTCGAGTAGATTGTTTTTTTTTGCTATCAGGATCCATTTTGTGTTCTTGTAGTTGAGGCTCAGGGCATAGTTTTCACTGACTCAAATAACCCTTTATCCTATTTATTGCCTGTTGTAATTGACCTATGCTACTGAAAAAGCTCACCATGTCATTGGCTAATGTTAAGTTTTTCGTTGACTCACCGGTCATTTTTATTCCCTCTGTTGCATTTCCATATTTTTTTAATTTTACTTCGGAGTAAATTTTGAAGTGAAGTGGGGATAACATACATCATTCAACCCTTATGATCTCCACATTTTCAGTATCCCTATGTCTACTCTTCCTCTTAAGGTTTGCCGCAATCCGAATATATCGTCGTCAATACCTCCCTTTCTCTCTATCGCATGTCACATTCCTGTTAGAATCATAATAAGGTTCGACGAGTTGCTTTACAACTTGAGATACAAGGTCTGTTGCTACTGTATTTCCGTTTTTGCATATATGTTTGTTTTGTATGATGCTCCACCAAAAGGGTAATATATTTCCGAGTCACAGGCCTGCCATATTTTCATGCCATATTTATCTGTCTTTGAAGACATATATTGCTTCCTTCCTAGAAAGGACACTTTCCTCGTTATGAAACAAGTTGCTCCGCTACCGTTATGATTCTGAAAGTTTTGGTTGACTTTATTCCATACATCGCATATTTAGATGCTCATTTATTATTCCTTCTTCTTACATACTTCATCGTCAATTTGAACAAATCTTTGAACAAAAATTTTTAAATCGTTTTATCCCCATGGTGTCTTTAAATATCTTAGGTCCGGGAGGTTCATAAAACTTACTTCAAAGTACATCTACATTATTATGATTATTGGCACTCAGGTGCCCTGCAGCTAGAAGTAGTCCAATAAAGGCATATAGTTTAGGTATAAACACATATAGGGTCCGACGGACCCGTGTTGCCACTTTACGAAACAAAATTTTTTCGACGCATTAACTTTAAAGATCATAATGATTATTTGGAATAGCTCGTGACTATGTTAACGGAAATGTACTTTTATACAAATTCACTAATGTATAAAATTTAATAAATATTTTTACCGCCAACCGTCACTAAAGTAACACTTTATTGTACTGAAAGAGGAATTTCACTTTACCTGCCGCGATTAATCAAATTAACCGAGATTGAATGTAAGTGATCGATGGCAGTAATCGAATGGCGAGTATTTGAGCGGACTTAGAATTAATTTACTTCCATTATTAAAAATATTGTACGCAATTTGCGATATTATCAATTAAATTTAGGTTAAAAAGTGAAATTATGTAGTTAGTCTTGTCGCCAGGGGGTACAACGGCCTCCTTAATTCAGATGGACTTACCTAAGTTTTTTTTTGTATTTTGACCCGTAGAACACGAACTTTTTGGGTAACAGTTGATCCGGATGTCGATAAGTTTGTTATAAACACAGAACTTGAGGAATTACATAACAGCGATTTTTGGCAAAACAAAACATTTTTTTGTATTTTTTTGGTGATTCTCAGCAAAAAATGTCTTACAAGTTTTTTCGTAGGATGCATAGTTTTAGAGATAAACGCGCTTGAACTTTCAAAAAATCGGAAAAGTGCAATTTTTGAACCCGAATAACTTTTGATTAAAAAATAAAATAGCAATTCTGCTTACTGCATTTGAAAGCTCAAGACAAATTCTATCGGTTTTGATTATTTGCATTGCTAAAAATTAAGTTTTTATTTGTTAAACAAAGCCATAAACACATAGTGTTTCCCGTGCCCAATGCATGCGTTTTAATGTATATAATCTACGTAGAAATTGTGTGTATGCGCGCCTACTCATTCGATTTCAAATGGAAAATACATTGAAAATATTATTTAATCACTATGTGTTTATAGCTTTGTTTAATAATAAAAAAATTAATTTTTAGCAATGAAAGTAATCAAAACCGATAGAATTTGACTTGAACTTTCAAATGCAGTAAGCATAATTGCTATTTTATTTTTCAATCAAAAGTTATTCGGGTTCAAAAATTGCAATTTTTCGATTTTTTAAAAGTTCAACCGCGTTTATGTCGAAAACTATGCATCCTACGAAAAAACTTGTAAAAACATTTTTTGCTTAAAATGACCCAAAAAATACAAAACAATGTTTTCTTTTGCGAAAAATCGCTGTTATGTGATTACTCAACTTCTTTGTTTATAACAATCTTATCGACATCCGGATCGACTGTTACCCAAAAAATTCGTGTTCTACGGGTCAAAATACATAAAAAAAACTTGGGTAAGCCCATCTGAATTAAGGAGGCGGTTGTGTCCCCCACTGGCGACAAGACTAAGTATTTTGTAATTATATTCATAAAAAATAAATTAAAACTTTACGGATTTAGTAATTATTCAATATTGATAACTATCGATTAAAAATCGAAAGCGGCCATCTTGCAAGTTATCTGCCATCACTGTCATGAAATAACTATTATGACGTCTAAAATTTAAAAAGTTCTTAAATTGTAAATTGCAAGTAAGTGTTAAAACCAATATCAAATTATGTTGGCGCATATTATTTTATATTAATAAAACATATCTGAACCGATGGTCAAATATACCAGCAAACGAGAAGTAATCTCAACCTTCCCAGGGACATATCTGAGCTTCTTAGAGACAATACAAATATTCAACAATATCGTACAGTTTTTAACGGAAATAGGAATAAAAGACATTAAATTGTATCAAAAATTTTTCACGTATACTTTTTTTACAATTACAATCTCTTTATTTTTAATATATGTATTTTCCATTGTTGTAGTTTATAACCCCAGTGGTTCTACCCAGTGGTAGATTTAAAAAATATATGTTAACGATAAAATTTTGTATGCACCACGTCAGTAAAGACTCCTTATCGAACTCGTCTGTTACTCGCCTCGCTCTTCTCGTAATATCAGACTCGTTCGATAAAGAGTCACTTTACCGACTTGGTACATAAATAACTATTATCAGCTTATGATAAAAAAAGTGGCGTCTCGGGTCCATTGGACCCACCTTGACCGGATAAGGGTTAATGGCAGCGAATCCTCTAGCATAATATTCAAGCTGAGTATGAGAATGAAAAGCATTTGGAATAAGTTCAATTAACAAAAACAATGATAGAAAACCAAAAGAATGTTAAACCTAAGTTTATAGTACGTTTTTTAAAGGTAAAATATTGCAAAACCTCTAAATTTTAAAGAACCAATTGGATTGACATGAAACTTGGCATGCACATAGCTAACAATTCAAAGAAAGAAAGTGATATTGTGCCAATGTGTGCTTTTGCCCTAGAGGTGAGTTTCACCCCATTTTGCGGTGAAAAATATATGTTCGAAATAAGTCCAAAAAGAGATAAATTGACTAATTCTAAGCAACTTTTGTTCTATAAAGTTTTTTCACCTTAATACTTTTCGAGTTGTTTGCGAGTGAATAAATATGTTAATTTTTCTACAAAATAACCACGTTTTCACACGGTTTTTCGCAAATAACTCAAAAAGTAAGTGTCGAAAAAAAAATTCTTATCAAAAATATAGCACGTAAAAAAGTGAAAAACATGGTGTATATACAGGGGGGAGTCATGAGGAACTGTACATACTCCTACCTCGTATAGAGGTCCCTATGGGGAATAACAAATGACCATTAAAAAGTGTGTGCTCCCATTGTTTACTAATATACAGGGCGATTCGTATTTTGACAGAAATTTGTATTCGTCATAATTTTTGAACGGTCAGATCGATGTGTCTCTTATTTTGGTCAATCGTTACACTATTGCCACCTAATCAACTGATTTATTCAAACCAGAAAAAAATCAGGTCCGGCTTCAAAAAATTTAGTTCGTTTGGGTCTTAGAAAAAATTTCACCCTGTATACGCTTTTTGAAAACTATGAAACTATGAAAACTATGAAAATGACATATCTATTTTTTCCCCACACGATTACTTAATTTTTTATAAAAAAATCAATTTGAGTATGAATTAAAAGTTTGGTAAAGTGAACCATAAATTTAAAAAAAATAACTTTCATTACAAAAATTAATTTTTTTTGAACAAATATTTAACTTATGTTACCACCCAATCAACTGATTTATACAAACTAGAAAAAAATCAGGCCCGGATTTAAAAAATTTGTTCGTTCCGGTCTTAGAAAAAATTTCACCCTGTATACGCTTTTTGAAAACTCTAATATGAATTTTACAAATTAGACAAACAGGCAATTAAAATGGCATATTTATTTTTTTCCCCACACGATTACTTAATTTTTTATAAAAAATATCAAATTTGACTATGAATAATTAAAAGTTTGGTAAAGTGAACAATATTTACTAGAAACCAGATTTAAAAAAATTAGCTTTTATTACAAAAATTAATTTTTTTTTGAACAAATTTTTGTTACCACCCAATCAACTGATTTATTCAAACTAGAAAAAAATCAGGCCCGGATTTAAAAAATTAGTTTGTTTTGGTATTAGAAAAAAATTCACCCTGTATACGCTTTTTGAAAACTCTGGTATGAATTTTACAAATTAGACAAATAGGCAATTAAAATGGCGTACTTATTTTTTCCCCACACGATTACTTAATTGTTTATTAAAAAATCAAATTTGTCAAAATCGGAATTTTGCCATAAAAAAAATTAAACAACGTTTATCACAAAATTAAAAGCTTCACCATTTTTTTTTTCTGTACCACGTCTAGATCTAAAACCCATAACACTTCTCTTTGGGCTCTATAGTTTAACATAGACGTGATCAAATAGATAAATCTTAAATTTTTTCCCTTAATTTTTGCGATTTAACTTTGCAAATCACGAGTCTGGACCTTTTATTTTTAAAAATTCATAACTTTTATGATAAGAAGACGGAAAGTCTACAACAATTTTCGTATTCACAATCGTAAGAGATATGTGCTGTAAAATTTCAGAAAAAAAATATTAAAATGAAACAGAGTTGTAGCGAGTTAAACCGTGATTTCATTTTCTTTTCAGTTTTATGTTAAAATTCCGATTTTGACAAATTTGATTAAAAGTTAAGTAATCGTGTGGAGAAAAAAAATAAATATGCCATTTTAATTGCCTATTGGTCTAATTTGTAAAATTCATATTAGAGTTTTCAGAAAGAGTATACAGGGTGAAATTTTTTCTAAGACCAAAACGAACTAATTTTTTAAATCCGGGCCTGATTTTCCTCTAGTTTGTATAAATCAGTTAATTGGGTGGTAACATAAGTTAAATATTTGTTCAAAAAAAATTAATTTTTGTAATAAAAGTTAATTTTTTAAAATCTATGGTTCACTTTACCAAACTTTTAATTATTCAGTGTCAAAATTGATTTTTTTATAAAAAATTAAATAATTATGTGGGGAAAAAAATAAATATGCCATTTTAATTACCTACTTGTCTAATTTGTAAAATTTATATTAGAGTTTTCAAAAAGCGTATACAGGGTGAAATTTTTTCTAAGACCAAAACGAACTAATTTTTTAAATCCAGGCCTGATTTTTTTCTAGTTTGTATAAATCAGTTGATTGGGTGGTAACATAAGTTAAGTATTTGTTCAAAAAAAATTAATTTTTGTAATAAAAGTTATTTTTTTTAAATCTATGGTTCACTTTACCAAACTTTTAATTCATACTCAAATTTGATCTTTTTATAAAAAATTAAGTAATCGCGTGGGGAAAAAAATAAATATGTCATTTTAATTGTCTATTTGTCTAATTTGTAAAATTCATATTATAGTTTTCAAAAAACGTATACAGGGTGAAATTTTTTCTAAGACCCAAACGAACTAATTTTATTGAAGCCGGACCTGATTTTTTTCTAGTTTGAATAAATCAGGTGATTAGGTGGTAATAGTGTAACGATTGACCAAAATAAGAGACACATCGATCTGACCGTTCAAAAATTATGACGAATACAAATTTCTGTCAAAATGCGAAACTCGCCCTGTATATTATTAAACAATGGGAGCAGACACTTTTTAATGGTCATTTGTTATTCCCCATAGGAGCCTCTACACGAGGTAGGAGTATGTACAGTTCCTCATGACTCACACTGTATAAGGTCACTACACCTAATAGAAGCAAACTTAAAGCTAATGAAAAATAGGTTCATATTCGTCAAATTCCAAATTGAATTATTTAGCGTGCCATAACCAAAAAACGAAGCACTTATTTGGGAAAAACTCATTTTAACTTTTTTAAACTGTTTAAAAAATGCTTATTTTTCTTTTTAAAAAAATTTTTTAGCATCAAAATTATACAAGTTATGCTCAAAATAAAGTTGGTCCCTTTTTTGGTAAGAAATCGGGAAAATCACCCCCTAATTAGCATTTCAAATGAACTTAATTGTTATTACTTCACAAGTTTTTTACTCACGTATGTATTGATCATATGATCTGTAAGTTTCGTCGGTTCAAAATGCTTATTTTTGAAAGAGCTGTAGTTAAAAAGGCTTGAACGACTCACTTATCACGAGTGTATGCAAATTTAGAAACACTGAATCTTAACCAATTTTCGTCTTACAGAAAAACAAAACCATGCGCAATATTCAGAAAAATAAAGTCGACTTAATTTATTGTTTAAAAGTTTTAGAATATCTAACAATTTTCAAGTTATTTTGAAAAAAGGCATTTTTTTTAAAATTAAAATTTTTAAAAATTTTATTTTAAAACCAAATTTTTTCAAAAATCGATGAAAAATCTTTGAATCGATGAAACTTACAGATCATATAAAGACAACATAAGTAAAGTAACTTATGAAGCGGTAACGATTAATTTCATTTAAGTTGCTAATTGGGGGGGTGATCTTCCTGATATTTTTTTGCCAAAACAAAAGGGACCAACTTTATTTTGAGCGTAACTTGCTTACATTTGATGCTTAAAATTTTTTATAAAAACAAAAATAAATCTTTTTTTAAACACTTTAAAAAGCTTGAAATGTTTTCCCAACAATGCTTCATTATTTGGATATTTCACATTGAATTATTCTATTTGGAATTTTTCGAATATGAACACATTTTTCATTAGCTGTAACTGTGATTTTGCTAGGTATAGAGACCTAATATATACAACGTTTTTTTTTTCAATTTTTTATAGCTTAATAGCATAAAAATGCTTACGTTTTAAGTTATTTGCGAAAAACCGTCTAAAAACGGGGTTCGTTTGTTTAAAAATGAACATATTCACTTGCAAATAACTCGAAAAGTATTGATTTGGTGAAAAAACTCTATAGAGCAAAAGTTGCTTATAATTGGTCAGTTTATCCAGTTCGGGACTTATCTTGGACATATATTTTTCACGAGATGGGGTGAAAGTCACCCCCAGGGCAAAAGCACACATCGGCCCCATATCACTTTTTTTCTTTGACAAGTTAGCTATGCGTTTGCCAAATTTGATGTCAATCGAAGCGGTTCTTTAAAATTTACAGCAAAAACCGTGCGAGAATGTCCTATTAGTCTTTGGTTTGACATTTAGAAAAATTTAATTTATTTATCCAAGCAAACAAAAAAGAATAAATTTCACTTACATTTTGAATATTATGTTATAAATTTATAGAAATACCTGTATATAAAAACATTTTGTAAACTCTGTAACGCTAACTATTCAACAGGTGAATCACTATGTACATGATATTGTTCAATTAACGATAAAATTGTTATCTTATCTGTGGTAAATAGGTGAGGCGAATTTAATTTCAAAGATTTATGTTCAGTAAGCTTTGTTTCAAAGTGCGGTACTATCGGTTTCATTTTATATCTCTTTATAACGGTGTCGCGAGTTTTCTTGTGAAAAATGATGTCCAAAGCAGACACACAGGAAGATGCCTCCTTCGCCAAATTGGAAAATCAGATTGCTATCATCAAATACGTAATACTCTTTACCAACGTTTTGCAATGGGTAAGTAGCTTTAAAATATTTCCCTGTTAATTTACTAAGTAAGTTTGGGATGATTAGAATTAGAACGTGTCCTTTTGGTAGCGGCTCAATTAATTTGTTGTTTATGTTTTTAATGTATATTATTAGATGCAGTCAAGACAGATAGGAAAACTGATAAATTGTTGTCCATAAATGTAGTATTTTTACTGTTGACTTGTATTGTCTGTCGAATGACAATATCGATTGTAATCAATCAATATTTTAATGCGATTGAACATGCCCAAATTCTCTTAATCTAGCCTCTCTTATTTTGGCGCCATTTGGTGTCACTCCATTAATCCACCTAAGCATTTAGTCCATTCTTTCACGGTTTTTGCTCTAAATTTTAAAGAACCGCTTGGATTGACATGAAATTTGGCATACGTATAGCTTAGATGCCAAAGAAAAAAAGTGATATTGTGCCGATGTGTGCTTTGCCCTGGGGGTGACTTTCACCCCCTCTTGGGAGTGAAAAAATATATGTCCAAAATAAATCCGTAAATGGGTAAACTGACTAATTTTAAGTAACGTTTGTTCTATAGAGCTTTTTCGCCAAGTCAACACTTTTCGAGTTATTTGCGAGTGAATATGTTAATTTTTCAACAAAATAATCACATTTTTAGACGGTTTTTCGCAAATAACTCAAAAAGTAAGAGCTTTGTCGAAAAAACGTTCATAGCAAAAATATAGACTATAAAAAAGTAAAAAAATGGTGTACAGGTTAGGTCTCTGGATCTCGTAGAACCAGAGTTATAGCCAATGAAAAATAGATTCATACTCACCAAATTTCAAATAGAATACTTCGACGTAAAATATCCAAAAAATTAAGCACTTTTTGGGAAAAACTTGTTATAACTTTTTTAAAGTGTTTAAAAAAATCTTTATTGCTGTTTTTACAAAAAGTTTATATCTTTAAATTTAAGCAAGTTACGCTCAAAATAAATTTGGTCCCTTTTGTTTTTGAAAAAAAAAATCGGGAAAACCACCCCCTAATTAGCAACTTAAATGAAATTAATCGTTACCGCTCCACAAATTATTTTACTTATATTGTGTTTATATGATCTGTAAGTTTCATCGATTTAAAGTGCTTATTTTTGAAAAAATTTGGTTTCAAAATAAAATTTTCAAAAATTTAAATTTTGAAAAATATGCTTTTTTTCAAAATAACTTAAAAATTGTTAGAGATACCAAAAATCTCGAAAAATAAAAAAGTCAGATTTGCTTTTCTGAATATCATGTATTTTTTTGTTTTTCAGTTAGACCAAAATTGATTGAGATTTGGTGTTTCTAAATTTGCATACATTCGTGATCAGTGACTCGTTCAACCCATTTTAACTACAGCATTTTCAATAATAAGGAATTTGAACCGATGAAGCTTACAGCTCATATAAACAATATATACGCGAGTCAAGAAACTTGTGAAGTCGCAACGATTTATATTATTAAGTTCATTTAAGATACTAATTAGGGGGTGATTTTCTCGATTTTTTTACCAAAACCAAAAGGGACTAACTTTATTTTGAACGTAACTTGTTTAATTTTGATGCTAGAATTTTTTTTATAAAACAAAAATGAAGCTTTTTTTAAACACTTTAAACAAGTTGTAATAAGTTTTCCCCGAAATGTGTTTCGTTTTTGGTTATTTCACGTTAAAGTATTCCATTTGGAATTTGACGAATGTGAACCTATTTTTCATTAGCTATAACTCTGATTCTACTAGGTTTAGAGACGTGATATATACATAATTTTTATAATTTTTTTACAGGCTATATTTTTACTAAGAAAGTTTTTCGACAAAATACTTACTTTTTAGGTTATTTGCGAAAAACCGTCTAAAAGCGTGGTTATTTTGTTGAAAAAATGAACATATTCACTGCCAAATAACTCGAAAAGTATTGACTTAGTGCAAAAACTCTATAGAACAAAAGTTACTTAAAATTAGCCAGTTTATTGATTTCCTGACTTTCTTTGGACGAATATTTTTTCACCCCCAAGAGGGGGTGAAAACCACCCCCAGGGCAAAAGCACATATCGGCACAATATCACTTTTTTTCTTTGACTTGTTAGCTATGTGTATGCCAAATTTCATGTCAATCCAAGCGGTTCTTTAAAATTTAGAGGTTTTGCAATATTTTACCGTTAAAGAACGGACTAATTATTATTTCCGCCACATTCATCCGTTGCCACACTTTATTTGTGACTGCTCAACTTCCAGTTCCGTTTATATAGCTGGTTTTATGGCAGTTTTATTAAATTTTTCTTTCAGTTTAATTTGAAGCTTTCATTCAAATAGCACGCAACTTGCTTCCTTGTATTTTATCTTTTTACTACTTCTCCTGCCTACATCTTCATCTATTTTCATATTTTTTAACAATACCGATCCTAGATACTCCTAGATACCTTCAATAAACATTACTGATAGTCTAGTATTGTCTCTATTACAATTCTAAACCATTTTCTCGAGAGCTTTATTTATAACTAGACACAAGTCCCCACCTCTTACTGTACTATTATTCTAAAGGTCAATCCGGCTCACCGGGATATTATTTGTGCCGCAATTATGCCAAAAAAAGGTAGAAACCCAAAATTATTTGGTTGTACATGTTTATTAAATATATTTATAACTATATTAATATACAGACATCGCCCATTTTGTGTGCAAACTCTAAACAAGTGATATAAATTTAGTCCTTTGCAGTAATTAACGGGCAATTAAACGCATTTACTTATCTATGAAAAAAGTGTGGATGACTTAATTTCGATTGTGTGTAATACACTACAAACAATAATATACCTCTACATAAATATAACAATAACGTTGATCTTAAGGTCTAGAGTTTTAAAAATTTACGTTTTATTTGCGAACTATCTTAGGTGATTTTATGTCATAATTATGTTACAACTATACAACTATAACCACATACCTACCACTTTTATAAATATACTTTTTATAAATATCTTTTGTTGGCCAAACGAGTTAAAAATTAATAACTTAAGAATATACAGACATTTGAGGCTATAATTATAAGTATATACTAGAATCATGACTTTATAGTCGAGGCAACGAAGCATTAAACCTAGGAATTTTGTGCGGTAAGATGAATCGTCATGAAACTTTTTGCATTCGATTTCAGAGAGCATCCGGCAATTTTGTAAACTAAATTGATATCCGGAAAAATTTTTTCTGTATGAGAAAATGCCTCTTTAAAGTGCATCTCAAAGAGATGGAAAGTAAAGAATTTGGAACTCAGGAAACATTCACGGAAATGAGTTAAATTTTTGTACTTAGAGATTTTTGGGGTCGCTAAACACGATTTTTATGACGGCGATGGTCTCCGTGGTACCTGGCGCCCAGGGTGGAACTCATCGCCTGAGACGACTGAATTATTTGCGGGATTCGCGAATGAAGATTAAATCGAAAAACTGAAAAATACTTGTTCAATATTTTTCAAACTTCTATCGAATGACACTAATCACGACCCCGCCACTCCACCCCCTGGAGGTGGGGTGGTGGTAACTTTAAAATCTTAAATAGAAACCCCATTTTTTATTACAGATTTGGATTGCTTTCCTAAAAGTATGCAACTTTTATTCGAGACATTTTTTAGAATTGTGGACAGATGGCGCAATATTCAGAAAAAACCATTTTTTCGCGATATTATAGTTAAATTATAGAAACGGTGTAATAAATCGAGAAATACACTCCCAAAAAACAAGTCAAAAATAATAATTTAATATTTTTCAAAAACCTATCGAATACCATAGAACACGACCCTCCACTCCACCCCCTGGAGGTGGGGTGGGGGTAACTTTAAAATATTAAACAGAAGCCCCTATTTTTTTTTGTAGATTTGAATTCCTTACGTAAAAATAAGTAACTATTATTCGAGACAATTTTTCGAATTGTGGATATATAACGCTATAATCGGAAAAACACTATTTATTAGCGCCATCTATCAACAATTTTAAAAAATATTTCAAATAAATGTTTCTTATTTTTCATGAGGAATCCAAATCTGCAATAAAACATGGAAGTTCCTATTTATGATTTTAAAGTTACCCCCACCCTACCTCCAGGGGGTAGAGTGGAGGGTCGTGTTTGATGTTATTCGATAGGTTCTTGAAAAATTTTAAACTCAAATTTTTTGGTCTTTCATTTGAAAGTGTGTTTCTCCAGATATTAGACTGTTTCTATAATTTACCTATGATATCACAATAAATCGTTTTTTCCGATTATAGCTCCACAATTCGAAAAAATGTCTCGAATAGAAGTTGCTTATTTTTACGTAAGCAATCCAAATCTGTAATAAGAAATGAAGTTTCCATTTAAGATTTTAAAGTTACCCCCACCCCACCTCCAGGGGTGGAGGGGGGGGCGTCTTCAGTGTCGGTCGATAGATTTTTAAAAAATATTGAACACGTATTTTTCAGTTTTTCGATCCAATTTTCATTTCGCGATTTATTCGATCTTCCTGCGAATTATTCGATCGTCCCAGGCAACGAGCTCCACCCTGGGCACCAGTTACCTCTGACACCATCGCCGTTATGAAATTTGTATTCAGTGACCTCCAAAACCCCCAAGTATAAGAATTGAACTTAATTCCGTCAATATTTCCTGAGTTCCAAATTTTTCATTTTCTATCTCTTCGAGATGCACTTTGAAAATGCATTTTCTCATGCACAAACTTTTTTGCCGGAGATAAATTTAGTTCAAAAAATTGCCTGACACTCTCTCGAATCGAGTGAAAAAAGTTGCATGACGATACATCTTACTGCACAAAATTCCTAGGTTTTGGGCTTTTTAGTGCTTCGTTGCTTCGCCTAATAGCGAAAAGTATCACTCTATACAGCTGTAAAGTATGGCCACTGAAAGAAAGACCTCTGGCAACTCTGAGAGCAACGGGAACGGATTTTTAGAGAAGAGCAGCCGGAAGATCTAGAAGAGAACGGATTACCAACGAAAGCATTAGAAAAATAATGAAAATCAAACGAACAATCACGGATGACTTATCATCATGTGTGTGGCACTGGTCTGTAAACATAATCGATTTCATTGTTAGTAGTAAATTAGTGATTTAAAGTGAATTATTTGGAAATAATTGTGCTTTTGACTACAGAGGTATTTATAAATACTTAGTTCATCTCTATAAATGTTCGTATGCAGATAGGAATTCTATTAATTGAAATTTGCTCTGCCCAAATTTGCTAACCTCAAATACAAATACGGTCTAGCAATCCTCTTTTTATCGCCTCATTACTTTTAACTGATAAGTTGCCATTGGCGTTCCGACTTTATTGTTTCTAATATCATCATGCCTACACGGATCGCTTGCAATTGTTGCAAACAATTATTTGAGGAACATTTAATGGTTACGTGTTGCGTATGCAAGGATAAATTCAAACATTCGTGTGTGGATATTACCTCTAACGAGGTACGCACTTTAAATAGCGGAAAAGGGTATGATTGGACTTGTGTTGGATGTAGAGCGGTAGGAAAAGATTTAAAGGAATTAAAATCTCTAATTCTGAAACTGCAGAACGAAATCAAAGAGTTAAAAGAAGTAAAAAATACAAATTTAAACTCGCCATACTTTGATTTCGAAGAAATGATTTCTGAAATATCTGAGCGGCAAAAACGAAAAAAAAAATATTGTCATTTTTAATGTTCCCGAACCTGATCAACAAAAATCGATAGCGGAGCAGAACGAATCGGATGGAAATATTGTCAGAGGTGTTATGGGTGTAGTGGCTCCTGACTTGTTAAACATTAACTTTAAATCGTATAGATTGGGCTATTTCACCAACAATAAGATTCGTCCTATAAAAGTAGCATTTGAGAATGAATACACCGTAACAAAAATTCTAAAAAACTCCAAACAGTTGAAAACATCAAGACAATTTAACAAGTTCATCATAGCAGCAGACCGTACCAAAAGGCAGATGGAATATTTTAAAAAATTAAGCAAGAGTTAGCGGGCCGAACAAATGCCGGAGAAAACTGCCGAATTAAATACTTCAATGATATACCTAAGGTGGAACCTTTAAACTAAGTCCCCCCAGCAGCCTCAGTACTTGTGATATATCTATTTATTACCAGAACGTAAGAGGTCTCAACACCAAAATTGACTCTTTTATTTCAAATATAAGTGACTGTGAATACAACATCGTTGCACTCCGTGAAACGTGGCTAAAAGCAGATGTTAATTCGAGTGAACTGTTTACTAGTGAATACGAAGTATATCGCAGTGATCGTAAATTTAATCAACTAGATCCCTCTACTGGTGGAGGGCTGTTACTTGCTGTAGACGGAACTATTAAATCTGAACTGGTTAACTCTTCTGATTTTGATACTAATTTTCCAAAGGTTGATTTTTTAGTATGTAAATGTCATCTAGCTTTTAAATCTTTTTTTGTAGCAGTTTTGTACGTTCCACCATCTACCACAGTTGATGAGTTTGAACTCTTTTTAGAAGCACTAGAGAACTGGGATGTACTAAACTCTGATAAAGTTATTATACTAGGTGTATACATTTGTAGTCAATAATCTAAATGACAGGAAGGCTGCTTCAGTAAAAAATGTATTAGCTTTTTTAAATATGAGGCAATGTAACAACATCTTAAATTACTACAATAGGATGCTTGACTTAGTAATTAGTAATACAAATTGTACTGTTTCTAGAGATTACGTGCCATTAGTAAACGAAGATCTCTACCATCCATCTTTATCCATTATAATGAGTGGGCTTCGTAAAAAATGTGATAATATTAACACAAATGTCAACAGTAAAACATATAATTATAAAAAAGCTAATTTCATATCTTTGTACAACGATTTCATAACAACTGATTGGCACTTTTTAATTATTGTACGGACGTAAATACTGCAGTTCAACATTTCTATGATAAATTTTATAAAATTTTAGATGCCAATGTACCGCTTTTTAAAAACTTTAAGCATAAATATCCGGTTTGGTATACTAGTGAAATAATTAAAAAAATCAAAGTAAAAACAAAACTTCATAAAAAGTTCCTATCTACAAATAATATTATTTATTATCACCAATTTAGTCGATTTAGGTCAAATATTAAGCAAGAAATTAAAAATGCTTACCAATCTTATTTACAAAAGATACAGTACTCACTACGAGATGAACCTAAATCTTTTTGGTCATTTATACATAACAAAAACAAGTCTTCAAGAATACCTGGTAGAATGTCTTATAACAATGAACAAATTGATAACCCCCAATCTATTGTTGACGCGTTTGGAAATTTTTTTCAAAGTGTATTTTCGCCTCCATTTTGCTATTAATTTCGATCACAACATACCTTTAGACATTAGTTGTGAACCAATATCAGAAGAAGAAATTATACAAGGGGGTAAAAAACTGAAAAACAACTTCACAAATGGTCCGGATAAAATACCGTCCTTTTTATTAAAAGACTGTCTACCATCTTTGCTTTTGCCTTTGAAAGTAATTTTTAATCTAATATTGAAAACCTAAATTTTTCCAGATAAATGGAAAGTAGCAAAAGTATGTCCAATTCATAAACAATCGGATCGGGCGAACATTAGTAATTATAGACCCATATCTATATTATGCAATGTCGCAAAGCTCTTGGAGACAATCTTATATAGTCGCATTTATCTGTGCACGAAAAATATTATATCTGTCCATCAACATGGCTTCATGAGTTCTAGATCAACAATTAGCAACTTATCAATTTTCAGCCAGTATTTGTGCGAAACATTAGAGAGAAGAGGACAGGTTGATGTGGTCTATACCGATTTTTCCAAGGCCTTTGATAAAATTAGCCATGTCATACTTCTTAGAAAGATTTTCTTGATGGGTTTTCCTGAGACATTCTATCAACTTCTTAAGTCTTACTTACATAATCGTAATCAGTATGTTTGTTACAATGGATATAGTTCAGACACTTACCTTGCAACTAGTGGCGTTCCACAAGGTTCCAATTTAGGTCCGTTATTGTTCCTAATATTCATTAACGATTTATGTGAGTCCATAAGCTGTAATAAATTGATGTTTGCTGACGATCTAAAACTTTATGATTCGGTATCCAATATAAATGATTGCATTATGTTACAACAACAAATTGATTTGTTTCAAAGGTGGTGTTTGAGCAATAGACTTTATTTAAACATAGCTAAATGCAAAGTCTTAACATTTAGTCGTAAAACAAATACAATTTTTTTTTCGTATGTCATTGATAATACAATTTTGGAGAGAACTGAAACAATTAGAGATTTAGGGGTTCATTTTGATATTCATTTAACATTTAACGTTCATATTAACCTCATTGTCAGTCAAGCTTACCGCACATATGGATTTATATTTAGAAATTGTGGGAATTTTACTGATGTAAATGCGCTGTCGTGTCTATTTTTAGTTTAGTGAGAACAAAATTGGAATATGGATCTCTAATATGGAATCCTATTTATGCTCAATATACAACAGCTGTTGAGAGGGTGCAAAAGAAATTCTTAAAATTTCTTAGTTTTAAAGTTGACGGCGTTTACCCTGCTAGGGGTTGCAATTATTTTAATTTATTAGAAAAGTTTAACTTTGTTTCTCTAGAAAAACGTAGAAATCAGGCATCAGTATTGTTTCTACATAAATTATTAAACGGTGGGATAGACTGTGCAGTGTTACTAAATCAATTAGATTTTTTTGTTCCGAGGCCTGCATCAAGACAAAATGAGACGTTTCTGTGCAAAAGAGCTCAAACAAATCTAATGTTAAAAGCGCCGATTAATATGATGTGTGCTAATGCAAACAAACTTTCATCTGTTTGTGACATTTTTTGTTGTAGTGTCTCGGAATTGAAAAACAAATGCAATACTTATTTGTAATTTCTAATAAGTTACCACATATAAGCATATAAATTTTATGTTTTATTATCTCTGTAATATTTACCTATATTTGACCTCTATTTTATTCTTTTTCTTTTTGTTTTATTATTCTACTTTAAGTTGCGCAACCTTAGATTTTAAGTTCTATTATTTGTATTAAGCATGCAGTGCTGTTATAACTTCTTATTCTTTGTATTCCTCTGTAAATGGGAAACTGTTGGGGAATAAAAGCTATTATTATATCCAGATTTAGCCATACGGCTCACACTCCCTTTAAGGGGAAAATTGACTCATCCCAGATACCTACGGTATCAAAAGGATTGAGCTCTGGTGGGACTCTTTCCGTGTTATCGAGCCCTAGGTGACTTGGAATGCAGGTGTATCTCCCAAAAATTTTCGTACACTTCTGGCCGTCGCAAGTAGTACAGCTTTCTGCATGGTCTTATAAAGATGTTCATTGAGACCCAGCTTTTTTATGCTTTCGAGGAGGGTCTTCGGAATGACTCCCGTAGTAGATATAACAATAGGTATCGTCTGGGTACTTTGCATTCTCCATTGTCTCCGTATTTGAATTTCCAGATCTCTATACTTGGCGATCTTTTCAGTAAATTTACTACGTAGATTATTGTTGTTAGGTATCGCCACATCAATTAGTGTTGTTTGTCTTGTTAATTTATTAACTAGTACGAGATCTGGTCTATTATGTGCCACTGTTTGGTCTGTGAGCACAGTGCGGTCCCAGTATAGCTTGTAGTTGCCATCCTCAAGCATACTCTCAGGAACGTATTGATAATATGGCAGATGGTCCGTTTGGAGAAGTCCCAACTTGTTAGCTATCTCTTGATGAAGGATTTTTCCCACTGCGTCATGCCGTTCCTTATATTCAGTTGCAGCAAATGCTTGGCAGCCCCCTGTAATATGTTGGATGGTTTCTTGGGCTTGACATCCATATCGGCATCTGTCGTTTTGAACCTGAGGGTCTTTGACGATATATTTCAGGTAATTTCTGGTTGGTATAACCTGATCCTGAATGGCCAGTAATGAACCCTCCGTTTCAGGGAACATCTTTCCTGATGTCAACCAATAGTTCGACGCTGTATTGTCGACATAGTCTTGGCTGACCTCATTGGGATGTCGCCCGTGCAGAGGTTTACCCATCCAGGCGCGCAGTTTTTCGTCCTTAGTAAGGTGGTTTAAGCGCATTTCTGGTTCCCTCAGTTTGATCGGTGTTGTGTCATCTATTGCGCAAATGGCGCTGTGTAGAGTAGATGTCTCAGCCTGCATCTGAAAATAAGTTCTTAAATTAGCAATTTGTTTATCTAATTGCTCACCTATATCCATAAGCCCTCTTCCTCCTAAATACCGGGGTAATGTCGTTCGTTCTACTGCACTTTTAGGGTGGTGTTTTTGTGCCTTTGTGAGGTGTGTTCGTACTTTTCGCTGAAGATTTTCTATATCCGTTTTTGTCCACTTAACAATACCAAATGAATAGCTAAGCGCGGAACAAGCGTAGGTGTTTAGTGCCTTAAACAAATTTTTACTGTTAAGCTGTGAACGAAGCAGCTGTTTTACCCTTCTTATAAACTCAGTAGTTATCTCAGTTTTCATTTGCTTATGGTCAATTTTCCGCGCCTGCTTTACTCCAGGATATTTGTACATATCGTTGTCGCCCATGGCCTCGATGTTCTGGCCATTTTGCATATCGAATCCACCGGGCTGTACCTTTCCTCTGACTATATTCAAAACACGGCACTTGTCTAGACCGAACTGCATACTAATATCATTAGAGAATGTTTCTACAGTTTTTAGCATCTCTTCTAGGTGTTCTCGAGTGGAAGCCATTAATTTCAAATCATCCATATACAACAGACGATTGAGCTTCGCTACCACAGTATTATTGCTTTTAATGCTAAAACCTGAGTCAGTGGAGTTTAATAGCTGGGAAAGGGGGTTCAAAGCTAAACAGAACCACAATGGACTCAACGAGTCTCCTTGAAATAGGCCCCGGTTGATTGCGATATTTTCGGTTTCGATATTGTTTTCACCAGGTATTTGGAGGTGAATTTTAGTCTTCCAATCTCTCATTATATGCCTTAAAAAGGTCACTATGTTATCATCGACTTTGTATATTTTCAATATATCTATTAGCCATTCATGCGGTACTGAATCAAAGGCCTTTTTATAGTCAATAAAAGCAGTAAAAAGGTTCCTTTTTTTAGTGAATGCCTGGTTAGAAATGACTGAGTCGATGATAAGCTGTTCTTTGCAACCCATGGAACCCTTAGCGCATCCTTTCTGTTGAGGCTCTATGATATTGTTTAGAGCACAATGTTGGTAGGTACGCCGGGTTACACAGGATGTGACCAATTTATACAAAGTTGGAAGACAAGTAATTGGGCGGTACTTGGATGGATCTTGGGTGTTATTTTGATCCTTGGGTATTAAATAAGTAGTTCCCTGAGTTAGAAATGATGGTAATTCCTGCGGATTAGAAATAACATGATTAATTAATGTTGATAAGCACTCATGAATACTCCAAAACTTTTTAAGCCAGAAGTTCTGGACTCCGTCTGGTCCAGGAGATTTCCAGTTATGAAGCTCTTTGATGACATTTGAGACTTCTTCAGTCGTGAATGGTTCGTAGTTAGCAGTGACGTAGTGGTGACAGTTGTCCGTCGTATCTTCTATCCAGCCAGCATTGTTGTTAAAAACAGCTGGTGTGGAAAGTTGATTTCCCCAAAACTCATGAATTTCTTCTTGGCTTGGGTAAGACTTGTCGACACTTTCTACGGTGGAATTGAGTTTTCGGTAGAACGCCTTCTCAGAGTTCTCAAAAAGTGCATTGTCACATTTTCGGTTGTTACTAACTTTATACCTTCTTAATCGTCCTGAATAGACGGAGAGTTTTTGTTTTAATGTATCCAGACACTGTTGGGCTGTGTTATTTTCTGGATCGTATCTCGAGTGTCTTGCAGTGCTCCGCATTATTTCTTCAGCTCTCTTAATGACCTTTCTACTTGTTACACCTCTTACATATTCTGTAACTTGACCAATATCTCTACGCAGTAATTCAATTTTTCCGAGAAGTCTTTTTTCCCAGGGTGCAGTTCTGTTACCAGTCCTTCCGTTATTAGTACCCCGTCGTGTTCTGATCTTAACGCCCATTACATTAGCAATTGCTGTTGCTGCACAGTAGATTAGCATATGCAGATATTCCAATGTGTGGGCTTCTACGACATAATTGGGTAGGACTTCAGTGTTCACAATTTGTAACAGCGCACCTAGTTTCTTACAAGAGTTTATTCGTGGTAGCGGTGGTCTGCTAAGTGGATTTGTTCCATTAAACTCTTGTACGGCACGCGCCATTTCGTTTGCTAGACTATCGCGCAACTCGTTGTTTTCCTGCTGTGTATTGTCAGGTTGAGTTTCTGGTATGGGAATCTCAGGGATCTGCTCATCAAGGATTTCATTAGGGACTTGACCTAAAACTAGCCCTTGGTTGTTAATCTCCCGTTCGACTTCGCTTTTGATCGTATTGCGTCTAGCCTCTGGGATAAGGTTGTTTCTTATGATTACCCGGTATTGATCTGATACTCTTTGCTCCGATACTTGAATATCTGGGTACTCCCTGCAAAATTCGGCATACAGCTGTTGTCTGTAGCCGATCGTTTCTTGACCGAAGTTATTATATTATTATTATTATTATTATTAAAACAACGATCTGGTTCGTACATATACAAAGAATGGATAAACAACGAATCCCAACGGAAATACTAAAATGACAGCCAGAAGGAAAGAGAAAACCAGGTAGAAGAGACATAGAAGAGGACCTATTGAACAACCAGACTAAATGGCGATTGGAAGTCCAGAAACGGCGGAGAACGTTATAAACCTACATGCAGTAGTAGTAGAATATACAGTACAACAGTATTTAGTTATGGGGATGATAACGTTAATGTATCAAAATGTGCTTCACTTTGTTATAAAGTTCCTAATGATCATGCGAATTTTAAAATATATTCTTCAGAATCCTCAAAAATGTTACCTGGATACTCTGGATAGCTCAAAATTTTTTCCTCTAACATTCTCCAGATAAAAACATCATGGTACAAAGACGAGTCGTCTTTGTATCATGTACAAACATTATGCGATGTCAGATCAGGGGAATGTGGCGTGAGTAGGAAATTGTTGATCCTAGAAAGGTTTGGTTTTGGGAACCTTTATCGATTTATCAAAATGTTCTTCTTCTTCCTTTTTATAAGCAATTATGTTTGTTCATTGGTGGGTTGATACTTCCATGAGAGGGTGTCAAGTGTGTTTTTGGATGTTTCTTTCAGGGCCCAGGCTTCGGTGCCATAGCTTGTTATTGGTTGAATTAAGGTTTTATAGATTCTCATCTGTATATTTCGGTGGACACTTTTAGACCGAAATATATGGGAGAGGGCAAAAAGCTCTGTTTGCCTGCGTTATTCTCTTCCGTATTTCTCCATCTTCTGATCCGTCGGCATATACTTCTACTACCAGATATGTAAACTTTCCAACCGTTTCAATGTCATATTCATGTATATTGTTTTGTGGGACTATATTTCCTCTCGTCTAAGTCATTATTTTTGTTTGTCTGTGTTAATTTCCAGAACCTAGCATTTTTGTTTGTGTTTTTAACTCTGCATATGTTTCCTGTGCTCCTGTTGATGTTCTACTAATATATTAATATCATCGGCATAAGCGGCCAGTTGAACCGTTCGGTTGTTCAGTAGATTTTCTCGCCCAGTTTGCATTGCCTACTAACCACATACTCCAGTGCCAGGTTAAACAATGTTGGGGCCAGCCCATCTCTCTGCTTTAGTCCCTGCGAAATTTTGAGAAAGTCTGTCCGGTGGTTTTGTATTCGTACACATGCCTGAGTTTCATCCATTGTGGCTTTAATGAGTCTTATTAGCTTGTGTGGTATTGCCAATTCAGCCAATATATAGTACAGTTTGTCCCTTTTGACGGAGTCGTATGCCTATTTGAAATTTACAAACACGTTGTGAACATCAATATCGCGTTCAGATGATTTGTTCAAGATTTGTTTGACTGTAAATATTTGATCCAGTGTCGATCGTCACCGTCGGAAGCCCGTCTGATACTCTCCAATAATATTTTCTGCTAGTGGTTGGAGCCACTGGTTTATAATATACGTGATCACTTTATATGCTGTACATAGTAGAGAGATTCCACGGTAGTTTTCGCACTGGAGTTTGTCTCCTTTTTTATAGATCGGACATACTCTACTTTATTCCAGTCGTCGGGTATTTTCTCTTCTTGCCATATGTTGGAGCTTCTACTCCATTCTCTTCTACGTAGATCATACCGATTTCATCTTCCATGTCTATTGTGTTCCAAGTAGGGTCTGAAAATAATGCTTACAGGTTTCTGTGACTCTCTGTTGGTCACTGATTATTTGCCCACTTTCATTTTACATATATTTGTTTGAGGTTTATACCCACTCTTTATCTTTTTTAGGTACTTGTAAGCCCCTCTTATTTCGTTGTTTTTGAATTTTCTTTCATTTTTTCTATTTGTCCATTTTCATAGGCTCTCTTTGAATTTCTACAGATCTTGTCTGCTTTCCGTCTTGCGACTTTAAATAATGTTCGTATTTCCCGTGTTCTTCTTGTAATGTACATTTTATGTGCTTCATTGCTTTCCTCTATTGCTTGTCTGCACTTGTCATCAAACCATGCTCCTCTTTTCTCCTTTTTCTTGTTTCCCAGGGTGGACGCTGCTGCTGTCAGTACTGCTGTTTTGAGATTACTCCATTTGCCCTCTATGGAGTGCAGTTCTAGCGTCCTTAACTCATTTGCGACTTCTTGTTCGAACTTCTCTTTACATTTCTGCATCTCCAGTTTTTTCAGGTCTAGTTTGTTTGTTCTTTGTTGTCTTTCGTTTCTTTCCCTGTTAGAGCTATCAATACTGCGTCGAAAAGTGTTTCACTTATGTGTTTCCCATTATATATCCTAATTAAATTAAAAAACATAGTGCTCAATAAGTTCCCATCTCTAATTCCGCTGCATTATTCTATAGATTCTGTAATTTGTTCGTTTAGCCTGATTTCCGTTTTGTTGTTTTGGTAGATATTTTCAGAAGTTTTTAGAATATCTAGGGAAACTTCTCTGTTCTACAGACCATGGATTATATTATATTTGAATCTTACTGTGTCAAATGCTTTGTTTAAATCAAGTAGACACTGAAATACTGGTCTCGTATAATAAATTTACCGATATCTCTTATTTATTAGTAAAATTTTAGTGGTATCTTATCCTCAGTAGAATAAATTATTTCACTAGTTCCCCATTCTCAGGTACTTGATTGTGTTTTATAAATTTAAACACATTTAAACACATATTTGACATTAACTCAAATGTTAACCTGTAATAGGAGCAGTAGCTACTTACTGTCACTTTCTGTTGCGTTTAGTAAATTTCAATTTCCGACTTATCATCGACTCATTTCGTATGCTTTAAATTATGACTGATGACGCACGGGTAAAGACTCGTGGACTCAACTGTATTAATGGAAACTGCTTTGCCATTGCTGTTCCACAATATTTCTGTATTTCAGTTAGCATTGCACCTTTACCTGCAGCTCTTCTGTTCTTCAGTTTTTTAAGTGTTTTTTGAGCTTCTTGTAAACCTATTTGTATGAACTTTTGCATTTTTTTATAATAGACTTTTTAAAAGTTATTCAAACGCATCGTGAATATGTACGTCTATTTTTATACCTGTCAGAGTAAGAGTAATGTAAATAGCGCTGTTATAGTTAAACCAATTTTCATTTGATTATCTTCTTGACAAATGACGTATTTGATTTGAACATCATAAAATTAGTAGATTGCCTAACATGTATGCGTCATCATTCCCAAATTCTTCTTATACTATAACTTGTTTTCATCCAATAACGGTATTTACTTATTATACCTATTTCTAGAAATTTTTATTTTTGGGAATTATTACTGATTTGTTCATATATCTTTATGGATAAGAATTTATCAGCAAGAAGAAAATATTTATTATCTCGCATATTCTGAGTATTTCATGAAACCTGTTGTTATCGATGACGCTCTGAGTAAATATTACTAATATTTTGTGATCGTAAAACAGTCTTATGATATGTATATTCTAGTTAGAACTCAAAGGTATTTCTATTTATTTTTACGGCAACTGAGATAAGGTTTATCTCGCTGATAATTAAACGTTAATATGTTATTCATCTAGTATATACCTTGCGGGCTAAAATGACGAGAAAAAAATTATTTCTTTTGGTAACATAAATTCCAACACAAAACCTTAGCAAACATTGGAAGTAAGCATATTTACCAGCGAAAATAAATTTTTCTTATGACATACCAACAACCAACGAATCACGATTTTTTCCGTTAACCTAGGTATATCTATAAGTGAAAAAACCTATACTTTTTTGAAGTATAGGTTTAGTCCAGAGAAATAAGATTTTCTCGTGGCACATCTCGCTTCAGGCCGAAACCAAATTTTTTAAGTAGTATGGACATCTATAGTAATAACCTTTATGTTTCCTGCAGCCGATTTTGATGATGTACATAGTTATAAACAAATGAAAATCAAAAAACATTAAATTTTCTTTCTTTTTCGTCTAGAACCAAAAAGATAAGCATTTTAAACAAATTTGAGACTAAGAAACTCATAAATCGTCTAAAAAATTTCAAGATGGCGTTCGCTGAATATGTCTATCCTAAATGGTTGCTTAGAAAATTGCAAAATAAATCATAAATTTTGAGTTTTTATAAATATTCATAACATGTAAAAATTAACTTAGAACCTTCTGATTACACGAACTGCTGAGACTTCTGGTATTTAAATTATATTTTAAATTTCAAAACAATTGGTCAAATAGTTTAAAAGTTATTTAATTTGTTTCTCCCAAATTCATTTTTTTTGCAACAATCTTCTTCTTCTTTAAGTACCGTGCCCAAATTTTTAGGCGTGAGTAGCTTCCATAACAATTTGCCGATATCGTTCTCGATCTTGTGCGGCATGTAACAATTGATCTGCTGATAAGCCAGTCCATTGACGAAGGTTTCGGAGCCATGAATATTTCTTTCGACCAACTCCCCTTTTTCCGTCGATCTTTCCATTGAGTATTAACTGCAGCATCCTGTATCTGCTACCTCTCATTATATGCCCCAGATATTCAAGTTTTCTCTTTTTAATCATCTTCATTAAGTCACCTTCGCCTTGACCTACTCTGTTTAAGACTTCTCTGTTTGAAATGCGTTGAACCCAAGATATTCTGAGCATTCTACGATATGACCACATCTCAAAGGCTTCTAATTTGTTCATCATGTTAACCTTCATGATCCAGGTTTCACATCCATATAGTAATACACTATAAGTCAGAAAATTATAAGGTTACAGTAAGACTTCTGACAGTTAATGAAAGAAGAACATTTATACCTACTATTGACTTAATTTAAAAAAATGACCAAAAATTATTTTAAACAGTGTAAAATTATTTTGCAAAATCTCGTCGATTTTTTGCTTACTTATAAACAATTAGAATAACTTTTTAACCGTCACCCGTAGAAAAACTATTTTTTCATACTTGGAAAGACAGAATTTTAATACACAATTAGAAAGGAAAACAATTGTCCTAGGACAATTAGGGACTAAGTTAGCCCCCCTTTTTTTATTTCACATTTTTGTCAAATAATTTTGCAGTATTTAGAATTATTTTTTGTTATTTTTTTTTAATTAAATTAATAATAGGTATAAATTTTCTTCGTTCATAAACTATCCAAAATATTGGTATTACTCCATCCTTTTCTGACTTATAGCGTTGCAAAAAAAAATTAATTTTGGGATAAACAAATTAAATATCTTTTAAACTATTCGACCAATTGCTTTGAAATTTAGGGCATGATTTAAGCACCAGAAGTCTTACCATTTTGTGTAATAAGAACGTTCAAGTTAATTTTTACATAAGTTATGAATATTTATAAAAACTCAAAATTTATGATTTATTTTGAAATTTTCTAAGCAGCCAATAAGGAGAGACATATTCAGCGAACGCCATATTGAAGTTTTTTATACGATTTATGAGGTTCTCACTCTCAAATTTGTTTAAAATACTTACCTTTTTGGTTAGAGAAGAAAAAAGCGAAAATTTACCGTTTTTTGATCTTCATTTGTTTATAACTATGTATATCATCAAAATTGGCTGCAGGAAACATGTAGGTTATTAATATAGATGTCCATACTACTCAAAAAATTTGGTTTCGGCCTGGAGAGGGTGTGTCACCAACAGGATATTTTTTCCCTTATTTCTCTGAACTACACTGCGGTGCAAAAAAATCGATCCACTAAAAATTGGGTCATTTTTGATGTTTCGAATTTCATAAACCTGTGGTCCAAATTAAGTGACTTTTTACCACGATATAGCCTTATTCATTGACAATATCGCTGTAGTAATATTGTTGCTAGACAGTCAAACTTTCATTGTATACCGGGTGTACAAATGAAACTGTGCTTTTTTCTCAAAGTTCGCATCACCGTGTGGATTATTCTATCATTTATAAAATACTGAAATTAAAACCCATGTATAGCCTCAGGTTTTCTTAACATTTTGTCTTTCGATTCATTCGCTTATGTTGGATAATAAAAAAGTTAGGTACTTTAACAACTGGCCATGTTCGTCATCAGTACAGGGTGTTTTATAAATAAGTGCGACAAACTTTAAGGGATAATTTTACATGAGAAAGTAATGACAATTTGCTTTATAATCATATGTCCGCAAACGCTTCGTTTCCGAGATACGGGATGTTCAATTTTTCTTTACAAACTGACGTTTTATTTATTTCTTTAAAACCAGTTAAGATATGCAAACGAAATTTGGTGTGTTTTAAGACGTAGTTATTGCACATTTTTTAACATACAATTATAAATTGTATATTCACTATTAGCGTGCGTACGGGTAATATTATCGGTCATAATACCCGTTTACGCGCCAATGGTAAATATTAAATTCTTAATTGTATGTCAAAAAATGTGTAATAGCTACGTCTTAAAACCCACCAAATTTGATTTGCATATCTCAACTGGTTTTAAAGCAATAAATAAATCGTCAGTTTGTAAAAAATATTGAACATCCCGTATCTCGGAAACGAAGCGTTTGCGGACATATGATTATAAAGCAAATTTTCATTATTTTTCATGAAAATTAACCCTTAAAGTTTGTCGCACTTATTTAGAAACATCCTGTACTGATGACGAACATGGCCAGTTGTTAAAGTACCTAACTTTTTTATTATCCCATATAAGCGAATGAATCGAAATACAAAAATGTTAAGAAAACCTGAGGCTATAGTTGGGTTGAATTTCAGTATTTTATAAATTCTAGAATATTCTACAGGGTGATGCGAACTTTGAGAAAAAAACACACAGTTTGATTCGTACACCCGGTATACAATGACAGTTTGACTGTCTTGCAACAATATTGTCACAGCGGTATTGTCAATGAATAAGGCTATTAGTGTAGAAAACAGAGGTTGAACCTTGCAAAATGGACACAAGTCCGGTTTTATTTTTTTTCTGGCATATCAAGGGGTGCTTATTATAAGACTAACTTTCTCTGAAAAAATTTTGCCCCGGAACCCCCCTTTTCACCCCTTTAAAGGGGGTAATTTTTGGTTTTTGCAGAACGTAGACCTTCCTGTACCTTTTACAAAAAATTTCTTTTATAGAAATATGAAGAGGACTATATTTTCTACGATTTATTTCGGACAGTATCTCTCTATCATCCACCGTTTAGCAAGGGTGGCGCCCCAAAGTTGACAAGTTTTTAAAAAATATGTTTTTAAAAAAATATATTTTCCCCTAACTGTAACGGAAATTAAAAAAAATGCTGCGGAAATTATTCACAAATAGATGATTGATTTTTTGGTATAGGTTTCACTTTAGGGTAATTGCCCTTTTTTTAATTACAGGGTGTTACATTTTAAAAACCCCTTTTTATACCATCTGAACCGTTTATGCTAGAGTAAAAAGACTTTCAGCGATTACCCATGTACTGGTGTAATTTACAAATTTGTATAATGCATCCCCATTTTTTCCCCGGAACCACCCAAAAAAAAAGAAGAATTAATAAATAAAGTGATTTTCTTGGAATCCTGCACACACAATGCCCTTCATTAATATGCTTCATATATCATTTTGTGCAAGTTATTATTACCCATGCATGGACACTAAAAGCGATTTCCTAGTACAACCCCTGTAGCCAAAAACAATAAGTAAAATGGGGGGTTGAAATTTTTTTTTGTTTTTTGCTTTTTGATCCATATGGGCATATGCTTCATCAATAGTGCTTTTCAAAAATATATATGGTTATTGCAACATCCCTGCGCAAACCACCCCTATCCTTGAAAATATACTGCAGAAACTACCCCTATACCTTATCCAGCATGTTTTTACGATTTTCTCATTACCTATTCATTTTTTTTTAAACAAAACTTACACAAGGTTAAAGACCACTATTTACTCTAAAAATTAGGTCCTATTCATTTTTTTCGTTTAAGCAACCGTTACGGCACAGTGGTGCCGTAAACCTCATATATGCTTTGACGGGCTCTAGTTTTTGTTTATTTTTTCGTCATCTGTTTGTTTTATTGATAAAGTACTTATGTAAAATAAAACAACGCAGTGTAACCTACAAATCATGATCTATGCACATTTTACATTCTTTGCTCCCCAAAGCTACAGTGGTGGCCCAAAATAAATTTTTTCATATTTTGCCACCTACACACATTTTATTGCGTTAATGCTACCTTAATAGCACAATATTCACCCCTAAGTGGTCGCAAAGCAGTGGCGGATCCAGGGAGGGGTGATGGGGGAGATCACCCCCACCCCTCTCAAACCAAGTGATATTATATTTGAAGATTATAAAAATATTCATTTATTTTTATAGAAATACTTATATTATATTAATATTATTTTTATAAGAGTTAAATCTCTATAAAAATAAATGAATATTTTTAATCTTTGAATATAATATCACTTGGTTTGAGAGGGGGGAGGTGATCACCCCCATCACCCCTCCCTGGATCCGCCACTGCGTAGCGACCACCTAAGGGTAAATATTGTGCTGCTAAGGTAGCATTAATGCAATAAAATACATGTAGGTGGCGAAAATATGCAAAAATTTATTTTGGGCCACCACTGTGGCTTTGGGGAGCAAAGAATGTAAAATGTGTATAAGTCATAATTTGTAGGTTACACTGTGTTGTTTTATTTTGCATAAGTACTTTATCAATAAAACGAACAGATGACGAAAAAAAAACAAAAACTGGAGCCCGTCAAAAGATATATGAGGTTTACGGCGCCACTGTGCCGTAACGGTTGCTTATACGAAAAACTGAATAGGACATAATTTTTAGAGTAAATAGTGGTCTTTAACCTTGTATAAGTTTTGTTTAAAAATAATACATAGGTAATGAGAAAATCGTAAACACATGCTCGCCAAGGGATAGGGGTAGTTTCTGCAGTATATTTTCAAGGATAGGGGTAGTTTTCGCCGAGATGTTGCAATAACCATATATATTTTTGAAAAGCACTATTGATGAAGCATATGCCCATATGGATCAAAAAGCAAAAAACAAAAAAAAATTTCAACCCCCCATTTTATTTATTGTTTTTGGCTACAGGGGTTGTACTAGGAAATCGCTTTTAGTGTCCATGCATGGGTAATAATAACGTGCACAAAATGATATATGAAGCATATTAATAAAGGTTATTGTGTGTGAAGGATTCCAAGAAAATCAAGTTATTTATTAATTCTTCTTTTTTTGGGGTGGTTCCGGGAAAAAATGGGGGTGCATTATACAAATTTGTAAATAGCACCAGTACATGGGTAATCGTTAAAAGTCTTTTTACTCTAGCTTAAACGGTTCAGATGGTATAAAAAGGGGTTTTTTAAAATGTAACACCCTGTAATTAAAAAAAGGGCAATTATCCTTAAGTGAAACCTATACCAAAAAATCAGTCAATTATTTGCGAATAATTGCCGCAGGATCTCTTCTTAATTTCCGTTAGAGTTAGGGGAAAACATATTTTTTTTAAAACATCTTTTTTAAAAACTTGTCAACTTTAGGGCACCACCCCTGCTAAACGGTGGATGATAGAGAGATGGTGTCGGAAATAAATCGTAGAAAATATAGTCCTCTTCATATTTCTATAAAAGAAATTTTTTGTAAAAGTTACAGGAAGGGCTACGTTCCGCAAAAACCACAAATTACCCCCTTTAAAGGGGTGAAAAGGGAGGTTCCGGGGCGAAATTTTTTCAGAAAAAGTTAGTCTTATAATAAGCACCCCTTGATATACCAGAAAAAAAATAAAACCGGACTTGTGTCCATTTTGCAAGGTTCAACCTTTGTTTCCTACACTATATAACTTGGTAAAAAATCACTTACATCGGACAACAGATTTAGGAAATTCGAAACATCAAAAATGACCAAATTTTTAGTGGATCGATATTTTTTGCACCGCAGTGTAGTTCGCAAAATTTTCTCTTACCATTAAAAAGATATAATTTATACCTAAATTTTAAGCATTGTATTTGGAAAGAAATACAAGAACCTTCGAAGTGGCGTATTATAATTTTTTTAAATTAATGCCTTGCTCCAAAAACAGCAAAATAATTCAAAATCGTTAGTTTTTCATAGCTTTATCAACACTAATCGTTACTGTTGAAGACGACTTTTTAGCATATCCTAAACGTGCTCAATAGGATTCAAGTCAGGGGATCGATCAGGCCAAGACAATATCTGAATAATATTGTTCTGTTCTAAAACATTTCTCACGATTCTTGCCATATTCGGACGTGCATTTTCGTGCATCACCACATAATTTTTTTCTGAATTGTGCAGCGTTTGGACGAACAATAGCTTCAAGAATATGACCTCGACATTTATTTGCTATTTATAAATGCATCAATTAGAACAAGATCAGTTTGAAAACCGATTGAAACCCCAGCCCAAACCATCAAAGTTCCTCCTTGATGTCTGTCAACTTCGTAAATAGTTTGCAAGCGAGATGTGTTGCCAGGTGTTCGCCACACCCTCGATCTTAGTGAATCGGGTCGTAAACTAAACATGGATTCACCGGTGAAAAGAATGTTTACCCATTCTCCTTCTTGCCAAATTTGATGTTCGCATTGAAATCTCCTTGTGTTATTCCTACAGGAATATATGGAACTGTAATGGGACGTCTAGCTTGAAGATTACCTTTGACCTATGGCAGACAGTTTTAATGGAGACGTTCATCTTCTTTTTCTTCCTCTTTATAAGCAATTCTGCTTGTTCATTGGCGAATTGATACCTTTATGCAAGGTTTTCCCCCATCTTTTGCGCGGACGGCCGATACTTCTTCTCAGATTTTTGCTTTATCTTTTCCTATTTTTACCACACGTGTCTCCCCATTCTGATTATGTGGTTATTCCATTCTTTTTTTTTTTCTATTTATTGTCCAATCGTTTATACACTCTACGTTAAATTGTTTTCTAATATCTTCACTGTTCGTTTGATCTCTCAGCTTATTTCCTATAATTCTTCTCAGTGCTCTCATCTCTGCCGTTTCCAGTAGTCTTTGTGTTGTGGCTGTATCGGGTCTTGTTTCTGATGCATAATATGTCATTATTGGCCTTACACTGGCTTTATAATTTATTGATTTCATCTCAGAATATGTCGGTTTTGCCATATATTGTTATTAAGGCATCCTACCAGTCTATTTGCTTTTTGTACTTCATTTCTTACTTCTTTGTCCAGGTTTCCACAACCTGACAATGCAATTCCAAGGTATTTTACATCCATTACTTGTTCAATAATGATACCATCAACTTCTATTTTACATCTGATTTGTTCTTGATAGATTGGTATAGATTTCTGAGATGAAATTTTCATATTGATTTCTTTTGCTGTTATATTAAAAATGTGGACTAATCTATGTAGACTATCTTTATCTTGGGCTATTAATATTGCTTTGTCTGAAGACTAAATTGCGAATAAATTGAAGAGAACAAGACTCAATTATTCACCTTGTTTTATTCACTATAGGTTGTAAGTTGTCCATCTATTCTGACTTCCATTTTGTTGTTTTGGTAGAGGTTTTCAATAGTTTTTATGATATCTATATTTTATTGCATTGTAAATTAATGTTACTAATTGTTCTGTCATTGCCGCTCCCAATAATTCGTTTGGTATCCCATCCTTACCTGCAGCTTTTCTGTTCTTCAACTTTTCAAGTGTTTTTTAAACTTCCTGTATAGGTACTTATATTCATATTTTCATTTGTGGTAATTTCTGATGTTTCCGATTCTAGCTTAATTTGTTCTTCCTCTGCATAGAGCTTTGTTAGATAGTCAATCCATGTATACTTTTCTATGTGTTTTAGTTTTATTAGTCCCTTTGCCTCCGTATTCTGACCTCTTATAAAGCGCCACATTTCCTTTTGGAGACCATAAAAATCATGCCCCATAATAGAGAGGTTACTGCCATAAATATTTTGAAGCTGACTTTTAAGCTGGCTAGCAATAACATTGGAGTTACTTAATGCCTGATGGCGAACAAATATGTCATGTACTATATTGTATTGCTCTTGTTGGACCAGTGTGTCTTTCCCTTACATCACCAGTTTCCTGAAAACGCTGCCATAACCATCATACAGTACTTTTGGTAGGATGCACAGATTATGCCACGTCGCAGATATTCATACCACCCTGTATCGTACCAACAACTCGTAGCTCTGTTTCACGATCAAGATGATTTCTTTGCAGATTAACTTAGTTAAAACGACAATAAAAAAAACAAATTCTAACTAAACTTTCAGCGAAATTTCTCAAAAACTATTCAACCCAAGAGTACTAAAATTACATACTTTTGAGTTGAAAGATAAACTTAAAACAATTTCCGTTTTTGTGAAGATCATTAAAACCCAAACCGGCATAGTCTGGGCAGATTATCAGTTATTTACCAGCAATTTTATTACTGGAATCGAATCCTCTGATCGTATATAATAATAATAATATAGGTATTCAAAGTCCGCAGATAGTGTGCTACCATTTTTGTAAACAAAATGGAGTCCGAAAATCGTGCTTTTTCAATTTTTGCTCTAAAACTCCAAAGATTTTAACTTTGCACCAAAAACACCCAATTAAAAATTCACCGCAATTAAATTCTGCATAAAGACGTGTTTTTCCCGATTTATTTCGACGAAACTTTTTCCCGAAAAATTCGGGTTTTTCAACAAAATCTTTAATTTTCAACTAAAATTTTAGATATGTAATTGTTTATCAATAAATAAATTACTTGGTAATATAAATGATCTCTTTGTATAGATTATAATTCCAGAGGCCGATGGAAATTGAATAAACATTTTAGCAACAATTCAATTGTTAATTAAAAATTTACGGTCGCTATAATAACTACAATAATTATGATACGTAAAAATAAATATGATTTTTGTATAAAAAGACACTGTACCTATCTAATGTACTTTACAGAATTAAAATTGAGCAATTTAAGCGGCCTCAGGAATATTTTCAAATTATAAACAATTTTTTGGTATATAAACAAATACAATATCCCGGGAAACATTAAATTGAATTAAATTATAAAAACGGTATTGAAAAAAAGCTGCAGTACGCTTCTTTTAAAAAAGAAAAAGTTTAATTGTGATAAGTGGTTTCTGTAATACAACCGGTCAAAATTGATCGGCATTTACGGCAAAGATTTAAACAATAAGATCACAATTTTGGAACCATCACCTTTTTATTCTTATTCTCTTTCTCCACGCCAATTTTAATATCTTTAAAATACTCAAAACAAATATTATTATAATAAAAACTGTCGATATTACGGGAGAAAATTGCCAAATAGCAAAATTCCAATCAAAAATTAGGTTAGAGAAAATGTAATCTCAAAGTTCAAAACCGATATACGTTAAAAAAATGCATTTTCTCGGCTTCCCATGCAGCAATTTTCTTCATTCTTTTTTTGTTCCCAAGTAACTCGAGTAGAGCCATCTAATTAACGCATTATTTAATGTCAAATTTGCTTTTGTTTTGTTATAATAAATTAATTTATTTATTATAACAAAAATTTTTAATTTATTTAAATAAAGATTGTTTAAATAATTATACAGCTTTTAAATAAGAATATTTGTGTTATTAATGTTAAAATGTACACTTGTAGTAAGTTTATCTATAAAATGTCTACAATTTTAAAAAATATGTAGTTTTCTTTTCTTATAATTAATTTAGTCTATTATAACAAAAAAAAAAACAACTTTTACATTTAATAATGCGTTAGTTAGATGGCCCTACTCGAGTTACTTGAGAACAACAAAAGAATGAAGAAAATTGCTCCATGGAAAGCCGAGAAAATGCATTTTTTTAACGTATACCGATTTTAAACTTTGAGATTACATTTTCTCCAACCTAATTTTTGATTGGAATTTTGCTACTTTTATCATTTTTCACTCGTAATATCGATAGTTTTTATTACAATAATATATGTTATGAGTATTTTCAAGATATGAAAATTGGTGTGCAGAAATAGGACAAAAATAAAAAGGTGATGGTTCGAAAATTATGATCCTATTGTTTATACCTTTGCCTTAAATGGCGGTCAATTTTGACTGGTCGTATCTCAGGAACCACTCATCACAATTAAACATTTTTTTTAAAGCATCCTGCCGTTTTTGTTTCCAATATCGTTTTTATTATTTAATTTAATTTAATATTTCCCGAGATATTCTATTTGTTTATAAGCCAAAAAACTTTTTGTAATTTTAAAATATTCGTTGAGCCGCCTAAATAATCCAATTTCATTTCTGTAAAATACATTAGTTAGGTACAGTGTTTTTTTATACAAATAATTCATAGTTATTCTTATGTATCAATATCATTGTGGTTTCTATAGAAGAGATCTTCTACATTACCAAGTAATTTAATTATAAATAAACATTTAATTATCTTAAATTTTAGTTAAAAATGAAAGATTTTGTTGGAAAAACCCGCATTTTCCGGGGAAAATCGATAAAAACACGTCTCTATGCAGAATTTAATTACGGTGAATTTTAATTTGGGTGTTTTTGGCGTAAATTTAAAATCCTTGTAGATATAGAGCAAAAATTGAAAAAAAACACCATTTTCGGGCGTCATTTTGTTTACAAAAAAAGTAGCACATTATCTGCGGACTTTGCATACCTATATTATTAATATATACAATAATAAGATTCGATTCCAGCAATAAAATTGCTGGTAAATAACTTTTCCTTGTATTGTGCTAATTAGCCCAGAGTAGCATAGTAAATTGTGATAACATTATATCCAACCAATAATAAATAGATTTTATTTTAACAGAAAATATTGCTTCTTGAAAGTAAAATATTTTCATTTCTTGTCCCCTAGCTAGACCATTTTGATGTGTGTATTTAACTTTACCTTACCTCTATAAAATATTCCAAATAACCCTCCCTCCTTAAAATATTAAAACTCATACTTTAATACCTTATAAATATTATAGTCTTGAGTAGCTCACTCGCTATCAGGAATCATCAAAAGTTATCAGTATTCACATTAACTGGTATTCCCCACAGTGTGGAGGTCATCAAGTCAGAATATGGCTCACAGACGGTGAATGTCACAAGCGCAACCCCTAGGGTGAAATATAGGAGAGATAAATCGGGTGCGCCCCCCTGTTGACATATGACAACGCCGTTCTGGGCACGTTTTTCTTCTTTCTTTGCGTGTGTCTCTGCTAGAAAGCGTGGATTCTAGATTCCGTGGCTGATTTAGTGGGTGGCGCAATTGTAAGGATTAAAATTAATGTGAAAGTAAACAGAAAGTAAACAATTAAAATGATTGAATACTACAAACATTTTTTTAAATCTGATTCTAAATTAGTGTAACATAAAGTCAGTTTAGAAAATAGGGCTGATTGCCCAACAATAAAAATTTCTTTTTTTCATTCATCCACTCTGTTTTCATTACTATTAAAATTTAAATAATTTCTCAGCTATCGATAATTAATTTTACTCTAGTATCTCAACATTTATCAATATAATATTAGGTATAATCTAAATTTTCAATAGTTCAACAGTTGGCAAGAGTTTTTTGTTTAGTGTGTACATTTCAATTATCTCAATATTCCTCATTTAATAATAGTTCTTAATTCTTTCTCTATTATACCTCCCACAATTTACAGATTTCAACAGTTATTTCTTATTTCTTTATAAATTTCCTGATATATATGCAAGCAACCATATTTCAGAATTTCATTTATTTATTTTTTAAAAATAAATTCTTAGCTACAAATATGTAATTAATTTTACCAATATCTTAACATTTGTCAATATTCCTATTATTCAAATCATAACTTTCAATAGCTCAATATGCAGCTTAAAAAGTTTTTACATTCAGGTTTCTACAATCAAAGAAAATAAAATTTTTATTTTTCTTTTAAGACACTTACATATTGTTTAACGATATTTTTCTCTTTGATTTCAGCTCTCATTTCATTCTATACTTCACACAATTTACAGATATTATTAGTATTTTCTTATTCTATCAATAATAATTAGTTTCCTTAGTTTCCTGTAACATATGCAACCAACCATAATTTCAATATCTTTGGCCTTCAAATACTCTTAGACAATTCCAACAATATCCATTCATCACAATAGCATAGCTTTACTTAATTAAATTTAATTCTTTCACTCTTTCAATTTTGAAAAACAGTTTATGACGTCACATATTGTTGAAGCAGATTTTTGTTTTTTAAATTCAGTTTGTACTAAGGAATTTATTACCTTAATTTTAAATTAGAACTCACATTAAACTTTTTAATACGTACATTGTTCAATATACCAATTAAAACTAAATATTAAACTCTTTGTTAAAAATTTTTCGGTTGACAGATGAAAAATCCACCTAACTTCATTTGACATCTTGTCATACATTTCTGGCACCAAACTGTATAATCAGTTGGTTCGTAACCTCTCACCTGAACACAAGTACTTACCTTGTGCAATTTTCGAACAAGAATAAAATACATTCACATGCTATCTTTAAATCTTAAGACATCGACTTAATGTCGACCACTTTTTAATATAGAATGTAACAATAATGTATTTTAGAGGTTTTTATGCCTATTGAAGTGGCTAGTTTCAATTACTTGTACACTGGACGTAAGTAACCACATTTTCTCAAAATTTTTGCCACTGTCAAAACTTCACCCTTTGGCTTTTTAATCTTAGTGGTTTACTTATTTCCAGGTTTACACTGATGATGGTCAGTCTGACCGAAAACGTTTTGTACTTCCACTCCTTCGCGGATAAATTTTAGGAATTTTTTAATAAATTCATATATGCCTACATACAACAGAAGTGTTTACTTCATTCTACGTTGTTATATTGAAGGTATACAGCCAACTACTATACAGGGTTTACCCCCTTTTTAAAGTTTCACTAAAATTTTCTTCGTGGCGAGTTTTTTTCTTTGACTTACTATGTGCACAAAATAGCTACTTACTGCTGACTTAAAAGGAGACTTCATTTTGCAGTATTTGTTACACATTATTCCCCTTTTGGCAACACGATAAAACACGTAATAGTATATTTATTAATAATATTTCAAATTTGATAAAAAATAATTACTAATTTTTCTGTGGGAACCGCTCCGGAATTTCTTGTTCCAAACGTTGACAAAGACAATTGTAGCCACTTTTCTTCATAGTAACCTTTAATTAAGCCTACCAAAAGAATGCACTGCTCCTCTTTAAACTTATATTTTGTGTAGGTAATATTCTGTAAGCATTAAACCTTGGTTCAAGATTCAAGATATCAGCTGAAGAAACGTATTCTTCTGGGCCTTCCCCGCTACCCCTAGACAATAAGGCAGAATAGAATATAGAAGACAGAATAAAGAATACGATTTTGGTCAAAAATGTTTTGTTGTATAATGAAGTTGTGAAAACGTATTGACATATAAGTAGGTTCATATTTAACTTCTTTAAGTAATAGAGATACGAAAAACTTCCAGTACGTATTACTTGGAAATGAAATGAAATGAAATGATTCGGCAGATTTGATTCGAGCAGAATCAGCAAGCTTGAAGTAACATGATATACGGAAAAAACGGTATATTTCAAATTTTCAAGCAAAGTAATTATTGTCCTAACAACTGCGTTCCTTGTTACCAACACTTTCTTTATTTGGATTATAATAAACGCATTAGTAGATTTTTTAATGCATCTGTTGTTATGACAATTAGTTTACATGTGTGGAATAATCATATTTATCTCTATATTAACAACATTTGGACATTGTATTAATGAGTACGTTGTCACGATAAACCAAGCTAATTGTTTCTAATAGTCCATTGTTTCACGGTTTTTGCTCTAAATTTTAAAGAACCGCTTGGTTTGACATGAAATTGAGATACGTATAGCTTACATGTCAAAGAAAAAAAGTGATATTCTGCCGATGTGTGCTTTTACCCTGGGGTGACTTTCACCCCCTCTTGGGGGTGAAAAAATTTATGTCCAAAATAAGTCCGGAAATGGGTAAACTGACTAATTTTAAGAAACTTTTGTTCTATAGAGCTTTTTCGCCAAGTCAACACTTTTCTAGTTTTTTGCGAGTGAATATGTTCATTTTTCAACAAAATAACCACCTTTTTGGACGGTTTTTCGCAAATAACTCAAAAAGTAAGTATTTTGTCGAAAAAAACGTTCTTAGCCAAAATATAGCACATGAAAAATTAAAAAAAAAATGGTGTACGCGTTAGGTCTCTGGATCTCGTAGAACCAGAGTTATAGCCAATGAAAAATAGATTCATATTCACCAAATTTCAAATAGAATAGTTCGATGTAAAATATCCAAAAAATTAAGCACTTTTTAGGGAAAACCCATTAAAACTTTTTTAAAGTGTTTAAAAAAAGCTTTATTTGTGTTTTTACAAAAAGGTTCTAGCATTAAATTTAAGCAAGTTACGCTCAAAATAAAGCTGTTTCCTTTTGTTTTTGCAAAAAAAAATCGGGAAAACCACCCCCTAATTAGCAACTTAAATGAAATTAATCGTTACCGCTCCACAAATTATTTTACTTATGTTGTGTTTATATGATCTGTAAGTTTGATCGAGTCAAAGTGCTTATTTTTGAAAAAATTTGGTTTCAAAATAAAATTTTTAAAAATTAAAATTTTGAAAAATATGCTTTTTTTTTCAAAATAACCTAAAATTTTTTAGTGATACCAAAAATCTCGAAAAACAAAAGAAGTCAGATTTGCTTTTCTGAATATCATGTATTTTTTTGTTTTTCTGTTAGACAAAAATTGATGAAGATTTGGTGTTTCTAAATTTGCATACATTCATGATCAGTGACTCGTTCAACCCCTTTTAACTACAGCCCTTTCAATAATAAGGACTTTGAACCGATGAAACTTACAGATCATATAAACAATATATACGCGAGATTCGAAACTGGTTTCTTAACTAGTAAACAGTGTTTCCGATTAGCTCTTAGTTTTTATCAAAATTAAGGTGGTTTTACTTGTTAGAAAATTATCAAAGTTGGTATAATAGTGTATTATATAGTGCTTAATCCGATTTTGGGATCAAACTGTAAGTTAGATCATCTTTATTACTATTTTTTAATCAACAAACAGTAAACAACGGTTATAAATACCAGTAACGAGGTAATTAAGTAGCTTAATTACTAATGAACCTGTCCAAGCACAAGGGCCGTAATCAGGCAACATAGGCCCAATATGCAGGAAATTTCAGAGGAGAGATCTTCTGAACTTCAAAATTCTCAAGATGTCATTAATCCATCCAATCAATCAAAATTATATTCAACCGCTCTGACTCAACCTAACAAAAAATTCGCAAGCAAAAACCAAGCCATTTTATTCAATTCACTTCCAAATACAAAAATTGAAGATTATTTAAATGCCATAGCAACTAAAGTCGATCCCAATAAAATTCTCGCCATTTCCAGGATTGTAAATGATCGTATTTGCGTATATTTTACTACTGAAGAAACAGTCACCGAATTTTTAAAAACAGATAATGGAACAATAGTAATCAATCAGGAACGTATCCAAGCCAGGAAGTTAGTCACACCAAGCGAAAAACTGATAATTTCTAATGTCCCCCCATCAATACCTCACAGTATTATAGAGACTCAACTACAAAATTTTGCAATTCATCAAATAACTCCATTGGATTTTCTAAGAATAGGTACAACTAACTCTTTATTTAAGCATATCTTGAGTTTCCGACGCTATACTTACATTTCTCCTAAAAATCTGGAAAATATTCCTGAGTCTATATTAATTAACTATGAACAAATCAATTATCGAATTTATTTTTCACTTGAAAAACAGTCTTGTTACATTTGTAAAGAACAAGGTCATCTAGCCTCTCAGTGCAAAAAAAATACAAACACTCAAACATCTATCGAAAATTCATCACCTACTGCTCAACCAAATTATATCCAAAATTGCCACCCTATCATAACAGATGCTCAGCCAACTATCCATCCTTCACAATCTTCGCAACAATCCACCAGTCCACAATCAAAAGAAACAACCAATACTTCTCTATTTGATTCAAATCCCATTCAAACACCTATCCAGCCAGATAATGTTGAAATGAATAATCACAGCCAAAATCAACCTCCTACACCCTCTGACACTCAATCGTCTAAACGAGCGGTGTCAGAAATAACGTCTCCTTCAACATCAGTAGACCAGAACCCATTTAAAGAACCTCTGCGTAAATCTAAGAAAGCAAAAACTATTCCTGAAGATAATAAGACTTTAGCAGAAGATCTTATTAAATGCACTAGTTCTTTTTTCCAAGATAATTCTGACAACGGATATTTAACCCAGGAAGAACTAATTGATTTCTTTGAAAATGCATACGGCTCTGCAGATCCTCTCAGCATTGCAAAAACGTATACAGAAGATATCGAAGGACTACTCAATTTTTTAACTAAAATCCATCCAGCATTAACTCCCAAGTATCTGAAAAGTCGCTGTACAAGATTAAAAACTAAGATTAATAAACAGCTATTATTATCCGCTTTCTCTACTGATCACAGTGAATACAGCAGCGACGCCTCTGCTGAAATTTAATACAACATTCAACTGTATACTGCAATGGAACCTAAATGGGTATTACACCCATTTAGAAGAACTTAAATTAATTATAGCTAAGTTTAAACCATCTGTAATATGCCTACAAGAAACCCACTTCAAAGAAGATAACTGTCATAATTTAAGAAACTATACTCCGTATTATAAGAACAGAATAACTGCTAGCCATGCTAGTGGGGGAGTAGTAATATATGTCCATAACTCATTTAATACCGAAGTAATACGTTTAAGAACTGAGTTGGAGGCAACAGCAGTATCTATAAAAGGCCCCCACAAAGTCAATATATGTAATATTTATTTTCCTCCGAACTTAGACCCGTCCATAAAAGAAATAACTGAACTCTTCAATCAAATTCCAGAACCGCGTATTATATTAGGCGATTTTAATGCCCACAATATACTTTGGGGAGGTAAAAAAACAGATTCCTTGGGACGTAAAATCGAACAGATTGTTACAGATTCTAATATGAATATCCTTAACGATGAAAGAATCACAAGGTTCAATATTTCCACCGGCAATGGATCCCCAATAGATTTATCCCTCTGTGACCCTGTCTTACAACCAACTCTGTCGTGGGATGTGACATCCCATTTGCATGGAAGCGATCATTTTCCTATCCTAATTACGAACAATAACCATATCTCCTCATCAATTCCATCCAATAAATGGTGTCTGAAAAATGCAGATTGGTCTCTATATTCCTCTTTAATTTCACAAAAAATTTCTCAGTTGGTTCAGCCCTTTGATACAGACATTGATATTAACTCCAAAGTACTCCATCTCGTACAGTTTTTAACGTCAATAGCTCACGAGTCCATAGGTTATTCAAAATTTCCAAAAAAACGTGCTCCAGTCCCGTGGTGGAATTCCCACTGCGAAGCAGCAATTAAAGAGTCAAAAAAGGCGTTTTATAAATTAAGAAGGCACCCAACTTTAAATAACCAGCTAGAATTCAAAAGATTAAGGGCGTATTGTAGATACACCTTAAAGAAGAGTAAGAGAGAAGCCTGGAAAAATTATGTATCATCTTTAAATTCATCTACCCCGACTTCTGAGGTTTGGCAAATGATAAGCAGAATGTACGGGAAAAAATCATTTAACACCATTCATTACCTAGAACATCATAACCATATTTATTCAACTAAGCAAGAAATAGCCTCCGTACTAGCAAACGTATACCAACAACATAGCAGTGACGAAAATCTATCTACAAGTTTCCTAGCCCATAAAAATAAATTTAATAATGCATGTATAAATCTTGATGACCACAATAATTTACCTCTAAATGCCATATTTACGATGGATGAACTGTTAGAAACTTTAAACAAAGTTAAAGACACTAGCCCAGGGCCTGACAACATCCCTACGACATTTTTAAAAGCTATGCCAACGGAAGGAAAACAATATCTTTTGGATCTTTATAATTTCATTTGGACAAATAATGTTTTCCCCATTGATTGGTACGATTCCATTATTGTACCAGTTCTTAAACAGGGCAAGAATAAATCGGACCCAGAGTCTTACCGACCAATCTCCCTAACATCTAATATGTGCAAAGTACTTGAAAAAATGGCAAGCAACCGACTAATGTGGTACCTAGAAGATCGACAGCTACTTAGCCCTATACAAAGTGGATTTAGAAAGTCCAGATCTACATTAGACAACATAGTGGATATTGAATCTGTAATTCATGAGTCATTTGGATGTGGTCAAGAATGTCTGGCTGTATTTTTTGATATAACGCGTGCATATGATACAATCTGGAGATCAGATATCATAAGAATCCTGTCAAGTTGGTCGATTAAAGGAAATATTATCAAGTTTATTAATAATTTTTTATATAGGCGAAACTTCAAAGTTCGAATAGACAACTTTCTTTCAGACTCTAAAATCCAATTAAACGGTATTCCTCAAGGGTCTACTCTTAGTGTTGCACTTTTCCTTATTGCCATCAATGACATCGCTAAGTCACTTAGCCCATTAGTCAAAGCCCGTCTATTTGCTGATGATCTTGTTATATTCTGTCGTGGTAAAAATATATCAACAATGACGACCCATATACAGCAAGCCATTTACAAACTAGAGAATTGGTCGAATACTACTGGCCTAGAATTTTCACCCACTAAAACGAAAGCAATGATCTTCAGTAAAACTCCAAAGAAACAAGTAAATCCACCGAAACTCTTCCTAAAAAATTTACCAATAAAGTATTCAGAATCGATCAACTTCTTGGGAGTAAAACTGGATAGCCGACTATCTTGGCAAGACCACATCCACTCTCTCCGTCTGTCAGTTCAAAACGGCCTTAACTTAATGAAAAGTATCTCTCATAAACAATGGGGTGCCGATTTCCAAACTCTTATGACTGTATACAAAACCCTAATTCGTTCAAAACTAGATTATGCTGCTGTTGCCTACAACTCAGCCAAAGGTTCACTATTGAAAGTGCTAGACACAGTTCATAATTCAGCAATTAGAATTGCACTGGGAGCACACTACACAAGCTCAGATGAGTGTATGTATGTTGAATCAGGCGAACCATCCCTTCAACTCAGGAGAGAATACCTTAGCCTCATGTATGCCTTAAGAGTATCAACTAACCCACATGTACCTGTTTATAAAAACACATTTACAGATAGATTTCCATCGACATTTAATTGTAGGAAAAGATTGGATCCTCCGTTTTATCATCGAGTGAGAGCAACGTTACAGAGCTTAGACACAATAATTCCACACACTTACAATACTTTTAAAGTCAGCCAACACATATTACCATGGACAATTACTCTTCCTGCTTGTAATACAAACCTATCTGCATTCAAGAAAGGTGACACACCAGCAAAAATCTTCAATCAGAGATTATTAGAGATATTAAATGGTTTTAATGATCACATCCATATTTATACCGATGCATCCAGATCTGCAAATGGAGTAGGAGCGGCTTTCACAACAGATAACTATAACAGTTCCTACCAGCTCCCTCCCCAAACCTCCATATTCTCAGCTGAACTCTTTGCTATCCTCCAGTCATTAAAGTTTGTTAACACACATGACATCAAATTCTCAATAATCATTAGCGATTCCCTAAGTGCATTAACGGCCTTGAGGCGGGTATACCCCAAACATCCTATCCTCCTCTTAATTAAGGCGGAACTCTTGATATGCCAACAAAATCAAAGATTAGTTCAGTTCCTCTGGGTACCATCACATTGCGAGATAAGTGGAAATGATAAAGCTGACACATTAGCAAAAAATACGAGTGAGAATCCCTTAACAGACATCATAACTACTTGCGTTCATACTGATTTAAAGCAATATTTTAAAAACAAGATCATGACAAAATGGCAAACAAACTGGAACGAATCAAACTCTACATTAAGAACAATCAAACAAAGTATATCACCGTCGAAACATCCTACAAAGAGAAGAGACCAAGTGCTCATGTCCAGATTGCGACTTGGTCATACGAAGATCACCCACGACTTTTTATTAAAGAAGGAAGCCCCTCCGATGTGTTATGTGTGTGATAGTGAACTAACAGTGCAACATATAATAATAGACTGTCCCCTCTACGTTATAGAACGGCAACATCAACAGTTACCAACTACAATTAAAGATTGTTTAAGTGAAAGTAATTCATGTAAGACTCTTAATTTTTTACGTACTATAGGACTCATTAACCAAATTTAATATACCTAAATTTTGTAATTTGATGTAAATACAGTTCATTGCTAATAACCCTTGTGGTTGAAGCAAATTGTAAATAAAAAAAAAAAAAAATATATACGCGAGTCAAGAAACTTGTGAAGTCGTAACGATTAAGTTCATTTAAGATACTAATTAGGGGCTGATTTTCTCGATTTTTTACCAAGACCAAAAGGGACTAACTTTATTTTGAGCGTAACTTGTTTAATTTTGATGTTGGAAATTTTTTTTATAAAACAAAAATGAAGCTTTTTTTAAACACTTTAAATCAGTTGTAATGAATTTTCCCCGAAATGTGCTTAATTTTTGGTTATTTCACATTAAAATATTCCATTTGGAATTTGATGGACATGAACCTATTTTTCATTAGATATAACTCTGCCTTTACTAGGTGTAGAGACGTGATATATACACCATTTTTTAAAATTTTTTACAGGCTATATTTTTGCTAAAAATGTTTTTTCGACAAAATACTTACTATTTGAGTTATTTACGAAAAACCGTCTAAAAGCGTGGTTATTTTGTTGAAAAAATGAACATATTCACTGTCAAATAACTCGAAAAGCATTGACTTAGTGAAAAAACTCTATAGAAGAAAAGTTACTTAAAATTAGCCAGTTTATCCATTTTCTGACTTTTTTGGACGAATATTTTTTCACCCCCAAGAGGGGATGAAAACCACCCCCAGGGCAAAAGCACATATTGGCACAATATCACTTTTTTTCTTTGACTTGTTAGTTATGTGTATGCCAAATTTCATGTCAATCCAAGCGGTTCTTTAAAATTTAGAGGTTTTGCAATATTTTACCGTTAAAGAACGGACTATAATCTTTTCATTCAAGAAAGTGTTTTGCTGCCAGAACTAATATTATTATTAAATATACGAAACTAACTTTTGGCTGAATAAATTGAATGTTATTGATTAATGCGCTCTAGTTATTTTCACAATTAGCATTAAATCATCGTGACAATAACGAAATACAATCATCAGTGTTTAAAACTTGGTTTACATAAAAAATTAAATTATTCTTACAACGAAATACTATTCAACAATCACTGTTAATCAATATTAGGAACTAAATTTTTTTGAGTGTACCTATACTAGTGTACCTATACTAAGTTAGTAAGTCGTTACCTTTTTCAAAAAGTCCTAATGCTGATTCTACAATTTTTTTTGTAGTAGCTCTTGAGGAAAGGGCTGATAAGTTTAGTTTGCAAATAGAAGGAAATATGCTAAAGTTTGTGGTTTTTTCTTGAAGAAAATTGGCGAATGGAGAGTGTAGGAGAGGTTGAAAGAATGATTAGTATTTATTTTATGCTGATGTTTAGGATTGTTATAAAAGCAAGAGGGAAATTCTGGAGTGTGGTGTTGATTCTTTTCCGCACGTGTCAAAATAACATATTTGGTTTTTAAGATTAGTAATATTTTATTTCTATACATTTGTTACAAAAAAATATTGTATTTTTGAATTTATTTGTGATATTGAATAAGTATATAAATACTTTGGCAGATTTGATTCTGCTAATATACACACAACGGCACAAAATTCCGCCACTCAAAATGTTTGATTAAGTTTGACAATTTATAGCTTAATTATTTGTATTCTGATATTTGTTATTATTGATATCGTTTGTTATTATTCCGGTAACGATTTTTTTTGCTTAGATGGCATTGTACGGGGGGTGAATGGGAGCGTCGTATTTTCTCCTAACTTTAAAAAGCTTAGTGGAAAAATTGGAGGGCTGATTTTGTTTCATATTCCTTTCGTATTATCTTGGAGGTATCCCAAGGATAGTGTTTTTTGAACGATCCAAATATCTCTTTTCTTGTAAAAGTTGTAAGTAAAAACACTGCTTTGAAGGTTTATTTAATTAAAAATATCAAACGCGCTAAAATAAACAACACAGAACAACACTAACAACAAAGCAAAATAATTCAATAGCGGCTATATCCACCTCTCGGACCAATGACTGTTCACAAACTGTTTGGCATCGAATAAAGGTGTGTTATCCTTGCCTGGGGAATAGTTCGATTTTTTCCTACCAACTCCATAACTGTACCAAATTTTCTGGAGGCCTAGGATGTCGGCGAATAGCTATTTTTAATTCATCCCATAAATGCTCAATAGGATTGAGATCTGGGCTACATGCGGGCTATTCTAATCGTAAGTCCAATCTCTATTTAGATGTTTATGTTTAAGTCAATCAGTGTTTTTATTTATAAAAAAATGTCAGTTATGCCTCCGGGATAATATGACAGGACTATGAAACAAAATCAGATCTTCAATTTCTCCATAGAATTTTTTAAAGTTAGGAGAAAATACAATGCTTTGCAATTGTCAAAATAATTTACATACAGAGAATGAATGGATACGTTAACAGAGTGTGAACTTAAGTAAAAGTATCTAATTAGTTTAATAATAAATGTTCAGAAAGATCCATAAAACAGTAATAAATTTATATTTTAGTATTACCTATATATCTATGTATAATTAATTTAAAATAACATATATATAAAATAAGAATTCGGTGTTAATTTTGAGAGTAAACTAAAAGTAAGACCAATATCATCATGAGGTGTTTTCCTGGTATTCGTGATTTACTATGCAATGGAATCACTAACACGAGAATTTTACTGTCACCATTGCACGTGGTTGTCTTTTTAAAGACAAATCAAATGCTATGATTTTTGTGACCGATATTCTTAAGTTAAAGTTGATTTCATGTAATCTAATGAACTATCTTTTAATAAAGTCGTCCCAGAAACGGAACTCATAAATATTAACATTACCAGTTTAAAGTCTTTTACTTCAAGATATACAATAGGTACCTATATATATGTTTTAATTGCCGATAGGAATGAATCAGAATAAATTAAATTATTGGAAGGATTTCTTTTACTAGGCAACAAAAAATTTGTTTCATTTATTAATATTTTATATTTAGATAACGATCCCCAAAGTGGAAGTCCAAGCGTAAATAAAATCATTTTTCCAACTTAAATTGTGGCTTATTCTCCAACTAGAATAATAAATTACATAAATGCTACAAAAAAATAGCTTCAGAACAATAGTAAGTAAGTTTAGAAAGAAATTTAGATAAACCATTTTGGTCGAAACTGAAAAAATAATGGCAAAAATTTAAATATAACCTATTTGCTACCTTATTGTGGAATCTATTTTTAATTTGATCAGTAAAAGTTATATATCAACATTGTATTAAAAATTTACTCAGATAATTCAGATACTTTTAAAAATCCTTCAAAAAACATTAATTTCTTAATACGATATTGTTTATACATATTACATAATAATAAATACCATCGATGTATTACAACGTACCTATGTGGGACACACTGTGACCCAGAGTATCCCGTTGGTTAAGCATAAGCATATTATGATATCATATCTGCACAGTTGACATCAAATCGAAAGTGAAAATGTAAATAAACATGTATAATAAATAGGTACACAAAATAACACGAGAATGTAGTCATAGTCGTCATCAGCTGAGTACAATGCATTGAACTTAACCACCAATAAAATACAGATGAGAAATTAAGTATATTCCTGATAACCAACCCCACACGTAAGACTAACATTCCTCTTTTATTGCCATAATATATGTCACAAATCTGACGTCTCGAAATTTTTATTAAATATCAGTAACTTCATGGATAGCATGTTAAACATGATTTGAAATTTCTTGTAATATTTAATAGTTTTCTAGCTTTTGCTGAGATTTTTCAGCTAGGTTTTAAAATGACCCAGAGAATCCCGCTGATTAAGCATAAGCATATTATGATATCATATTTGAAAAGTTGACATCGAATCGAAAGGGAAAATGGAAATAAACACGCATGTATAATAAATAGGTACACAAAATGACACGCATTTATGAGCATTAAATAGAATAATAAGTTAGTCAGATCATGGGAGAGTTTTAGGAGAGAATGTAGTCATTGTTGGCATCAGCTCTAGGTACAGTGCATTCAATTTAACTACCAATAAAGTACAGATAAGAAATTAAGTGTATTTCTTATAACCAGCCCCACACGTAAGGGTATGATCCCTCTTTTATTGCCATAACATGTGTCACAAATTTGACGTCTCGACATTTTTCTTCGATATCGATGACGTTATGGATAGCACGTTACAAAGGATTTGAAAGTTCCTATATTATAATTTAATAGTTTTCCAGCTGTTCTGAGATTTTTCAGCTAGGTTTTAAAATGACGTCCGTTCCAAGTTCAATTGCTACAGACTTGTAGATGACCACCCTATAAGGTAGTACTGTCTTTAGGAGTCTGTAGGAGTTACTGTCTTTTTCTTTAGATATTAGCCCAGGCCGCTCAGTTTACTTAGCATTGCCATGGTCTTTCTTTCTTTTGTCAATGTTTAAAAATGCAGTTTGTTACTTTTATTTTGAGGTATTTTAATTCAGTTGGCTAACCTTTTCATAGAGGCGAAGGGTCAATGAGGCGAAGAGTTGAATATTGTGTCACGTTCGGGGGAGGTTACTTTGCAAATTTCTTGTGGCTTTGCGTCTAGCTAAAATCTTATTAGTGTTACTTTCTGTGACTGTTCTGGTATTAGACAGTTCTAGATAATGTATTAAAAAAATGAAGAATGCGCTATAATAACTTTTATAGTTTTGCATAAAACGGTGCACCATATGAAAAAAGACGAGGAAAATTTTACTCTCAAATGAAATGTGAAATGAATTTAAAATTAATTTTTAATTTGAAATATTTTCAGGGAGAATCGTCTTGTTCTATTAAAACATAGAGACCATTACCCGTATGCCCGCAAATGACGAATAGAAAATTCTTAATTTAATGTAAAAAAATGCGTAAGAATCACTTTTTAGAACCTACCAAATTTCATGTGCAGTTCTCAACCGGTTTCAGAAAATAAATAAATTGTCATTTTTTTAAAAAATTCAAAACTCCGCATATCGGGAATAGAAGAATGCATTTATATAGCAAACTCTCATCAGTTTTTCTTGAACAATGACGTAATAAAGTTTGTCGCAATTATTTAATTTATATGTATAGCTTGGTTTGTGTTTAAACCGGGAGCAGTAAACTAGAAAGGCAGATTCACACCCAAGAAAGTCACTAGAAAAATCACCAAATACATATTGTTTTTTGGTTAATCATATCGGCCTTCGACGGTAATCCATACATTATTGTATACTAATACGTCGCTAAACAGTGCTAAAAACATTTATTTTTATATAAAAGTTGACTGATTTTTAATTAAAGGAATAATGCAGGAAACACAAAAAATCGCCGATATAACTTAATTAACGTATGAAAAACCAATTCTGTCAAAATTTCATAAATGTCATTAGTGTCAAAATTTCATAACAGTGGATTAAACTTGCCTATGGTTGGACCAATTACAAACAAGCATTACGGCTCGGTAAATTTGAATTACTCCTCTTGGTTTAAAAACAGACCATAGCATAGTAGCGTATGATTGCTTCTTTTTATTCTTCTAGGCTTTAGTAAAATTAATAAGTATCTATAAACTTAACATGATTGTAAACAAAGCAAAATTTTACAAAATTTTACTTATTTTTTCGATTTCCACTTCCATCTCTAGAGGAAATCGAAACTTTTATATATTTCATATAGTTTTTTATATAGTTCATAGTATAAACTTTTTATATATTTAGATTTTCTATATAGAATATATTCTCTATATAATAGAATGTTTTCACTACCTAAAAATATTTCGTAATAAAATCAGATTTTGGATGAAACTCAGCTTATTCATACTTTAGCTAAAATACAATATTATGAAACCAACACTTTATGTTACGTTCATTTAATTAAATCCAAAAATAATTGAAATATCAATGTTAAACATTGTAGTTATCAAAATGATGAATATACTGTTTTATCTAACAATAAAACACTGAAAACGTTTGTTTTCTATACTTCCACAAAATTTATTATAACTAAGTGACTACAGCTGTTTCGGCGGAGTGCCTTTCTCAAGTGATATAGTTTACAATGTGTTTGCCTTTTTAAGTCTTCAACTGAAGAGGTTGAGGAGTGGGGAGCTGTTTGTCTCGAGTTGGTCATTCAGAATTATATCTGTATTTTTCAGTTTATTAATTTCCATAGATTCTAAAAAAGATAGCTTAAGGCCTTTATTTTGAATATGTAGAATTTGAAACTCTTCATTGAAAGAATGATTATGATCTAGAAGGTGAAGTGCGTATGTAGAAGTGTCTGTTTTTCTATTGTTGAATGCCCTTTTGTGTTCTGCTATCCGTTTGACAAAAGTTCTGCCAGTTTGACCGATGTACGTTTTCGGACAGTCACCACAAGTTAGTTTGTACACACCACTCTGTAGTTGCTTTCTCTTTCGGCTTTTATTGTTCTTAATATACTTGCTTAAGTTGTTGTTAGTTCTGAAAGCTGGTGTTATTCCTTTCTTTTTTATGTATCTGGCTATCTTTGTTGTTATCTTGCCAGTATATGTGAGAGAGCAGAAGGTACTGGGTTCTTTCTGTGGTGGTGGATACACTAATTTCAGGGCTTTCTTATGGATTTTTTTGGTTTAAAATTTTGTTAACTGTTTGTTCGTTATAGCCGTTGTTTACTGCTATTTGTTTAATGATGTTTAGTTCTATCTCGAAGTTATTTTTTGTCATGGGAATTTCTGTCAGTCTATGTATCATGCTATGGTAGGCTGCTAATTTGTGTTGTGTAGGATGGGATGATGAATTGTGTATAGTTGTGTCAGTATGGGTAGGTTTATGATATACGGAGAACTCATGTTTGTTGTGTAGTCTGGAAATCGTTACATCTAGAAAGTTTATGGAGTTATTCTGTTCTGTTTCTATTGTAAACTCAATATTATTATGAAGTGAATTAATATATGATAGAAATTGGTCAAGTTGTCTGTTAGTACCTGTAAAGCATACTAGTATATCATCCACGTATCTCCACCAATATAAGAACTGTTTAAATACGGGATGTTTAGAAATTGTTGTTTCAAGTTGGTTCATAAATATATCTGATAGCAATGGGCTTAGAGGATTACCCATAATAAGTCCTGCACTGTTGTTTGTGTATATTTGATTATTGAATTCAAAATAGTCTTGATTTATGCAAATTTCAAGAAGGTGTAAAATTTCAGATGTAATGATCGGATTTGTACTATTATGGTCTAAAAGATTTTTAACTAAAACAAAAGTTTCTGTAGGAGGAACACTAGGAAAAATATTTTTTACATCAAATGAAATTAGTCTGGAGTTGTTGGTCAATTGAAAATGTTGTATTTTATTAACTAGTTCTAGTGTATTTTTTACGGTGAATTTAGGTGAAAATTTAGTGTATTCTGTAATAATATCTGACAGTTTTTTTGAAAGTTTATATGACGGAGCTGTATAAAAAGAAACTACAGGTCTTATTGGGTGGTCAGGTTTGTGTAGTTTAATAAAAGAGTATAATTTAGGAGGTTGTGGGTTCATAATATTAAGGTATTTCTGTTCTGTTGGATTTAGTATTGATTTTGAATTTTCAATGGCTAGTTTAATTTGTTTTCGGTATTTTTCTGTGGGGTCTTTGTTTTCCGATCATTGCATCTGAAATTTTACACCTTCTTGAAATTTGCATAAATCAAGACTATTTTGAATTCAATAATCAAATATACACAAACAACAGTGCAGGACTTATTATGGGTAATCCTCTAAGCCCATTGCTATCAGATATATTTATGAACCAACTTGAAACAACAATTTCTAAACATCCCGTATTTAAACAGTTCTTATATTGGTGGAGATACGTGGATGATATACTAGTATGCTTTACAGGTACTAACAGACAACTTGACCAATTCCTATCATATATTAATTCACTTCATAATAATATTGAGGTTACAATAGAAACAGAACAGAATAACTCCATAAACTTTCTAGATGTAACGATTTCCAGACTACACAACAAACATGAGTTCTCCGTATATCATAAACCTACCCATACTGACACAACTATACACAATTCATCATCCCATCCTACACAACACAAATTAGCAGCCTACCATAGCATGATACATAGACTGACAGAAATTCCCATGACAAAAAATAACTTCGAGATAGAACTAAACATCATTAAACAAATAGCAGTAAACAACGGCTATAACGAACAAACAGTTAACAAAATTTTAAACCAAAAAATCCATAAGAAAGCCCTGAAATTAGTGTATCCACCACCACAGAAAGAACCCAGTACCTTCTGCTCTCTCACATATACTGGCAAGATAACAACAAAGATAGCCAGATACATAAAAAAGAAAGGAATAACACCAGCTTTCAGAACTAACAACAACTTAAGCAAGTATATTAAGAACAATAAAAGCCGAAAGAGAAAGCAACTACAGAGTGGTGTGTACAAACTAACTTGTGGTGACTGTCCGAAAACGTACATCGGTCAAACTGGCAGAACTTTTGTCAAACGGATAGCAGAACACAAAAGGGCATTCAACAATAGAAAAACAGACACTTCTACATACGCACTTCACCTTCTAGATCATAATCATTCTTTCAATGAAGAGTTTCAAATTCTACATATTCAAAATAAAGGCCTTAAGCTATCTTTTTTAGAATCTATGGAAATTAATAAACTGAAAAATACAGATATAATTCTGAATGACCAACTCGAGACAAACAGCTCCCTACTCCTCAACCTCTTCAGTTGAAGACTTAAAAAGGCAAACACATTGTAAACTATATCACTTGAGAAAGGCACTCCGCCGAAACAGCTGTAGTCACTTAGTTATAATAAATTTTGTGGAAGTATAGAAAACAAACGTTTTCAGTGTTTTATTGTTAGATAAAATGAACTTCCATCAAGTAACGGTCGAATCCATCAATTATATACTGTTTTGATTAAATGAATGCAATTGAATAGCGTTTTCAATGTACTGATATAGTCCAACTTTTAACAAAAAAAAGTACAAAATATTATTAGTTTAAACATATCAACCGCTCTGAGGATAGTAATATTGATATTAGAACGTGCTATCCGAACCCATATTTAACCGATAACTCCAATAGTAGAAAAAATATTTTTAAAATCGTGTTATTGGCAATAAATTTGTATAATTAAAACCCAAATGAAAATAGTTATTTATGAAACAGTTCGTGAAATATGCTTTTTGCTAACGCACGCGATGTTTAGAGCATGAGCGACAACGCAGTTCGCAAAAAGTACTTCACGCACAGTTTCATACAATATTTTATCTACGATAAACAAATAAAAAGACTGTAACTCTTCGTCATTGGAATTCATTTCTATTCTACAATTTTTAGAACTTTGACATTTAAAAATTTTAACTTCTTTCAAACCACAAAACTGTCAAAACTTTTGTTGTAATTTATTGGTCACATGTCGTGACGATTACAACGCGAAAGTTAGGACATTAGATGAAAGTGTGCCATAAAACAATGCAAAAAAGAAAATCCCATATAAAATATATTGTTACTTCACGCACACTTTAAATCCTTCACGCACTGCTATCTATAATGGTAGGGGAGTCCAAGCGGGGATTTTTGCAGTAACTCGAGCGCGTCAGATTACCATATGGTGAGAACCCTGGGACCCTGTAGTTGTACCTCTACCATATATTGGCTCTAACACAGAGGAGTTCAATAAAGGGGGGACCGAAAAAATATCTATCTAAAAAACATGCGTAACAGTATATATTTCAAAAATCTGACGATTTGGGCGGGGCGTAGAGAAATGGGTGAGTCACAAAGTTTCACAAGAAAAAAGCGAATATTTCGCAAAATGAACGATAGATCTAAAAACTAAAAAATACGTGCTCAATACTTGTCAAAAATCTATCGAATGATACCAAACACGACTGCCCACGGAGAGGGGTGGGGGTAAATTTAAAATTTTAAATACACATCCCGCGATATTTCGCGAAATGAGTATCAGATCGAACAACTGAAAAATACACTTATTCAATATGTTTGAAAAATCTATCGAATGGCAACAAATACGACCCCACACGGACGTGGGGTGGGGGTTACTTTAAAATTTTAAATAGGAGCCCCCATTTTTTATTGCAGTTTCGGATTCATTACGTAAAAATAAGTAACTTTTATTTGAAACAAAGATTGTTGGAAATGGAAAATTAAATTAAAATGGAAAGTGTCCACTAAAATGGAAAACTTTACTTAAATTTTTTTGGTTTTAGAACCTACTCTTCACAACCCAATAGGTCTCCAAAGGGTTCGAGTGACTGCACATTTAGCATACTCTCCTCCCCTACTAAAATGACAGTTTTCACAAACTAAAAACTTGTACATAGTATGAGATAGAGTAGATAAAAGAAACATTTTTTGTTTTGTTCTATATAAAAAAAGGCCTAGAATACTGCTATATAAGTACCATTGAATTTATGAAGGCTTACGAGGGTTAATCCTTAAATACTAACACCCCGTCTCTCAGACGGCATCGCTTGTCGAAAGTGGGATATTTCCCTTCCTAGAAAATTTTAGAAAAACTAGATTAATTACTGTATTTTTTAGATAATTAATACTTTCAGTAAGTCATCGAGATATTTTCTTGCATTAAAATATTTAACAAAAACAAAAATTATCACTAAAATGTTAAACCCGTCTCTCAGGCGGTTAGTTAGGGTTTACGCCATTGATTTAAGATGTTAGTACTTAAGGGTTAATATTATCTACTATCAAATAAACATTGTGGAAGTCGGAAAATTTTTAAACAATATGTCAATATTTAATCTTATTTATTTGTCTACTAGTGCCAACATGCACCATTGGCAAAGGTGCATGGGCACCTTAAAAGGACAATTTCAAACATCTACAGTTCATGAAATGATTTGAAGCAAGATAGGTACGCATAACATTTAAGTAAATGTTTACTTGATTCATATTTTACTTTACTTGACTTAAAATATGACTCAAGTAAACGTTTACAAATGGCAAGTAACTTGTGGCAAGTAACCTGCTCATTGTACTGGGTGTCCCAATAAGAATGGCTCTCGGCCATATCTCAGGAACGGTTTGTAGTAGAGCTTTGAAATAAAAAATTTTATAACAAAAGTTGCCTCAGGAAAAGCCTGGAAATTATTTTCATAATTGTGGGTCCACCGCTAGAGGGCGTAATTGAATATCAAAAATAAAAAAATCTAAATTTTACAAAATTTTCCTAATGAAGGGGCACTGGAAATCCGATTATTGTATTCTTCATCAAATTCTGCGCATATTTGATTTAACAAGTTTAACTCTACCTTTGCAAATAAGAGGTGGGGGTGAGTGGGAACCTTGTTATGAAAAAATGGCTGTAAATCCGGTTCTGCTATATCAAATTTTGAAAACTGGGTCTTGTTGAAGACAGATCTTTTTCTTCAATGTAAGCGTGATAATTTTGAACCATCCTAATAAGTAATAAGCCAGCTGGGAGGCGTTATTTCATTTTTCATTTTCAGAAATCTAGTTTTCTTTGGAAAATATTAAATACAAGTATGCATTTTTAATCATACTTTATAAATTTAGATTAAATTAGCAATAGAATAGCGAAAACCGCATGTCGATACCTTTTGTCTATCTCAAGATATCTCGAGAAACGTGTAAATTTTATACATAACTGTTACTATCACCGGTAAACTAAGTTAATGAAAAGTAGTGTGCTGTGGAAAAAAACAAAATAACATTTTCCAGATGTCAACGTATAAAAACATAATTAATTAAAACAACAATATAAAGAGAAACAATACTATTAAAATTAAATATAACACAGAACAAAAAGAACTACTTAGTGACGACCTAAATATTCAAATTGTTGCCCATCATATACTACTCTAGAATACATTATCCAGAGAATACTAAACGCCATTCAAAGCATATCGAGAGCAGAAATTGAGACTGCTGTTCAATCTACTCTTGAAAGAGTAAATGTTTGCAACGAAAATGATGGGCAAAAATTTGAACGTTTATGTCATCACTAAATAGTTGTTTTTATTTCTTTGTAATAGGGCTTTTCAACGCTTCTCATTTGTTTCGAGCCTCTGTCATATGCCGTATAATCCGTGTATAATATTAATATACGAGATATGAACGAGGCTCGAAACAAATGAGAAGCGTTGAAAAGACCTAATATACGTTGACAGCTGGAAAATGTTTCTTTGTTGTTTCCATAGCACACTACTTTTAATGAATTATTTCGTTTACCGGTGACAGTAACAGTTATGTTTTTAAATTTACACGTTTTGTAAGATATCTCGAGATAGAAAAAAGGTATTAACATGCGGTTTTCGCTATTCTGTTGCTAATTTTGTCTAATTTTGTAATATGGTATTAAAAATGCATGTTTGTATTTAATATTTTCCAAGGAACACTAGATTTCTGAAAAAAATTAAATAACGCCTTCTAGCTGGCATATTACTCAGTAAGTTGGTTCTAAATCATAACTTTTACATTACGAAAAAGATCTGTCTTCAACAAGACCAAGTTTGCAAAATTTGATTAAGCAGAACCGGACTCACAGCCAGTTTTTCATAACAAGGTTCCCACTCACCCCCACCTCTTATTTCCAAAGGTAGACCTAAACTTGTCAAATCAAATATGCGTAGAATTTTATGAAGAATACGACGATCGGATTTCCAGTGCCCCTTCATTAGGAAAATTTTGTAAAATTTAGATTTTTTAATTTTTGATATTCAATTACGCCCTCTAGCGGTGGTCCCACAATTATGAAAATAATTTCCAGGCTTTTTCTGAGGCAACTTTTGTTATAAAATTTTTTATTTCAAAGCTTTACTATAAACGGTTCCTGAGATATGGCCGAGAGCCATTCTTATTGGGACACCCGGTACTTACTTTCTTACTGGCTTTATGCATATCTGTCTTTAATAAAGCTGTATACAGAAAAGATACTTTATGTGCTTCAATGTACAAAGGAAATAATATATATAACCCTATTCCACGAACGTACGCCTGTTTTGCATTACTTCGACAACGAATATTTTACTGTGCAAAATAAGAAGAACGAAAGTAAATTGCAAATTACATTGCTGTTTATTGAAATAAGTATTACCGTCATTTACTTTCGTACTTCTTATGTTGCACAGTAAAATATTCGTTGTCTAAATAATCCAAAACAGGCGTATGTTCTTGGAATGGCCCATATTTCAGATCTCCTAATATAATACGACTAAAACTTTTTAATATTGTAGCGAGTTTTCAGTTAAACAAATCTCACGGTCTGGATTTATATAAGACTATATTTATTTATTTACAACTTTACAGTTCGGAATTCTATCTGTGACTAACTTAATTTACAAATTCGCGAGTTATACAAAACGTTATCTTTTGGATCATTCAGGAGAGATCCGCGCTTATCTCTAGCACCGCGTGGTCGATTCTCTGACGTCACGTCTGCTGTTTTCTCGATCTTTCTAGGCGTGGGAACCGTTACTTGTGGTCGGTGGAAATGAACTCTTTCGTTGTAATGTATTATTTCGTTAAAATATTACAATACACAAGAAGAACGTCATGGTTTAGAAACCTGAAAGAATGGTTTAACAGATCCTCTGCATCCCTTTTCCGAGCTGCCGTCAACAGCCTGTTCTAAAATGAGTTAGGTGAGCTAACTAAATGACCAACAACGATTATAATTCACTCAATTACAGGACAATAGGAAAACATTTTACTTGAACATTACATATATAACTGACATTATAAATATTTTCTAATTTCTTGACATTACATTTTTTTAACTTCTAAATTGTCATTACATAGAGTATGTACAACTATAGAGCAACATCTACTTTTAACGTGGTATATTGTAACACTCTCCCTCAACGTGAAAAGTAGATTAGTCAAACAATTTTGGTTTCTTTCTTACACGCATATTGTAACGCTTGGATTCTTGAACACCATCATCGCTTCTTTCTTCTCTATTCACTTCTTGATTTTCACTCGTACTTTCCGCACTTTCCATATTCTTAGATTTCACAATTTCATTGATACCAGTTTTCACTTCTTCGGAGTTCTCATGTACACTAAAATATTCCGACTGATTCTGGTTCACTGATTTGGCTTTAACTTCGGCTAAAAATTCGCAAATTGCATGTAACCTCAGGTTTAAATCTTACGTCGTGGCTCGATACGATTCTTCTTTCAGATGGAATCCATATTCTAAAATCATCCCTGTCATTCATGTAACCAACCAAATAACCATGTATCGCCTAATCATCAAATTTACTGCGAAAATTCTTGTTTACGTGAACATAACATTCAGTGCGAAATATTCTTAAATGTTTCAAACTCCCAACTGGCTTTCCATACTACAATTCATAGGGACTTTTATTCTCAATTGATGACTTTCCTGTGCGATTCAGAAGATACACTGCAGTATTGCATGCTTCTGCCCACAATTCTTTGGACAACTAGCATGAGTTTAATATGGAACGAGCACACTCTACAATGGTACGGTTTTCTTTTTCAGGAACACCATTCTGCTGAGGTGTATAGGGTGGAGTGATACAATGCTCTATACCTCTACTCGCAAGAAGTTCAGATACCTTTCTATTGTCAAACTCTCTCCCTCCGTCACATCTCAGTTGCTTTACTACATGGCTATTTGTGTTTGCTTCATTTAAACATTTTTCTAAGAAAGTACATACCTCACTTTTGTGTTTCATAAAGAAAACTTTCCGAAACTTACTAAAGTCATCTTTAAAACATACGTAATAACGTTCTCTTCCCAGTGATTCTATAGACATGGGTCCATTCACATCTGCATGAATCTGCTCACCAGTTACTTGTGGCCGATTGATCCTAGTTTTAAATGGTAATCTATGCATTTTTCCAATTGCACATCCATCGCAAAAGCTTTCTTTGCACCCCTCAATGTCTATATTCATTTTCTTCAAGACTTTCTTTACGTGTTGCTTATGCTGATGACCAAATCTTTCATGATACACCTTTACATATCTGTTGACTCTACTAAGTGTGCTTGAATGGGATTGGTCGGTTTCATAACACGTATATCAAGTTCATACAGGCCATTACTGAAGTACCCAGTCATTACAGATTCAAGAGTATTTTTATCATGTATATTAACACCTTTATCATCGAGTACTGTAACGAACCCCCTTTGTGCAGCAGATTTCACAGAAAACAAATGAGCGCTTGCTTCAGGAACATAAAAAACATTCTTCAGTTCAGCATCTTTCCATTTATTATTCAGACGCGTTTGAATTTTCACCGTTCCTTGTCCATAGGCTAGCATACATACATCCTTCTTACCAAGTGATATCTTTTCGGGTTCAGCAAACTCTGTATAAGATGAGAAATATTGCTTATCTGTAGTGATATGATTTGTGGCTCCACTGTCACACTACCATTTCCCAGCTTCAACACAATTGTTAGATGAAACACTTAAAACAACAGACAAAAAAAAATGTGTGTGTACTTTGTACGCACGTAAGAAGTTATACTTCTATTATAATATAATTTCAACGAAATAAATATACCTACTTAACAGTTACAATACAAAAAATTAACAAGAATTACCAAAAATGAACCAAAACTTAACAATGCCAAATATTAAAAAAAAAAGAAAAAAATATGAATCGTCCGGGATTTGAACCCTCAATCTCGCGATTTTTTGATTTTTGGTCCAATGCTCTACCAACAAGGCCATCAAGCCGCATGCACTTACCTTTCAGATATACATAATTATACATCACGGTGACAAGTGAAATATAAAAATAGATGTTTTATTATTTTACGCCCAAGGAAGACAAATCCCAAGACACAAAATTATAATTAAAACCTTTTAAACCACCTTTTTCAAATTGCGCAAGTTGTGTTATTAATATCAATGTTAATAAATGAAATATAAATATTTTGACGTTTCACAATTTGACAATTCACTTTTAACTGCAGTGCCTTAAAAATTTTAAAGCACTAGTGCCTTAACCCGCGAGTAGTCGCGCGGTGAGATAGAATCTCAATTTTTATCCTTTTTCGCGATAACTTGATGAAAAAATTTGCAATTTTGAAAAAATTTCGTAAGTGCCTCGAGGAAGGGTGTAGTAAGGCGTAGGAATTTTTTTCTTCCTCTTCTTCTTCTTCTTCTTTTTGCGGAATTTATGGCTTTGGGGAGAGCCAATTAGCTTTAACCCGCGAGTAGCCGCGCCGTTAGATAGAATCTCACATTTCATCCTTTTTCGTAGTACAGTAAAACCTGTCAGTAACGGCCACTAAAAATGAAAGAACTATTGGCCGATATAGAAAGGTGGCCGCTATTGCCAATTTTTGTAGTCTACATATAATTGGTTTGGGAAATTTTTAAACTGGCCGTTAGGACAGGTGGCCGATGTTGGCAGGTGGCCGTTAGCACAGGTTTTACTGTACAGTATAATTTGTCAGTAACGGTCACTAAAAATGAAAGAACTATTGTCCGATATAGAAAGGTGGACGGTATTGCCAGTTTTTGTATTCTACATATAATTGGTTTGGGAAATTTTTAAACTGGCCGTTAGGACAGGTGGCCGATGTTGGCAGGTGACCGTTAAGACAGGTTTTTTTAATAAAATTGTTAGAAATACATATTTTCAATATAAAAAGTAGATAAAAATAGTACAAAATAAAAATTTGTTTTAAATTCGTATTTTGAGATAGAATCTCACACGCGACTATCGACGTTACAGAAGTGAGCGCGACTACTCCCGGGTTAAAGTAGCATTTTTAACGCTCCTATGGAGTCCTTAAAATTGCATTTTTAACACGTTTGTAGAAAAATATATTTAAAAACACTAATATATCCTTTCCACACATTTTCTGGACTGATACATACATAAATTAAAAAATTTTGAAGTATAACTTCAAAAATATAATATGAAAACTATTTAAAAAGGCAGTATAACTACTAACTAACCTTGGTTGTTTCTCTTCCCACAAATTTTAAAACGCAACAACCATACATAACCAAACCGTCAACCGTCCAAACCACAGCTGCGCTACAGCTGCCATATTGGATAATTTTTGACATGTCATTTGAACATCCAATCAGAACAAAGTTATAATGCGCATGCGCCGGGATCTTAGGTTTAAACATATAAAAATTCACCCTCGTATCGCGCGTAAAAACGTATAACTTCAAAAACAGCATCATTACTTTTATTTTCGCCTAAATTCTCAGCAGATTTTTTCAATGGACACTTTCTCGCCCAATGGCCTAATTTCTTGCATCTGTGACAAGAAAATTTTTCTTTTGCACGACGTACATTTTTCTTCGACTTTGTAGTAGTTGTACTTTGACTCTGTTTGTATTTTTCTGTCGGGCTAGTGCGTGCAACAAACGCAAAAGATTCTGTGGCACTTTGGTCACGTAATTCAATGGCACACAATATCTCAATCAATAAATTCAAAGTTTGATTCTTTGATGGTATCGTGTCCCACAAATCTTTGAAATTATCAAAGTCCTTACCCAAAGTTGATAAGATCCGAACATTTAACATTCTTTCGGATAAAACATTTTCATCATGTTTCAGAAATTCATCATTCAAATCTACAAACAGTTTCTGCAACTTCGCAATGTGCGCTAATATCTTCTTTTTCATCACGGTGGACTCTAAAAAAGGCTTCAATTAACATTAGGTCTGGATCCCGCGTATGAAAAAAAAGTTGATTAATAGCAAGCTGAAAATTTGTTAATAGCTTAAGGGTGTCTAGTCGGACAAACTTTGATATATGGGAACACTGGAACAGGGGCAGTTTTAATTGTGGAACAGGTTAAAAATTTGGAACAGAGCTTAACAGAGATTAAATCCTCATGCAAAAATTAGACTGCTATTTATCCCCAAATGGGAGTTTTAATGAGAGGAACATGTAGAATATGTGAAATGACAGGAATTATGACAGGTGATAAATAGCAGTCTGATTTTTGCATAAGAGTTTAATCTCTGTTCGGAGAGTTTAAGTCTGTTCCGTCGGACAAAATAAATGTGCCGTTTTACTGGTCTGCCCGTTCCAAATTTTTAACCGGTTCCACAATTAAAACTGCCCCTGTTCCGGTGTTCCCATATATCAAAGTTTATCCGACTAGACTCCCTTAAGCTATTAACAAATTTTCAGCTTGCTATTAATCAACTTTTTTTTCATACGCGGGATCCAGACCTACATGTTTAACCGTTGCGTACTGCTACGTTCAAATCGCGCACGTAATTTGTCCCATATTTCACTAGCGTGAGTACATGTCAACACGAGTTCGGCAACAGTTTTTCCTAGCGTACCTGCTAGCAAACTTGCCGCTTTTGCATCGTCTTTTAACCACTGTTGATGCTTCTCTACTTCCAATAAAGTTGCATTTGCACTAACCTTGGGACATTTACACATACCGTTCACAATGTCTTCAAGTGAATACGCTCGTAATAACATCGAAACGTGCCATTTCCATTTTGCCCAGTCTTCAGGACCCTCAAGTTTATCGACTTGAATTTTATAATCGTTATTGCAGGTCGCCATATTTTCTCACCTGTTCATAGTTCACGTGAATTGGGCCCGTAACCTGTTATAAAATGAGTTAGGTGAGCTAACTAAATGACCAACAACGATTATAATTCACTCAATTACAGGACAATAGGTTAAAGAACTTAGGCGTTACCCTACGCGTGTTAGAAACATACCAAAATTTTTTAATAATTTTTTGTTAGATAAAGACCTGGAAAATGCACCTGATTTTGCCATGCTTACTATGTCAAATGAATTTGAGCCTACAAGCCTTTCTGAGGCACTGTCAAGTACTTACAGCCATGAATGGAAATTAGCCATTCAGAATGAATTGACAGCTCTCAGAATAAATAAATCTTGGGAATTGGTTGATAAACCTGCAAATACAAATATTGTTCAGAATAAATGGATGTTTAAAATAAAGAAAAATGAAAAGGGTGACGTAGTAAGGTACAAGGCAAGGTTAGTGGCAAAGGGTTTTACCCACAAATATGGGGTTGACTATTCAGAAACGTATTCTTCAGTCATTCGTTTTAGTCATTTTAAGCTTTTGTTAGCGATGGCTGTTGAATTAAATCTAGATACAGTTCATTTAGATGTGGAGACTGCGTTCCTGAATGGTGAAATTGATGAAACCATATATATGGCTCAACCTGAAGGTTTTAATGAACCAGACTCGGAAAATAAAGACTGCCTGCTCAGAAGAGCTATATATGGTGTCAAACAGTCTTCGAGACTGTGGTATAAAAAGGCATACCAAATTTTGTTAAAGCTGCATTTTAAGCAATGTGTAATTGAACCATGTATTTTTGTTAAAAATAGTGAGAATTCAATCCTTATTGTAGCACTTTATGTAGATGATTTTTTTTGTTTTTTACAATAATCATGATGAGGTTAAAGTTTTGAAAAATGAATTAGAGAAAAACTTTCGTATTAAGGATTTGGGTCCAATTACACTTTGTTTGGGTATGAAGATAGAGAGAAGTAGGTCAGAGTTTGAATTAAAATTAATTCAAGAATAATATATTGATAAAATACTTAAACGATTTGAAATGACTAATTGTAGCATTGTAAATACTCCTTTAGAACCGAATGTTAAGCTTTCGAATGAAGGAATTTTTTATGAATGTCCTTATCAGGAATTGATTGGTTCGTTAATGTATTTAGCAGTTTGTTCAAGGCCTGACATAGCTTTCTCTGTTACTTATCTTAGCCAGTTTAATAAGAATCATACGAAAGAACATTGGTTAGTAGCCAAGCGTGTTTTAAGATACCTGAAAGGTACAAAAACTGTAGGAATTAATTACAGAAAGTCGAATGTTTCTTTAAGTGGCTTTGTTGACTCAGATTGGGCCAATAACAGTTCAGATAGAAAGTCGTTTTATGGATTTATTTTTTCCTTGGCTAGTGGTTCTATTTCATGAGAATATCAAAAGCAAAGAACCGTGGCTTTAAGTTCAACTGAAGCTGAATACATTGGCGTAACTGAGGCAGCAAAAGAATCGTTATATTTAACGTATTTATGTAGAGAAATATTTGAAAACAATGTGACTTGTAAGTTTTTGTTTGAAGGTTTTCCGATGGTTATATTTAATGATAATCAAAGTGCCATAAAGTTATCGGAAAATCAAGTATACCATAAAAGAACTAAACATATTCATGTCAAGTATCATTTTATTCGTAAAAAATTAGCTAACAATGATATTAAATTAAAATATATGTCGACGAATGAAATGGTGGCTGATATGTTGACCAAATCGTTAAAATCAAAAAAAATGCAGTTAATTTGTCAGCATTTGAATTTAGAGTAATGTTTGTTTTGTTACGGTCTAATGTTTAGCTTATCTACTTTTCATATTGAGGGAGAGTGTTAGAATATACAATATTGAAATTGGGTATTGCTCTATAATTGCCACTTTATGTATTTGACAGTATTGATAATAGAAGTAATGTAATGTCAGAAAATTATAAAATATAATGTCAGTCAAATTTCCTATTGTCCTGTAATTAAGAATAAATTTTTAATCGTTGATGGTCATTTAGTTAGCTAGTTAGCTCACCTAACTCATTTTATAACAGGTTATGGGCCCAGCACGCTTCCACTGCGCAAATCTGCTACTTGAACATTACATATATAACTGACATTAAAAATATTTTCTAATTTCTTGACATTACATTTTTTTAACAACTCTCATTACGTAGAGTATGTAAAACTATAGAGCAACATCTACTTTTAACATTGTATATTGTAACATAGCCAATATTTGATAGCCAACGCTCTATAATCGATCAGGGTACATGTAGGAAAAGAAGCAGCTACAATATATTACTAATGCACATAAAACTGTGTAAGAGCATGAAAAGCTTTACAATAAATTTCAATGATTTTTTATGGCACACATTGTTTATTCAGTTGAAGTGCAGTTAAACAGATGTTTAAATGCATTAGTATAGTCTTAATTTTAACAAAAATAAGAAAACGATACCAGTTAAAAGATAACTATCATGATGATATTCATCTGTATTAAAACGATAAATAAATCATTACTATAGATCTCTTTCTCTCCTAACTATTTTTTTTTTTTCGGATAGGATGGTAATTCAAAGCACAGAATTTGTAATATCGCATTAAATGGGCTGTAAAAAAGTTCCCACGGAACCAGTTATAAAGGAGAAAAATTGTTTTGTCAGAAAACCAGAAAAAACTATTAAGAATTTGCATATCTGCAAACATTAACAAAGTTCAAATGCAAACTTTCTCCAAAAATAAGGACATTAAGAAAATGGTTTTCCTCCTTAATTGATAAACGAATTAGGAGAACAAGCATAATAAAAAATAACCCTAAAAAAACTAATTACGTACTCAGTTTCTATTAAAATTAAACGTGAGAAAGAACATTTCAGAAAATTGTTTTTCGCCAGCGATGAAGCCCAGCCCCCGGCATAAATTATCTGGCTAATACTCCGGTGTCGGGGCCGTTATATTCCCGGCATAATTAAATTCCATAAATAAAAATAAATTATCTGGTAAACGCGATAATAAGCATGCAAGGTAGTTCCCAAGAAAGCAGCGAGAACTTATGCAATCTTTGTATAAACGAGGGCTTGCTCTAAGCCAGCGTATTTGCATATTTATTAGTTAAGGGGCTAGTTTAGGCTAACAGATGAATGATATTAGGGCAATTAGCAAATGCCTCTTTAGATCTAATAATTAATATATGACGGAATATTCATAGAAAATAGTTCATCATGTCAAAATGATAGTAATAGTATAATATTTTCTCAAAGGGGTATAGCAAATAATAGAAATAGCTACAAAAATACCATATAAGATTATTGAACTAATATAAGAGGAGCATAGAGCTTTAGTGAAAATGTGCCATCGAGTTATATTTTGAGATAAGGTCTTCACCTCACTCCAAGACTTTGAAACGAAAACGACAATAGACTACCCCAGGTAATTGAAATAATAGCCGAAAATATTATCTCAACCAACTAAGATTGATAGCTATCATTCACCCCAGCCTAGCTCAGTCGCCCAGGGTGTGTGTTCATCTTGTTCTAATCTTAGATATGAACTCTGAAAATTTATAATGAAAGCAAACAAAACAGTATTTTTAACTAATCATGTTTATTGTTCATAAAGATTTAATAAAAATGTGACTTATTAAATGCATTAACAAATATATTCAAATTCTTGCCAAAAACTAACAATTTCTGGATTATACTTATGGCTTTTAGTATTTGTCCGCTGGTAATTTCTTGATGTCGAATGGTACTGCTGTAGATTTCTTGTAGACCTGGGCAGATGTTCGACCCTAGGCCCCTGAAGCTGGAGATGGTAGTCGTTGCAGTCTATCTAGATGTCATGTTGTCTTCGCCTTATAAGTAGCATCACCGGTGATGTTGACGGCTTGAGGCTCCCGAAGGAAGAAAGGTTGATGTATTCCCAAAAACTAGAATACAAAACGGGTATAAGTTTTGACATCAATTTCAGTTTCATGGATAAATTGACTGGTTTTAAGCAAATTTTCTTCTATAGGGTTTTTTATGCAAGTCAACACTTTTCGAGTTATTTGCGATTGAAATTGTTTATTTTTCGACAAAAAAACTACGTTTTCAGACGGGTTTTCGCAAATAACTCAAAAAGTAAATATTTCATTGAAAAAAATATTCTTAGCAAAAGTGTAGCTTATAAAAAGGCAAAAAAATGGTGTATCAGTAAAGTCTATCAACCGAGTAAAACAAAATTGTAGCTCATGAAAAATACGTTCTTATTCGTCTAATTCCAAATCGAATATTTCAAGGTGTTATCAAAAATTAAGCACTTCTCGGGAAAAATCCATTTAAACTCTTTTTTTTTTGGTGAAAAATCATGAAAATCTCACCGTGTTTATTAGTTCCCCAAATGAAAGTAATCGCTACCGCTTTACAAACAGTTTATTTAGTTATCTATTTTTTATGTTATCTGTCAGTCTCACTGGTTTAAAATGCTTATTTTTGAAAGGGTTATAGTTGAAAAAGCTTGAACGGGTCACTAATCACGAGTGCATGCAAATTTTAAACAGCCATATCTAAACCAATTTTTGTCTTACGGAAAAACAAAATTAAACTGGCATATTTTTAATGGCGAATCCTACATTTTTTTATTCTCTAAGATTTTCTTATCACTAATACTTTTTAAGTTATTTTGAAAAAAGGAAATTTATAAAAAATTTTAGAAATTTTTTTTTACTACGAAAAATTGTATTTTCAAAAATAAGCACTTAAAACCAATCAAACTTACAGATCATATAAACAATACATATTTTACAGTTAAAATAAATGGTAAAGCGGTAACGATTAATTTTATTTAGAGTGCTAAATAGACGGAGGTTTTCACGATTTTTTTTACCAAAAAAGTGTCAACTTTTTTTCAGTGTAACTTGTTTATTTTTGATGATAGTAACTTTTTTAAAAAACAAATAAGCCAGCGTATTTGCATTAGTTATGTGGCTAGTTTGGACTAACAGATGAATGATATTAGGGCAATTAGATCTGTAAATGCCTCTTTAGATCTAATAAGTAATATTCTAGAATATTCGTATAAAATAGTTCATCATCTGAAATGGATAATATATGTATACAGAGTGTCAATTTGAAAAGGTAACACCCCCTACCTACCTACCTCTAGTTCCGTTCCTATAAAATCTTAAAATATGCAAAATCCCGTCAAATTTATTTATAAAGGGGACATTTTGTAAATCAGTTTTGTAGCGGGTGGAAACAGACTCTAAAATCTTCAATGAAAAGGAGGGTTGAGGGATACCATTTTAAAGGTCATTCAGCTACCTTTTCAAAAACACCTGTCTCTTAAAATCTAGTAAACTTCATTTGTATATTTTAACCGGTTTTACAGCAATAAATAACTCGTCAGTTTTTAAGAAGAAATTCAACATTCCGTATTTCGGAAACGAAGCATTTGCGGAAATATGTTTATAAACGGTCATTATTTTTTATGCAGGATTACCTCTTAAAGTTTGTCGCACTTATTTAGAAGTACCCTGTATTTGTGAAGAATATGGCTAGTTGTTAAAGTACCTAACTTTTTTATTATCCAACATAAGCGTATGAACAAAAACCGGAATGTTAAGGCTATGGGTACATAATTCGCAAATATTTTACGTGTATCCCTACTTTTTCTGTCTTTACACGGCAAATTAGGTGTAGTGAAATTCACACTGGTATGGATATGTAAACATTACAAGAACGTCATTCTACTTGAAAATGTCATCATTAATTTAAAGAGATGGGTTTTGAATGTTCTTGGATAACTGTTATTTTTATAATTGGAAATTATTAATTCAGTTAATAAATGCGATAATTTTTTTACTAACTATGTATTCAGTGATTGTAATAATTTATTTGTACAACAAAGACTAATACTCAATCGAGAAAAGAGGAACAGTGTTAAAGTTGATTTTTTAATAATATATTGTTATGGAACGCTTACAATTTTGAACATCTTTAACAACAAAATACTTGGATCACAGAATATATTATCCTGATGTATTCTCTGCTTGGATCTTCCACAAATAATACACAATAAATAACTTTTTATTAAGTTCATGTCTTAAATCAATTATTTATCAAATACACTATATTTCAATAATTTTTAATCAATAACTCAACATATTCCCGATGCAATGTCAAATATTTAAAATTGTCACTGATTGTCAGTGTCTGACAATATATGCTGACAATATTATATTCGGCTGAGTGCGTTGTAAGACAAAGATAGATTTGGAAAATATTACCACGGCATTGTGTTTATTTTTTTCGAATCCTGAAAAAACCAATAAATATTTTTGAAAAATTTAAACGCAGAATGAAAGACTAAATTATTACCGAAGGCCGAAAGTCCCTTAGAATAAATAAAAAGTTTATTTTGAATGATATATTTGAAATTAAAAATCACACTAAATTTTCTCTTAGTTTTTCACCCCTGAAACTTATTAAAATAAACATTATCGAAGTTCTCAGGGACTTTCGGCCCTCGCTAATAACGTGGTCTTTCATTCTGCGTTTAAATTTTTTAAAAATACTTATTAGTTTTCTCAGGATTCGAAAAAAATGAATCCCCATTTGAATAGCATTGCAGCCGAAAATACGTACCGATCCTCTTAAGGAAACCTGAAGCTGTAGTTAGGCTTTAATTTCAGTGTTTTATAAATTCTAGAATATTTCACAGGGTGTGGTGAACTCTTTAATATTTGGGTCACCTGATGAGTGGACATAAATACTCACTTTACTTCAAAATATAATGCAAGGAAAAATAGAAGGAAAACGGAATCCAGGCAGTAGAAGAATGTCATGGTTTCGGAATTTGAAAGAGTGGTTTGGCTGCACCACTAATAAACTCTTTAGGTCAGCTGTAAACAAGGTCAGGAGAGCCTTGATGATTTCCAATCTCCGATAGAAGTGCTACATGATGAAGAAGAAAGTAAACGTTGAGAAAGAAACACATTTTGATTGGTACACTCGGTACTCGATGACAGTTTACTTGTCTAGCAACATTATTATTAGAGCGATATTGTTAAGGAATAAGGCTATAACATATTAAAAAAATCAATTAAATCGTACAGCACGTTTAGAAAATTCGAGACATCAAATAATTTCAAAACGCATTAGGCTTATTACGAGAAAATATAAAAAAAATATCACCATATATTGCCATATTACCATAATATGCTTATTGAGTTAAAAAGTTGAGATACAATAAAACAATATCTTTTTTTTTATTTATTTAAATTTAAGGCGCATCAACCTATATGGTTATTAGCGCCGCTCGGTATTACAAAGTTTATGTTTACAATTTGTTGGTATATAGATAGATACATAAATTAACATTAATACATATACATTGATTTTTACAGTGTTGATATTTGGTTGTAGAACCCTATTGATTTCAAAAAACTTAAAACTGACGAAAAGTCACAGTCTTCTTCGAAACACTCACGTAGCGTTATCGGTACGGTAGTTTACACTTAAGCTGTTACCGCACTTACCGCACATTGGATTAACACTTCAAGTAATATGGTATTCATTTGATTACTAGTCTTTGTTAAACTCATGTCTAAAAAGGGTTTTCTGACAATCCTTATTCTTGTACTTGATCGCTATCTATTTCGGAGGAGGAATATAATACATCCAACTGTTTAGATATTTTACGTTTAATTTTTGTACAACGTGTTTTCATGATTTTTTCATCGAACAGAGGATAGATGTTGTCTAATAATTCTAGTAACCCTCAATATCTTTTGTGAAAGTTTGAGCAACATTCAATGTGTTAGCTGAACCATATGCGTTTTCAAAGAAGTGTATCGTTTCTTGATAATTAAGAACAGTGTGATTTTTTTCGTCTTCGAAAAATGCTTTAGTTGGTTCCATCTGTTTCTTTATATCAAGAGTCTCTCTTGTTTGGGTAGTTTTCTTCTTTTTTGAACGTGTATCTGTAGTAGGTAGTTTAAAGCATTCAGGAGTATCAGGTGGTGTTACTGTTTCGGAAAAAGTTCTTTTGCTCTGTATTTGTAGCGTCGGCTCTTCGTTAATTTATGAAGTGAACCATGATTAATTGATTTCTGGTCCGGGTTCATTAACGTTTATATCTTTATTTGTGGGCGGGTTCTCGGTTTCTGGCTTTGGTGTGTCGCATTTGTTTGTTATATTAAAGTCTTTATTTTTGTGTTGTTTAGATTGACTATCTTCTACAAAATGATTCGATTCAGAATGGATTTGTGCTGAATGTATTGTCACGTCAGATATAGTGTCTGCTGTAGTTACCGTGTTATTTATTACTGAACTGGAGTTATTGTTTTTTTTTTTCAGGACAGTTTGAGGCTACATGATCGATATTTTTACAAATATAACATGAATGTTGGTCTAAAGACATGAAAAATTCTATTGGTTGTATTGTTATTACAAATTGATAAGGATTCAGGAAGTATTAGGTAGACTAAAGGTGAAATATATACCTGTCTGCGGAAACTTAGTATGTGTTGAAATTCAGGACGAAACGTGGCAATTCTAAGGAATGATATGGGAGACATAAGTTTAACACCTAGTTTCTGTAGTTCTGTTTCTAGAATAGGATGTGGAATTGATGGGATACATTGGATAATATTAGTCGTTCACTAGGAGTAATTAATCTTCTTCCTTGTATTATTTGATTGTTGACTCTGATTTTTCCTTGATGAATATTGATAAATTTGTCCACTAATTTTTCTTTAGATAAATAAATAGAAATTCTGTTATTAGATATACGTGAGATGAATAGTATATCTTTTGGAGATATAACTGATCCAAGTGATATAAAATAATCTTCAAGTTTTACATTTTCCAATGAACTGAATACAACAGATTGCTTTCTGGATGGAAAACTAGCATTAGAAGGAGTACTGGTAATGGATGAATACGTTTTTATAGGTGTTGGTGGTGGAATAGAGCTCCTTTCTTGAGCTAATTCGGAATTGATGTTATCCATTTAAATAAATGTTGAAATAAGTCATTTGATCTGATTACGGTCCTGTATTAAGACAATAACAAGCCAATTAACCGGTGTAAAACACAAAAAGATAACAAATTCTTGTTTGTAATTGAAATAATTTAAGGTTGTTCTTGTGTTATTAAATGGTTATTCTTGTTATTACTGATGATTGATGTAATGTAATATGACTTACAGAGCCCCTGATGCAACTCCTACTCAGGAAATTCACCAACTCATTCTTGTAATTTTTCAACGGATATATCTAACGTAAAATGCACTTAATTTAAGAGATGATATTTAGCAACTGTACTGGTTAACTTCCAGGTCAGGATACCAAAACAATATCTCTAACGAATATAAAAATACATAGTATCGGATTTCCTCTTTTTTATAAATTAATCTTAAACGCTCTCAACTTTTTTGCCCACCGACTAACACCGACCATTTGAATGGCTTATTTAACTTAAAAATTTGTAAGTTCATTTTACTTCAACTTAATTGGCCTTAAAACTTCTCGCACTGAAGTTTTAAAATATTATGTTTTCTAGCCGTAATATATTGTGAAGCGGTTGGCTTGTTCTTGAAATATACTATAATCCAGCTATAAATTATTTCTCGCCATACAGGAGATTCGGGATATACTTTGCAGAAAAATTATTACTTTTTAGATTTTTGAGTTAATACGTTGAGCACGGAAATAGGTAGAATAATGCTCTAAATTTTATTGAAGTTTTGGTGTCAATATTAAAATGTACTCTTTACTAATACATAATTTCTAACATTTTTCTGGATTTCCGGAGTGAGGGGTAGTTTTCACCCTTGAAAAATAATTTTTAAGGGTTGAAATACTCATAAATTATATAAGAAATATCAAACCATTATTACCATTGGTTACTTAAATAATCGGACCCAAATTTTATCCGCCTTAAGACTTTTTGAGCAATTTTGACGAAATTTGAGCAAATAGGGGTAGACTCCACTCTTATATACATAGTTATAGTATTAGAATATAATTATCTAATTCATCTGAACACATTTCTGATCAAATTTATCACCACAATATAGATTTTGGAGTAGAGGATAAGGTGAACTGGCTTCCAAATTTTGATGCAAATCGATCCATTCTGTAAAAATTGCGAGGTTTTGTCCAATTTTAAGCTTCATTTCTTGGACTATGTTACGCATTTATTCATTTGCGATTGATTAATTTTAATTTAGATAATATATTTCTCTCCACTCAGTCATACTTTGATTGATAGTTTCATCCTACTTCAGTGGTTTTCAATATAAAATCAGCTGAGACAAACTATATTATCGAAATAAGTAAACTTTAACCTTTAACTACTCGCGCATCAAGTTATAACATAACTACACGCGTGGCGTACTTTATCCGCCACAAGAAAATACACTTAAAATCAGCGGATTTGTTTTTTTTAATACATTAGTTGTTTGTTATAAACCTTTCGGCATCAGTGAATACTTGGAGTTCCTTCTCAGTAAGCCAATTGGGATTTATAACTGAAATCATGGAATAACTGGATTCCATGATAAATAAAATTTCTAATAAAAAATTTTTTGAAATGCGATTTTTTACAGGGGAAAAATATTGTTTATAAAGAAAAATATATTTTGTGCCATAATGACTAAAAACAATTAAAATATTTACTCATATTACGACTTATATCAATATAATGGTGGCGTATATTGTCCACCATAGGAAACAACAAATAATAAACTGTAAATTACGATCTTCCCAGAACGCCGATTATAACGAAACTAAAACCAAATTGTAAAGTACATTCCAGTAATAGGTTAGAGAGACGAACAAGGTCAAAAATTAAATTTTTAAATATATTTGCAGTAGAATTCTTATATCTGGCGTACATAATACGCCAGCGCGTGTAGTTGAAGGTTAATAAAGCAAATATATTTTTTTTTCCATTTAAAACGTTTTTTTTTTCTACAACCCTGTTAGAAATGCAATTTTTAGCACTCCATACGAGCGCTAAAAATGCTACTTTAAGGCACTAGTGCTTTAAAATATTTTTAAGGCACTGCAGTTCGTATTGACCGTATAGACAATTTTGATGTAATGTCAAAAAAATATAAAAACGGAATGTCAGTCAAGTTCAAGTAAAAATTTTTGTAGATATTGTCTTTTAATTACGTTTGTAGAAAAAATATTGTATGATATGCGTGTTAAAAAGTACATTTTTAAGGCACTCATGTGAATTGCAGAACTCGCTATCGCTCATTCTGCAAACTTTCACATGCGTGCCTTAAATGTGTACTTTTAACACTTATATCATAAATAACTATAATAAAATAAAAAGGATTTTAATATCCTCGTTTTCATATTTTTTTACACTCTCGTTTTTTTGTACAAATTGGAATCTAGAGCGGTTGCAATATAATTCTAGACTTGGACCCATAAAGTAAAAGTAATGCAATAGGAAAAACTTTTTTTTAAAGCATGAGCAGTGAAAAAATTTGTGTATATTACATTGCTTATTTACCAGTGCACTACGTGATTGAAGTGTTCTGTAAATATAGTTGAAGCCACTGCGCCAATTTTTGTTTAATTTAATCCATAACTCTAAAAGTTTTAAAGCTGGATAGACACGATTGAAAAAATTGTAAACGATTGCACCGATAAAATTGTTAAATTAAAAAATATTCTGCTTTTGTGCACTACTTCACTGACCGTTGGGACTAATGTAGTACGATCCAAGTATGGAAGTTTGTTACAGCAAAGGTTCGGCCATACCCGTTCTGAAAAATGTGAATAAAATTTGCAAATTGTTTTTTTACGGATGTGCTAAAACAGCCACTTTCCCTCATGCATTTTTTTTTCCGAAAGTTGCAATGCGGTAAAGTAAATTTTCCCGCACTGGTGTGGGTATGTAGAATATGTACCATGTAATAAGGCTTTAATAGCTATTTTTATAACAAGGCAGGAAAAGGCACTACTCCCATATTATACATATGATTTTTCCACCATCCTCAAATAACAATTCATTTTTTCATTTTTAAATAATTTACTTATCTAACTAACTAACAAAATTAATTAGAGATCTAAAATTAACCAGTAGGTACAGTAGAGCTATCAGCTGTCAAATATACGTCAAATTATGAATGTAAACATTGTTAAACCAAAATAACTATTTACTGTTTTTTACCATTCTGCAAAATACAGGGTGTTCTACAAATAAACGTTAAAATATATAGATACTTACGTAATAGATAATAGAATATTTTATAGGGCGTCAATAACTTATTTCATCAATGACATACCATGACATCACTTTTACTTTTACTCCCTAGGGAGGAAAAGTACGACTTTGCTCCTTACAGTGAGGCCAGGAAAAGTATACCTTCGGTAGAGGTAGGTGGAAATAGCTATTTGTATAACAAGGGAGGAAAGTACTACTTTTCCTCCCGAGAATGAAGTTTACGGCCCGACGCGTAGCGGTGGGCAGTAATCATTCAAGGGAGGAAAAGGTACTTTACTCCCATGTTATACATATGATTTTTCCACCTTCCTCAAATAACAAGTCATTTTTTCATTTTTACTTAGTTTATTTATGTAACTAACCAACAAAATTTATTAGAACTAAAACTAACAAGTAGGTAAAATATAACTATCAACTGTCAAATATAAGTTAAATTATTAATGTAAACATTGTTAAATCGGAATAACAATTTACTGTTTTTTACCATTCTGCAAAATACAGAGTGTTTTTAAATAAACGTTAAAATGTATAGATACTTACGTAATAGAAAATAGATATTGTACAGGGCGTCAATAAGTTATATTTCATGAATGAAATACCATGACGTCACTTTTACTTTTCCTCCCTAGGGAGGAAAAGTACAACTTTGCTCCCTACAATCAGGTACGGAAAAGTATACTTTCGGTAGAGGTAGGTGGAAATAGCATATTATTCAACGAGCATGTAATGATGGCTTTTACTCACGATGATGAAGTTTGCGACACGAGTCGTTGGCGAGTGTCGTAATTCATCAGAGTGAGTAATAGTCATTACATGCAAGTAGAATACTATACTTTTTCTACGGCCTTTTTTATTTGGATTAGTAGAAAAATATAATTATCAACTACTAACATAATTTAAAACGAAATATTTTATTTTTCATAAGAAAATATATTTTATATAACTATGGCAACACTGTTAGAATTACACTCGTTGAGCTTATAAAACAATCAAACAGTAGTTGTCATTATGTCATGGAATGGCGGTGGCTTTTAAAAATAAGACATATTTTAAGGCAATTACATGAAAAAGAACGTGTGCTCTCAATTAAAATCTATTGTACAATGAACAGTAAGTAAAACAGAATTAATTGATATGAATTTCATATCCGTAAGTCCTTTTACGAAATTAATACCGATTGTTTATTGTTTACCTTTTAATAACGTCAATCTTAAAATGTCAAATGATGAAATTTAAACGTAAATAATATGAAAGACTAAGTTTTTCAACCTAATAAAAATATTTGTAAAATAAAATATTGTCACGTCCGTTTCAATGGGGGACTAATAAATGTTGAAAATGTTTACCTGGAGTAGAGAAAGCAGCCTATGCATTCTCTGAAGAGCCTCTAACAAGAGGTGAAATCGTCGATAAGAGTGCTGGCTGCACTCTCTAATCTAAGTAAAAATTAAAGACGGTTTTGGCTTCGCATTGCAACTGAATAAAAATGGTATACATTTTTATTTTATAGTAAAAATATGTAAATAGTAACCCATTGTTAAAGTTAAAAATCCTTTAAACATTTTTCAAATTTAATTGTTCATATAAATTACAATGATTATTTTACTAAATAAAAAAAAAGTTTAAGTAATTTTATTTGCTAATAGGTGTATTAAAAGTGCCATGCATCACTTGAATCTAACTTCAACCCGTGAGTAATGACCCGCGAGTAACTTCAGCCCGTGAGTAATGAATTATTACTCACGGGTAAAGTAATGGGTGTTATTATCTATTAAAAAATAGCGAATAATAAGTATATTATTAAACGGTCGTAGAAAAAATATATTATAATACATGCAATAAACTAATATAGAGATATTATTATTTACTAATTTATTTTAAAATCTTATTGTGTTCATGTTTTAATGAAATTAACGCCATAGTTTGATGAAATAAAATTATTTTAACATAATATTTAAAAATCAATAGACAATACAATAAGTCTGTTCGCGGAGACAGTCCCTGACTAGTCCATGACAAAATCGTATGCGCACTTTATTTCCATATTACATTTTATTTAATGTATTATCGTTGATCCACTAGCATGCTTCACTTGGGTTGGACTAGTCAGAGACTGTCTCCGCGAACATACTTAATATTTTTGAATCGTGTTCATGGAAACCAATTTTATTTTATTGAATATTTGGTTTTTAAACAATGCAAAAACGGCGGGTTCGTTGGAAAAAATATTCCCATGAGATTTTTTTGCATAATCACATTCGTGAGACACCCCAGAATAAAGTTCAAGAAGTCGCCCACGCGAAAGTGGTCCAATTTTTTTAACATTTTTTTTAATCAAATTGCCAAAATCAATATTTTTGGATCGGAGAAATTTTTTTTCGATTGTTCGGACCATTCCGGACAGATAAGGTCTCTTAAAATTTTTTTCTAAAGTTGATCGTGTTCGAGTTATAATCAATTAAAAATTTGAAAAACGCAAAAATGACCATTTTTAAGACTTAATAACTGATTATTATGAAAGTAAGAAAGTGACTACTTCAAATATAAAGCCCCCCCTTCATGATCCTGAAGAAATTTGTGTCATTAGTTTATTACTAAGCTGTTATTTTTAATTATTAATAATGAGTTTTAAGATCGTATTGACACGGCTGTAAATGTGAGTGCGAGTGAGATGCGCCATTGGACTGCCTGAATTGCATTTCTTTCGCACTTATCATGGACATGGACGGCTACCTAACACGTGAATGGCGCTCTTTATTTTTACTTAAAAATAACAGCTTAGTAATCAAATAATGACAAAAATTTCTTCAGGATCTTGTAGGGGGGGCCTTTAAACTTTGATTTAGTTACTTTCTGACTTTCATAGTAATATTTTTTAACCGAGTTATTAAGCATTGAAAATCTCAATTTTTCGTTTTTTTTCAATTTTAAAATGCTTTTACCTCGAAAACGATTAACTTTAGAGAAAAATTATAAGAGACGTTTTTTATCCAGAGTGGTCCAAAAAACCTAAAAAACTATAAATTTTTGCAATTTGATTAAAAAAATTTTTTTTTTTTAAATTTGGACCACTTTTCGCGTGGGCGACTCCTTGAATCTTATTCTGGAATGTCTCACGAATGTGATTATGCAAAAAAAATCTCATGGGAATATTTTCTCCAAAGAACCCGCCGTTTTCGCCTTGTCTATTTGAAAACCTTGTCAGAGAACGTATTGGACAATTCGTATAAAAATGTACTTATGACATATGAATCTTTCTGAAACAAAAAATTAGTATTTAATCTAAATCAGTATAGAATTTTGAACTTTGTAAAATAAATATAAAAAGTACCTATTCGTGATTTAAAATAAAACAAGTAAAACAAAATTTTAAAAAAGGTTGAATGTCAAAAAAGGTATCTATTTTGACTAAGTTTTTAGTACGCAAAAATTAATAGAAATCGACTGATTTTCATTTTTATTTTAATACTTACAAAAAAAATGCGTTAAAAAGCGTTGAAATTCAATCGATTTTCATAGTTTTATATCGATTTCTTACTAAAAAACTTAGTCAAAATCAAAATGAATTTAGACCACGTTTTAGTTATCAAACAGAAATATTTCTGTAAATCTTATTATAAATTTAATAAAAATTCTTTAAAAAAATTTCAAAAAATAGTTACAGAAAAGATCGGTTTACTAAATCAGGGTCTGTGAACTTCTATTTTTAACTCATAACTTAAATATTTATACTAATTATATTTGTTGCTATATTATTATATCCAGGTATAACATAATAGGATCATTTCTAATAAGACGTAAAAAAAAAACAAAAACCTGTAGCGGGCTTTTGTGATGAATTTTAATTTGCCCACGTTTCAGCCGCAAATTAATTTGGATTTCAGATTTGATCTGATTGATATCGAACACAGGAGAGTATTTTAATGAATTTTGCATATAGAAATTATAGTTATGATTGTGTCTATTTTCCAATTCCGCTTATCCCGTTCATTTAATTAGATCTAGTGCCAAATCGGCTTAGAAATTGAATATAAAGCTTGTGATTTAACAAAATAGCGTTATTTCTAGATAACCAGATTTTATTGAGCTATAAAACATTTTATTATTAGACTTTTAACGTTGAAATTTATTATATTTTTAATGATAAATAAAATTACGAAATAATCAATTTAAAATATTAATAAATTTTTTTTATGCACTAATGAACTAATGAAGAGCGCAGATATTGTTAGATTGTAAAGTCTCAAAGACTAATCTGGCTTGGTCACTTAGAAAGAAAGCCAGATAATCGAGCTGTGAAAGTAATCCAGAGATGGAAGCCCCAAGGAAATAGAATAAGACAATGCCCCGTAAAAGATGGATAGACGATGTAGAGGGGGATACTAAAACCATGAACATCAGGCAGTTGCGAAGGAAAGTATCCGACAGGACAGAATGGAAAAACATTGTTTTTCCATTAGATATTAAGAAGAAGATTATTGAAGAAATACCGAGATCAAAGGAAAGACGTCTTTGCGGTATTTACTGACTATGGAAAAGCCTTTGATCGTGGACAGCAATACAAATGGTTTTAAATATTAAAGGATAAAGGAGTTAATGATCAAGACGTACGAATCATAGAAAAATTATACTGGCGTCAAAAAATATTTGGGAGCTTTTAAAACCAGAAATATCCAGTGAAAAGTCACAAACAAAATTATTTTGATTGAAGAACTAATATGTCATTGCAACCATAATGACAAATAGAGGCAAAGGGAATTTAACTGCATTCGAAGTATGCCAGACCGGTACTAGATAAATATGGAGTATTTGTTTTATTGTTATATTATATGTCTAATAATTAACAGCAATAAAAAATTTGAAAATATCACATATTTATAGTTTTTTAATATTTTGTTGAGCCCCCTTTAACTATGATTACCGCTAGTACCCGTCTTCGCATATTTTGAATGCAGTTAAATTCACTTTGCTTCAATTTGCCATTGTGGTTCCAATGATTATTAGTTCTTTAATCAAAACAAATTTGTTGGTGACTTTTTCACTGGAAATTTCTCATTTTAATAGCTCCCAAATATATTTTATGGGATTAAGGTCAGGAATTCAATATAATATTAAAAAATATATAAATATGTAATATTTTGGAATATTTTATATATGTTATAGATAATGTATATTATAAACAGTACATAACAAAATTAAATTTAAAAATAATTTTTAAACAAATTGTACGTAGTGGAATAGATGATTTTTAAGAAAATTAATAGGTGGTCATAATAATATGGCCAGGGACTGTATATTATATTCTTTCAAATTTAGAATATGGCAACAAGGGAAAATTACGTGCAACTTTATTGTTTGACTTTTCCTATAAAGGCTTTATTTTTTGTCATTTTGGTAATGTTTTGAAATATGATATGTAGGAAATACTACATAAAAAGTCATTCTCAGAATTCGTTCTCGTTGAAGAACTGATTTTGGAGCTAGATTAAGTTTTAATATTGTAGGTTGTCGATTGTAGGTAGTTATTGTTTAATTTTAAGTTTCGTACACTTCAAGAATCTCAAGAAATAATTTCGTTAGTTTTATCACAATTTTTTTTTGAATATCATTAATAGCCCAGTAAATGAACGGGAAATTCGGCGATACCGTGTAATTTTCAGGGGCAACTCCGAATTGCATTAAAATTTGGATTTAGGTTCTACTTACCCTCCACTTCAAAATTGAAATTGTGCCGTTGGTTGCTTTTACTTGGGGGGTGACAGTCACCCCTTTTCGGGGGTGAAAAAACATACGTTCAAGATAAGACCGGAAATGGATAAAATGACTGGTTTTAAGCAAATTTTGTTCTATAGAGCTTTTTACGTAAGTCAATATTTTCGAGTTATTTGCCATTGAAAATGTTGATTTTTCGACAAAAAAACTACGTTTTTAGACGGTTTTTCGCAAATAACTCAAAAAGTAAATATTTTATCGAAAAAAATATTCTTAGCAAAAGTGTAGCTTATAAAAAACCCAAAAAATAGTATATCAGTTAAGTCTATCAACTAAATAAAAACAAAGTTGTAGCTCATGAAAATACGTTCTTATTCGTCTAATTCCAAATCGAATATTTCAAGGTGAAATCACGGAAAAATTAAGCATTTTTCGAGAAAAACCCATTTAAACTTTTTTAAAGTGTTTATAAAAAGCTTTGTTTTAATTGCTAACCAAAGTTTTAGCATTAAAAATAAGCGAGTTACGCTCAAAATAAAGTTGGCCCTCTTTTTTTTTGTAAAAAATCATGAAAATCTCGCCGTGTTTAGCTCCCCAAATGAAAATAATCGCTACCGATTTACAAACAATTTACTTACCTATCTATTTTTTATATGATCTGACAGCCCCACCGGTTTAAAGTGTTTATTTTTGAAAGGGTTATAATTGAGAAAGCTTGAATGGGTCACTAATCACGAGTGTATGCAAATTTTGAACAGCCATATCTTAACCAATTTTTGTCTTACGGAGAAACAAACTGAAACCAGCATATTTATAATAGCAAAACCTACATTTTTTTACTCTTTAAGATTTTTCTTATCACTAATACTTTTTAAGTTATTTTGAAAAAATGAAATTCTTCAAAATTTTTTAGAAATTTTTTTTTTTACTATAAAACCAAATGTTTTCAAAAATAAGCACTTCAAACCAATCAAACTTACAGATAATAGAAACAATACACATACAGTTAAAATAGATGGTAAAGCCAAACGGTTAATTTCATTTATGTTGCTAAATAGAGGGAGGATTTCACGATTTTTTTTACCAAAAAAAAGGGGCCAACTTTATTTTTCAGTGCAACTCGTTTATTTTTGATGCTGTAAACTTTTGTAAAAAACAAATAATAAACTTTTTTTCGATACCTTAAAAATGTTAATAAAATTTTCCCGAAAAACGCTTCTTTCTTCGGTGATTTCGCGTTGAATTATTCGATTTGGAATTAGATGAATAATAACGTATTTTTTATGAGCTACAACTTTGCTTCCACATTTGTAGACTTTACTGGTACACAATTTTTTTGTTCTTTTATAGGCTACACTTTTGCTAAAATATTTTTTTCGATAAAATATTTACTTTTTGAGTTATTTGGAAAAAAACTGTCTGAAAACGTAGTTTTTTTGTCGAAAAATCAACATTTTAAATCACGAATAACTCGAAAAGTATTGACTTACATAAAAACTTTATAGAACAAAAGGTGCTTAAAATAAGTCAATTTATCCATTTCCGGCCTTATTTTAAACACACGTTTTTCACCCCCCGAGAAGGGGTAAATGTCACCCCCCAAGTAAAAGCAACCAACGGCACGAATTCAACTTTGAAGTGGAGGGTAAGTAGAACCTAAATCCAAATTTTCATGCAATTCGGAGTCGCCCCTGGAAATTACACTCCAAAACGGTCGTTTATTGGGCTATAAATAATTTATGGTTTTATGTTATTTATGCCAGGTTGCACCAACAAATATTAAACTCCAACTTAGCCCAGCTCAGCTTGTAGTTAGGGCCACTTTAAGTCTCACTTACCTAGTATAATAATTTTCGATTCTTATCTAAGCAATCCACGTGTCAGTTCATTGTGGCAAGCTGAAAATTGATCTGAGACTCAATGGTGCCACGCGTATATTTCGTAAGCTGAGTTTAAGGCACGTCTTAATCTTAAGATCTCTTGGTGCAAACAGGCATTAATTTCCTAGTCTATAGGACTGTCGTTATTAACGATACTTCCTCTAACGTCTTTGGTTATAAAATATATTTTTACTTATCGGTTGATGTTGTAAACAGTTGCTTAGTGCAGCTGTGAACTTGGCAGGAATATTTGTATTATCTGCATAAATATTATATTTCTTGGATACTCCTTTCAACAATATAAATAATACTACTTATCCATTCGCCTGTATTTATTTACCACCGTTTTGTAACTAACGTCAATAAAAATACGAAGATTATTTTTCGTCAGATATGAAAAAATATTGAATTATATTCTAATTCTTTGACTTTCATCAGAAAATATGCATGATTTAAAACAAATCAAGCAACTGCCGCTTTTTCAAAATTCTATACATATAAAACATATTTTGCACTGCCCATATATTTCATCTGATTAAATTTCATGCTTTGACCAAATAACTCTCATAAATCCAGGAATATATATCTACGCTGTGACTTTCAGCTTTTGAATATATTTTAATAAATATGCCATCAGATCTCGCACTTTTCACTCAATATGTGAATGATATTTCTGCCGCAAAAGAAAAACAGTTTTCTCGTAGGAAATGCTTTTCAGGACAAAATATATGGCTGGATGACCATTGGGAATGGGAAAGAAGTATACTCGTGAAACGCATTTTTTTATATCTTCTGGATATGGACGAGGAAAAAAATATATAGGGGTTCCGGAAAATGAAAACATGTTAAAGAAATCTGTAAATTAATGTTATTGTACTAACGGAATACTATTTTTAATTTTAAAGTCTTAGAAGGTTTAAGGATTTTTAAACTGGAAATAATAGTTATAGATATACAGAGTTGGGATAAAGTATGGAACCAAGCAAATATCTTTTAAACGAAAAGAACAATATTTATCAAACTTTGCATGCAAGTACAGTGACGCAAAAGGCATCTGATGCCATATTCTTTGTTACTACTCCACTTCCGGTTTCACCGGAAATACCCTTAACTTATTTATTTTAAATGGGACACCCTGTATATCTTTGCAGATTTTAAAAGAACTGGTTATTTTTAAATCATTTATACCAAATTTGGAAGAAAAACTATTAAAACAAGAAATAAATCTCTTTACAGTTAAAAAATATTTTAATTTATTTACGTTAGACCAGTAATATTAAAAATAAACAAAATAATTTCAAATGTTGAAAATGTTTGCTGTTCACCTCCTGACAGCGTGCAAGCCTATAAATAAATTCGTGAGTCACTTTTTGCAAGATTCCTCCACGTATTAGTTCACATTCATCAATTATTCTTTGTCTCAAATCCTGCAAGAATCTTGGTCGCCTAACGTAAACACGTGATTTTAGATAACCCCAAAGAAAAAAAAAATCTAACGGGTTGAGGTCCGGAGAACGAGCGGGCCACTTTATGAATCCTTTACGTCCAAACCATCGATTTGGAAAATTCACTTCCAAAAAATGAAAATTTACCATAACAGATTATCATTAATATATCAATACGATTTTTTCACTTAAATGAACCATTTTTAATACAACTTATTTCTGTCAATTAGGTCAGTAAAAATTTTACCTTCCATACTAAATTCAAATTAAGTCATGCAGTGCATATAAACAACAATTTTAGTCTATAGTATAGATAGATGGTACTCGTTTATTTCCTACTACGTTGTATTAATACAAAAAATTATCTACAGACAATTTTTAACAAATTTTTTCTACCAAATTTGGTATCTATGAATTAAAAATAACAAGTTCTTTTAAAATCCGCAAAAATATACAGGGTGTCCCATTTAAATTAAATGAGTTAAGGGTATTTCCGGAGAAAACCGGAAGTGGAGTAGTAACAAAAATGGAAACAGATGCCTTCCGCGTCACTGTACTTGCATGCAAAGTCTCATAAACATTGCTTATGAGACCACAGACCACTTTATCCCAACCCATTATAATCAACTACACATTAGTTCAGTCCTCAGACATGAAAATGCCACCCAACCTCTAAAAATCCTCCGAAAAAGCTAAATTTTTCTGAAAACATCAATTTTGGGACAACGAAAAAAGATGTAAAAAAGTTCGCCACTCCTATCCACGGACGTACCCCTAAAACCACCCATTAAAAAATTTTTTAAACAAGAAATATAACTGATGTAATTTTAAACCAAAATATTTATCAGCACTTTTTGTGTAGAATGAACCGTTCTCTCAGAAAAAACGCTGGAATAGTCAGGCGATCGTGACTGTGTTGCGCCCGCGAAATAAATTTTTTAAATAAAATTTGTATTAAATACACACACACAAACTTATATGGGATCATCTGATATTTCTTACTATTTCGTGCGAATTTAAAAAAACAAACACAAGAAGTCAAACAATATTTATTTTAAAGGAATTTAATAACAAATACATAAAAATTAAATAAAACAATAAAGTATTTAACAAACAAATTGAAAGTAGTTGTTTTAAAGTCAATAGCATACAAAATTTCAATGTAAAACCAAAAATGTTTAAACTGTTTTTATTTTTTTTTGTATTTTGTGGTAGTCATTGTTATGACCTCTAGTCGTTATGCAAGCGTCAGTTTGCGTGGGAACGCTCCTAATCAAATTATCAACATTTTGTTGTGGTAGATTGCTCCATTCTTTAAAAGCAGCTTGTACCAGCCGTGCAGTGTTTTGTCGATTATTTCGGCGAGCTTCAATTCTTATTTTAAGCACATCCCATAAATAATCTATAGGATTAAGCTCGAGTGAGCAAGCAGGCCACTCCAAACAAGGGATACCTTGTGCTTCAATGATGTCTCTAGTCACTCTAATGGTATGTAGAGGCCCATTATCATGCAATAAAATTAAATTTTCTCCTGTTGCACCTCTCCAGAGCCCGACTACAAGTTATCAACATACCTGTGAGGAGTTAAAGTTGATTGGATGAAAATTAAAGGAGTTTTTTTACGGATCATAATTCCTCTCCAGAACCTTACACTTCCCTTGTATATTTGTAAACAGATCTGACAGTTTTCGTTTTTGCTTGTCTTCCTCGACCTCTAACTACACGATTTCATGGGTCATCTGATTTTACACAACTCCTGACTTTTTTTGAAAATAACACATTTTGTCAATTCCCAATGTTCCAGTTTTGTTGGTGAAGACACCAATTTAGGCGATCAATTTTGTGCTACCTGGATAACTTTTGGACCCATAACTAGCTCCTGCTGCATACTTCTTGGTACAAACTCTTCTTCTTATCGTTTCAACTGAAATAGTTACACCTGTAGCTTCCAAAAGCTGCCGTTGGAGCTGCGGGTGAGAAATGTTGGGTTTCTTCCAGCTGATTGGGCAATTAAACGATCTTGGAGAGCCTTTATTACTTTTGGCGACTTTTCCTTGCTTTATTTTTGAGCTTTCCTGGTTCTTGTTACCGAGCATAGGTTTTGGACAGAGCGTCCTGTATTACGCCTAGCTCTACAGCTATGTCCCTCTGAGAACATTACTTTCTCAACAAGACCAATAATATTTCCTCGTTGTAAGTTCTATAACCCGACATCAGGCATATTTTCGTTTTTGGACGCAAAAGTTATTTTATTTATTTTCGTTCAATTTGCAACTCAAGCAAATAACCTATACCGTCCGAGCTGTACTATCCAATTTTCTTATATATTTATTTATTTTTAATAAAAACCTTTATTCTTCGCAACAATAAAAAGTTTTGTCAAAAAAAATAATATTGTGATAATAATATGGTGATTCCATATAAGTTTGGGTGTGTGTATCTACACATTAGTTAAGTCCTCAGCGATGAAAATGCCACCCAACCTCTGAAAATCCTCCGAACCATGATACTATAAATAACAAGATAGCATCTTCCCATAGCGCAAATACGTCCAAGTTCGCGCATCGCATGATGTAACTGGAGACCGTAATTTGAATTCTTGTTAGCTTATAGTCCAGGCTGTATCGTCGCCCCCGTTAGGTAACATATTTCGATTCGATTTTTTTTGCACAAACTCACTTAAAAAGAGTTCCTAATAACAAATATACAGAGTGCCGGGAGGTGCCGCGGAAAATTGTTTAAACAATTTTTTTAAACAAATTAAAAAATCAATTTTTTCACTTCAAAAAATCAATTTTTTCACTTCGTATAATTTTTTTGATTCTTTGGGTCATTATGAGCCAAAAAGGTCTCTTGTAATTTTTCTCTAAAACTGACTGTTGTTGAGTTATACTCGATTTAATATTTGAAAAACGCGAAAATGGCCATTATTATTGTGAAAGTCAAAAAGTAACTGAATCAAAGTTGAAAGCCCCCATTCTTCAGGATTTTATAGGGTGGACTTTAAAACTTTGATTTGGTCGCTTTCTAACTTTCATAATAATAATTTTTAACTGATTTATTAGGCCTTGAAAATGGCGATTTTCGCGTTTTTCAAATATTAAATCGCGTATAACTCGACAAAAATAAATTTTAGAGAAAAATCACAAGATACCTTTTTTGCTATAGATCTGTCAAGAAGAAAATCAAATCAAAATCGGTTCATAACATAGCACCGCTATTTGAATTACTCTTATTCTTATAGGTCTGGATCCCGCTTACCAAAAAAGTTGATTAATAGCAAGCTGAAAATTTGTTAATAGTTTAACGGTGTCTAGTCGGACAAACTTTGATGTATGGGAACACTGGAACATGGGAAGTTTTAATTGTGGAACAGTTTAAAAATTTGGAAGGTCAGATTACAAAACGTTCCATGTGTTTTGTCGGACAGAACTTCCAATTGATTTGTTACCATTTCATTAAACCCTCATGCAAAAATGAGACTGGTGTTTATCACCAACTGGGCATTTTAATGAGTGGAACACGAAGAACACGTCAAATGACAGAAATTATATTGGTTAGTAATATCAGTCTGATTTTTGCATGAGAGTTTAATGAAAGGGTAACAAATCAATTGGTTCCAAATTTTTAAACTGTTCCAGAATTAAAACTTCCTCTGTTTCAGTGTTCCAGTACATCAAAGTTTGTCCGACTAGACACCATTAAGCTATTAACAGATTTTCAGCTTGCTATTAATCAACTTTTTTTTGATACGCGTGAATCGAAATAATTAATGTTTAGAATTTGTTTAAAACAATTGCTTAAACAATTTTCTGACCGCGGCACCTCCCGGCATTCTGCCGATTTGTTATAAGGAACTCTTTTTTAGTAAGTTGCAAGTAAGTGCAAAAAAATCGAATCGGAATAGTTTACCTAACGAGGGCGACCATACAGCCTGGACTATAAAACCGCGAGCAATTTATGTAATCGGAAATCTTCGGTCATTACGAATCATTACGAACCATTGGGTTTCCAGTTACATCACGACTCCCTTCTCTTCGAGATGCGTAATATATTATCTTGTTATTTATAGTATCATGCTCCGAACAAGCTGAATTTTGCTGAAAATATCAAATTTCGGACCACGAAAAAGATGTAAAAAAGATTGCCACTCCTATTCACTTACCCCTAAAACCCGCCATAAAAAAAATTTTAAACAAGAAATGCAGATGAAAATAAGATACGCAGAAGCGTTAGAGAAAGAGATGGACAATGAACATGAAATAACAGAAACAATAGAAGAAGAATAGGGAAAATTTAAAAATGCGATGATAAAAACAGCTAAATCAATATGTGGAACTACAAAAAATAACAACAGAGGAAAGCGAACATCTTGGTGGAACGATGAAGTGAAAAGAGAAATAAAAGAAAAGAAGAAATTATGGAAAGAATACATACATGTTAAAACACAGCAAAAATATGAAAATTATAAGAGACAAAAAAAAAAGTTAAAGAGATAGTTAAAAAATAGAAAAAGAAAAGTTTGGAAAAACTCGGAGAAAAAATGTAAGAAAACAGCAAAGAAAACGTAAAATTATTTTATACAACATTGAAAACCTAAGAAGCAACAAAGAAACGAAACTAAAACAAATAATGAACATGAAAGGAACAATAATTAACGACAATAAGACAATAATGGAAAGATGGAGGGAACATTTCCAGCTGATATTGAATGGAAAGCAAGCGAATACACTGGAGAAGGTCAAGAGAGTATCCATGAGAAACACTGAAAATCCTGAAACTATAGAAAAAGAACAAGCAATAAGAAAGGTATAGATTGGAAAAGAGAAACACTAAGATAATGAAAATATCAACGAAACAGGAGACGGAAGATCAAATAGAAGTAAGGATAGACTAACAGAAAATAATACAGACAAATTCATACAAATACTTAGGAACAGTAATCAACAACAAAGAAGACATCAAAGACGATCTTAACAACAAAATGGAAAACACAGAAAAACTATTCCAAGCACTAAATAGAGGATTCCTTAATATCAAAGAAATATCAACACAGACCAGGATGACAATATACAAAACAATATATAGACCTACGGTGACATATGAAGCAGAAAATTGGATATTAATTAAAAGACAGCAGAGCAGAATTCAGACAACAGAGATGAAATACCTCAGAAAAACGATCGGAGTAAAAAGAACTGATAGAATCAGAAATGAAGAAATAAGAGAAAGACTCAAATTCAAACCGATACTCGACTCAATCAAGGAGAAAAAATTGGCATGGTTCGGACATCTAACCCGGATGGACAATAATAGACAAGTAAAAAGAGTGTGGGACGCCAAACCAATAGGGAAGAACAGAAGAGGAAGACCCATTAAAAAACGAAACAGTGACATCTCGCAGATACTGCAGAATAAGGGTAAGACTTGGCAGGACGCAACACAGATGGCATCCAATAGGAAGGAATGGAGAGAGAGAGAGTTAAAAGCTAGGACACCTCAGAAGATTGTAAAATATTGTAATCTAATGAATTGTATTATAAAGGGCCAACACCGAAAGGTACAAATGGGTATACTGATTAAGTAAGTAAGTAAGTAAGTATATATAGGTATAATATCACATTTTGCTATGCTAAGGTATCTATTCACTGTTCTAATACTTATATCTTGATCACTGCAATCATAGATAATAATTCGCCAGGAGATAAACTTGTATACGTACCTACTGTCTAGGTTAAAAAAACATCGTCTCCTTCAGGTGCCTTTGAGTTTGACTAACGCCACAGCTATTTGAAACTTGTAGACATTAACACGAAATAGATAATAGGAACTATAACTTAACCACTCTTTTAAGTTTATAAGCATTGAGCACTTTCAAAATATACATTCTAGAAGCATTAACTTAACTAACTGAAAAGGGAAATCAACTTAAGGTAGTTAATTTTCTGCACTCATTTTCTTCCCAGACGATCAAGCGATCAAGCGATAATATGAAACTATAAGAAATTCATGAGTTACAAGATGCGAAATCTAATAGAATACAACAAAAATTGTAGGCCCTTCCTCAACATTAATAAAATAGAACATTGTAATACTTAACACCTAAAACTCTTTGGATTTTAAAATAAACGGTATAAATAAACCTAGTTAAAAGTGAGATAAGCTTAGAATAAACATTGCGTTGGATAAAAAATTATATGACCCAAATTTCTAACAATGTAAACTGTTAGTTACATGCTTCTTTTTATTGTGACTATTAGTCAAATAAAAAGTATACAATAAGTTAATATTTATAATATTGTCAACAATCTCTCATCATATCTTAATGTTGTTTATAATATTTTAATTTATAAGTATATTAAAAAATTTAATAAATTATACCACTGTCATACCAAACCGTCATACCAATAAAAGGAAAAATACATTGTTAAATACTTACCGCTTTTCTATTTACGACTGTCAAATTATTTAAATTTGATATAGTAATTCACTTATCCATAATAATATATATCCATATAGGTACACAAACTCTGAAGAGTGCATGAAAATATGAATCGATTTCATTATTGCGGAAAAGAATTATTCCAAGTTAGAGCAATCACTAAATCTGACCGAACATACAAGTCATTAAAAGTAAAAATATATTTTAAACGCCCTTTAACAAGTGCTATTATACAGGGTGTCCCGAAAAGATTGGTCATAAATTATACCACACATTCTTGGGTCAAAAATAGTACGATTGAATCTAACTTACCTTAGTAGAGATGTGCTCATAAAAAAAGTTACAGCCCTTTGAAGTTAAAAATGAAAATCTATTTTTTTTTTAATATATTGAAAAGAATTAGAGATTTTTATTGAAAATGGACATGTACGATTTTTATGGCAGGAACATCTTAAAACAAAATTATAGTGAATTTGTCCACTCTTTGAAACTTTGACCGGTTGTATCTCAGGAACGTTTTTTCTTTTAAAATAAGCATATTGCCGTGTTCTTTCCAATATCGTTTTTAACAATTTGTTTATAAGCCAAAAAATTGTTTGAATTTTAAAATATACCTGAGGCCGTTTAAATAGTTAAATTTCAATTCTATAAAGTGCATCAGATTTTTATAGTGCCTTTTCATACACAAATCGTAGTTATTCTTATGTATCATAATTATTATTTTGGTTATTATAGCGACCGTAAACTTTTAATTAACAAGTTAATTGTTGCTAAACTGCTCATGCAATTTCCATCGGCTTCTGCAAATATAATCTATACCAAAAAGACTTTTACGTCACCAAGTTATTTAAATATTGATAAATAATCACTTACCTAAAATTTTAGTTGAAAATTAAAGATTTTGTTGGAAAAACCCGCATTTTTCGAGGAAACTATTCGTCAAAGTACATTGGGAAAATCATGTCTCTATGTGGAATTTAATTACGGTGAATTTTTATTTGGGTGTTTTTGGTGTAAAGTTAAAATCTTTGAAGTTATAGAGCAATAATTGAAAAAACACGATTTGTGGGCGCCATTTTGTTTATAAAAAAAGTAGCACAGTATAAGCGGACCTTGCATATGCTTTTTTCTCATGAGGATTTTTCAGTGCGTCACGGTTTTTCGATTTCTTTCTAACGCATTAAATTGCATGTGACAGAAAAAAATGCACGTCGGTGATTACATTTTGTCGGTGATATTTATAACATGTATTCTAGTTGTCAATAGATGGCGCCATAATCGAAAAACAATTATTTACGAATTATATAATACATCTACGAATATAATCTGTACAATTTATAAGACTATGCAAATCAAAGAAAATACCATTTTATAAATGTAATAAACACAATTGATTTGATTTTATGCTAAATTGCAAATAAAATGTGACAACTGTCAGATTGAACTAAAATGACACGGACTTACCTTTTTTCTATCATTTGTGACGCACTGAAAAATGCTCATGAAAAGAAGCATACCTATATTATTAATATTGTAGATAGAATCATAAGATTCGATTCGAGCAATAAAATTGCTGGTAAATAACTTTTATCGCCAACCGTCATTAAAATCATTCATTATTTTACTCATTTTCCCTCATTTGCTGCAGTAAAGTAACACTTGTATTGTACTGAAAGAAGAATTTTACTTTACCTGAAATTGAATGTAAGTGGTCGATGGCAGTAATCGAATGGCTAGTATTTGTGTGGACTTACAATTTATTTACTTTAATTATTAAAAATATTGTACACAATTTGCGATATTATCAACTAAATTTATGTCAAAAAGTGAAATTCTGTAGTATTTTGTAATTATATTCATATAAAATAAATTAAAACTTTACCGATTTAGTAATCACTCAATATTGATAACTATCGATTAAAAATCAAAAGCGGCCATCTTGCAAGTAATCTGTCATCACTGTCATGAAATTATTATGACTTCTAAAATTTAAAAAGTTCTTAAATAGTAAATTGCAAATAAGTGTTAAAACCAATATCAAGTTATGTTGGCAAATATTATGTTATATCAATAAAACATATTTTAACCGATTTGTCAAATATATCAGCAAACAAGACGTAAACTCAACCTTCGTAGGGACATATCTGAGCTTCTTAGACACAATACAAACATCAACAATATCATACAGTTTTTAACGGAAATAGGAATAAAATACATTTAATTGTATCACAAATTTCTCAGGTATACTTTTAACAAATATACCTTTTAAAAAAGGATTTTATGTTTTTGTAATGGTATACAGCCAACTACAGGAAATTTTTCCTCGTGGATTTGTATACTTTTTGTTAGTACATATGTATTTACCCAATATTACAATCTCTTTATATTTTTAATATGTATTTTCCATTCTTATCGTTTATAACCCCAGTGGCTCGGACGACATTAAATTTAAAAAATATATGTTGGCGATAAAATTTTGTATGCACCACGTCAGTAAAGACTCCTTATCGAACTGTCTGTTACTCGCCTCGCTCGCTACGCTCGCTCTTCTCGTAATATCAGACTCGCTCGATAAAGAGTCACTCTAGTGACTTGGTACATAAATAACTATTCCTCGTATTTTGCTAATTAGCCCAAAGTAATAATAATTAGTTGTTTTGCAGTCCGAAACAATTGCATTGTTTCAGGGGTCATATAGAAATGTTTTTGGTGTAGAATATTTAATTCTTCAAATACTGTTTTTTTTAGTAGTTTATTAAAATGTCGTTGGGAGTTTGTAAATAGACCTTAATATAAATTTACTCTCCTGTAAGTTCTAGCGGAAAAATTAATATAAGCAAAGTTTTTAAGTGATTGGAAATTAAATATTAATTGCCTGCTAGATTTTATGGTAGGCGCATTTTATATGGAAAATATATTAAAATCGCTATCAATATTTACCCACTTAACTGAAAATAATATGAAAGTTTCATTAGAATCTTAATTTTATGAAGATCGATAAGTTTATGCATTCGGAAAATGATCAGGATTGAAAAGTTACTTTTTTTCAATAAAGGCAAACCTGAAATATTTTCTTATAAATATTTACTTAGTGTTAGTCTTAGTATATTATTATTTTTTATTACCATTTATATAGACTACAGGCCCATGTCAAAAATGGATGGGTCATATGAACCACCACGTGACGTATATAGGACGATATAAGAGCATAAAATAATAAGATTCAGCACTATGCCGTCACTTGTAAGCAGTCCAACTGAGTGCTGGTGAGAATTCAAAAGTGCAGGTAGGGTGGGTACATTTTGGTCATATATTTTTGTACGGCATTTTTACCATCGACAGATCCATGAAAAATAATAAGAAAGCGCGCAGTGCCGTAAAAAAATGGTGATCCACAAAGTTGGTAAACTTTTTGATTTACTGAAAATTTCCAGGGTAAATTTGGTCATTTCATTCTGTACGGCATCAGTTTCATACTGTTTCAATACAACTTCTAATCCAATATTCCGCAACGCCGTACAAAAATCATGCGACAAGGGGAAGAATCGAGGGTTGCAATCCCCTCTCTTTTCGTGGTCCGGGGGGTGATTTGAAACAACATAAAATTAATTTATTTTGAAAGTATTTTATGCATAGATAACATTATTTTACATGCCGTACATTTTCGTTGGTCCAAAGGATTGTAGGGATAAAAAAGCTCAAGGAAAAATCCACAGGAATGAAATGTAAGAAAAATCCATATAACGAAATGTAAGGTGAAATTTATAACGATATTTTTTTATACGGCATTTAGATAGTTCATTTGTACTTAATGCAATAATTTATAAAAAGTTAACGCCACACAAATCTGAAAACTCATATTGATAAAAAGCAATAAAAATATTAAATAAATATAATTTACTTTATATTATACCGCTTAACGAGCAACGTTTTGTTACGACGTTTAGCATTTGTCGGAATATATCTGCACCTGCCTATAATACTGTACTGTGTGCTAAGTAGTCGTTTTCTAGTAGTAATTTTTCTACAAATAGTTGTTTTTTTTTATTCACATCATTACAATGAACCAAATCAATTATCTACATGTAAATATATTATATTAATCCAAATAGTATACAAAATTGTTGATACTGGGATTTACAGTTTCAATTCTTGGATATTATATACTCGTACCTACACACCCTTTAACTTCAGTTACACGTCATAATTCATAATGATTTTATCATATTATTAATAATTGTTCTCTTCAAAAATATGTTAAAAAAATACCGTACAGTATCAAATGACCCTAAAGTACTACACCTTTAAAATGGTATCGTCATTTTCATCAACCTAAAAGATATGGTCTGCATTAAAATGTACGGCATCATTTTTTCAAAATTTATTTATCCTAGTACTATTTAAAACAAAGGATAAGGAGTACCGAAAAAGTTAATGAGCTGTAAACACGTAGTGTCTCGGCTCTTGATATTTTGTCTATTACCAGTGAAACTACCAGTTTTTAATTATAGTTAAAGTGATCAAACTAACTTTAAACTGTAAGTTTTATACTACATACATTACTTAATCGTATATTTGCGTATTTAAACCAGTTTTGTTAGTTTATATTCCTGTATACTACACCAGTTATTGTAAATAGACACAGGTTTATGGATTATAAACAATTTACCAGTTTTGTTTTTTGCGGGAAACGAAAGTAATTAGTTTCGGTAGTACCGTAAATAAATTATCAATATGTCATCAGATGTTACTATACAGGATGTCCCAGCGAATAAATCTTATTCTACCGCAGCTTCACAGCAAAATTTCTTCCCAGGAAAAGAAAACGCAATACTTTTTAGCGCTATTAATAATACACCACTGCAAGATTATCTTATTTCTTTAGGTAATTTAATAAATCCCAAAAATATCTTATTCTCGTCTCGCCTATCTAATAATCGAATATGCATGTATTTAAGTAGCAAGCAAGCTGTTGAGGATTTTATGACAAACTATGGTTCTATACAGGTAAATGGAGAAACAGTCAGGGCCAGAAGGCTCATAACGCCTGCAGAAAGAATAGTACTATCAAATGTTTGTCCAACTATCCCACACGAAGTAATCATCCAGGAATTAAAACATCTCGGCCTAAACTTAGTTTCTCCAATCACGTTCCTAAAGATCAGTGCCTCCCTTCCAGAATATAGCCATATAAAAAGTTTTAGAAGGCAAGTGTTTATTAGTCCGCATAACACGACGATCCCAGATTCAATTCTTCTGAATTATGATAATACTAATTATAGAATATTCATTTCGCAGGATAGTATGACATGCTATATCTGTAAACAAATAAATCACATTGCTAGTAACTGTCCAAGCAATAAAAATTCTTCTTCTCAGCATTCAGGACCCTTAACTCCCCCTACCGTTCAATCTTCTGACTCTCCTACCAATGATGGTAATCAAGTAGACCAAACTTCTAATAATGATCAAAATAAAAATACCGAAATATTTCCACAAGTATCCATACCAAACACCTCTAACTCTACATCAGTGGAAATTATACAGCCCGTTTCTGAAGCAACCCAAGATTTAAAAACTAACGAAAATACTCCACTAAATACTGCTACAGCCGAAAATATAGAGATAATTTCACAGACTTCACTAGCGATCACGAAAGAATCACCCTGTCCCTCCACCAAACGAACCATAGAGGAAACATTATCTCCACCCGTTGAAAATGTCGTTGATAATCAAACATTTCTTCTTCCTGTTCAGCCTCATAAAACAAAAACTCAAAAGAATAAAAAACCTAAACGCTCATTACCTATCCCCGAATCACTTGAATCATATCTAAGTAAACAATCAACACCGTCCATTTTAAGCTATGACCAATTAATGATGCTTATTGAAAATATTCAAGGCAGCCAATCTCCTATCGAAATTGTCAAAGAATTCACATCTGATTTCCTTGGTCTCGTAAATTTGCTTACCGTCTCTTATCAATATATTCCAGACAGAGCCACAAAATATCGTTTTATAAGGCTAAAAACCCTACTGCTACGTTTTCTCGGTGAAGAAGCTACTACTGAGAGTGAACTCTCTTCAACTGAAACGTAACATTCAACACAATTTTACAGTGGAATGTTGATGGGCTTTTCCATCGCTTACCAATGCTCAATATCATTCAATCAGAACACTGTCCCGAAATTATATGTCTACAGGAAACTAATCATGTATCTTCTAACCCATATTCGCAAATACATTTTACATGCTTTCGTAAAGACCGAACTAACACAGCTCGCGCAAGTGAGGGAGTTGCATTTTTAGTACCACTTATTTCGACTTTCCCGCAGTCGTTGGAGTTTCACTTATCTCAACAAAATGGTAGAATAGTCAACTTCATTTGGACTCCTTGGAAATGAAGATGCAGACTCAAGTGCGCGTAGTGCAGTGACTGGTGCGGATTCAGAAACGGTATTACAATATGCCCCTAATGACTTGAAAGTGTTGTTAAAACAATATGTGTTAAATGACTGGCTCGATGAATGGCAAAACTCAAATTTAAAACTTAGACCAATTAAAGACACAGTAAAAAGAGTCAAAACAGTATATAAAAGTTGTTATGAGCAAGCAGTTTTGAACCGCCTACGACTAGGCCATACCAGGCTTACTTACTCATATTTGGTCTCAAGATCTGAACCACCTATTTGTGAATCGTGTAACACACAAGTAACTGTCAAACATTGAATGCCAAAATATACACAAGAACGTATTGATTTTAATATCGTATCAAATATGTCTGTTCTGGGTGCCAATAATAAAGAACCAAAAATTTAATTGACTTTTTAAAAACAGATGGTGTATTCAATAAAATATAACAAGTTTTTGTAGATAATGCATGTAACCTTACCATTGTACTATACTTATATTGTACCACATTTTTGTTTAACCTATGTATTGTTCCGTCGCTAATAACCATTAGGTGGATGCGACTTTTTCTTAATAAAAAAAAAACAAAGGATAAATGTAGAAAATTGATATATTTTATTAATCTATGAATATTTAAACTTTTGCAATAATTTAAAAAATTTCTGTTTTTGTATTTCTCTATAATTTTTTTAGAACAGTTTCTTTTAAACGGCAATACTATATAACAATTTTATTTTACAATATCATGTTAAATAAAAGTTGCCGTACAGAGTCAAACGATTTTTTTAGCTTTATAAATCAAGTATACCATGAAATTAATATAATTATTAATATACATTCAAATGAACGATACTTTTTTGACGGCATTATTTTTAATAGTACTTTGAGTGCTAGATAATGTTTTGGAACCGAAGCCGTACTTTTTCAAATCACCCCCGGACCACAAAAAGAGAGGGGATTGCAACCCTAGATTTTTTCCCCTTGTCGCATGATTTTTTACGGCGTTGCGGAATAATGGATTAGAAATTGTATTGAAACAGTATGAAATTGATGCCGTACAGAATGAAATGACCAAATTTACCCTGGAAATTGTCAGAAAATCAAAAAAAAATTACCAACTTTGTGGCTCACCATTTTTTTACGGCACTGGGCACTTTCTTAATATTTTTCATGGATCTATCGATGGTAAAAATTCCGTACAAAAATATATGACCAAAATGTACCCACTCTACCTGCACTTTTGAATTCTCACCAGCACTCAGTTGGACTGCTTACAAGTGACGGCATAGCGCTGAATCTTATTACTTTATGCTCTTATATCGTCCTATATACGTCACGTGTTGGTTCATATGACCCATCCATTTTTGACATGGGCCTGTAGTCAATTATTATTATAAGTTGAAAATTAGTTTCTTGGTCTTCTTCTTCAGCCTTAAGTAATCCAACTTTGAACATAGGCCTATCCCAATTCAATCTAGTGTTTTCTATTTTGCGCCACTTTGTTCCAGTTGTGTCCTCCAGTTTTCTTCAGCCCATCTCATTTGTGGCGTTCCTCTAGTCTAAGAGCTAGAGCCGAAAAATCATCGTCATAAGTAATATGTAGTTTGGCATGTGAATGTGTCTATTGTATATTGACAATTATGACCCCTTCAGGCTGACACCTCAGTGGATATAGGAAGTAGCAATAAGGGATGAAAGGGGAAAGTTAGTGTAGTCTTTAAAGGTTTTCACCTCCTATTTTGTTAAACCTTCATCGATTTGCATGAAAATTGTTGACTAGTTAGAGCATACCCCAATAAATAAAAATAATTTGGTTCTAACTTGCACTTTTACCCTGGGGGTGGATACCACCCCTTCTCGTGGGTGAAAACTATTTTATTAAAAATAACCCCACAAATCGATAGAGGGACAAATTGTAAGTAAAATTTGTTATATCATGATATTGAAAAAAATCAATACTTTTTGATTTATTAAAGATCAAAAATTTGTCTGTTTAAGAGCACATGCGTGAAGTTACGGGTGATATAAACAACATATTAATTAATTGTATGTTACTAAAATATTATTTCTCTATTATTTCGATATTATAAATTTAGCAAAAGTATATTCTAATATTTCAAATATACCCATTATTGGACATCCCAGTTTCTGGACATATTCAGTTTATAGTGATAGAAATAATTCAATTAAATATTGGAATAATATAAAAATAATATTCTACTAACATACAATTAATTAGTATGTTCTTTTTATCATCCAAAACTTCACGCATATGCTCTTAAATAGACAAATCTTTGATCTTTATTAACTCAAAAATATTTATTTATGTTAATAACATTATATAACAAATTTTATTTTAAATTTGTCCCTCTATCGATTTGTGGGGTTATTTTTAATAAAATTGTTTTCACCGGCGGGAAGGGGTGGGATCCACCCCCCAGGGTAAAAGTGCAAGTTGGCACCAAATCATTTTTATTTCTTGAGGTATGCTCTAACTAGTCACCAATTTTCATGCATATTGATGGAGGTTTAACAAAATAGGAGGTGAAAATCTTTAATGACTGCACTAACTTTCCCCGTTCATCCCATACTGCTACTTCCTGTATACAATGAGCTATCAGCCTGGAAGGGGTCATAATTGTCAATATAGAGTGGAGACATTTCACAGGAAAAACTCAATATTATTTATGACGATGATTTTTCGGCTCTAGCTCTCCGTCTTCTCTGCTTCTCCTTTGTAACTATGGTCTCCACTGTTGTATTTCGTGATTCCATAATTTATTCTTAAAGAAAGATGGGGGGAACCTGTTCAATTAAAAGAAGAAATTCTGCTGACTACACCAAAAGAAGTGCTTGAGGAAATAAGGGAAAATATTACTCCGAGGAAAACTCAGGAATATGAGTTAATTACGTGTGAGCTGTTGAAAAATCTTCCCCAAAGAGCTATTGTAAAATTAACAAACCTCATCAAAGCTACATTCACAATAAAATATGTACCAATGATACAGAAGATGGCGGAAGTCATTATGATTTCTAAACCAGGAAAACCAGCAAATGAGGTTTCGTCATACAGACCGATATCTCTGCTCCCTGTAATACCGAATATGTTCGATAAACTGCTCCTCAAGAGAATAAAATCAATTATTGAAGCAAGAAATTTGAATTATTATTTGGAATATTATTAAATATATTAAAACATATTTTAATTATTTACAGTTTACAAAAAAATGAATCATAATTTGTTATACAGTTTACAATGATTTATAAAAGACCGAACTTCGTTCAATTTTGTAACCAGTGCTTCTTTCAGGCTGTTGAGTATCTGGAATATCGCCTTCGCTGAAGTGTACTCTGGACATTTTATTATTCTTCTTCTTCTTTAAGTACCATGCCCATATTTTTAGTCATGGGTAGCTTCCATAAGAATTTGCCGATATCGTTCTCGATCTTGTGCGGCATGTAACAATTGATCTGCTGATAAGCCAGTCCATTGACGCAGGTTTCGGAGCCATGAATATTTCTTTCGACCAATTCCTCTTTTTCCGTCGATCTTTCCATTGAGTATTAACTGCAGCATCCTGTATCTGCCACCTCTCATTATATGCCCCAGAATTTCAAATTGTCTCTTTTTTATCATCTTCATTAAGTCACCTTCGCCTTGACCTACTCTGTTTAAGACTTCTCTGTTTGAAATGCGTTGAACCCAAGATATTCTGAGCATTCTACGATACGACCACATCTCAAAGGCTTCTAATTTGTTCATCATGTTAACCTTCATGATCCAGGTTTCACATCCATATAGTAATACAGGATAAACATAACATTTTAGGAACTTGATTCTTAGTTGTAAATTCAGCTGAGAGTTGCTCAGAATAGATCTAAGTTTCATAAATGCTCCTCTTGCAATTTCTATACGAGTTTTAATTTCTTCATCCGGATTTAGTGTCTCGTTTATCCAACACCCTAGGTATTTAAAATGGTTAACTTTTGTTATTGATTCATCACTGACAATTAGTTGCATAGGGCCGACGTTTTGTTTACTAACCACAAGTAACTTTGTCTTTGTTGCATTTATGTTAAGTCCGTTATTGGAGCATTCTCTAGTGACTCGATCAATAAGGAATTGAAGATCTTCGATATTTTCAGCCATGATAGCGGTGTCGTCTGCATATCTGATGTTGTTAATAGTTTCTCCCCCGATTCGAACTCCACATTGTCCTTTCAAGGCTTCATTAAAAATTATTTCTGAGTATACGTTAAACAAAGTTGGGGATAACACACAACCCTGTCTGACACCTCTTTGAATGCAAATTTTGTCTGTTTCTTTGCCGTCTACCAGAATAGAAGCTTCTTGATTCCAATATAGATGTTGTAAAAGTCTCAGATCTTTATCATCTATTCCAATCTTTTCTAGATATTGAAACAATTATTATATTATAATAATATGGTTAACTATGATAGGTGTTTGGCATCTTTGGCACATTGGTGGTGGTTCTTTGGAGATTATGTAGCAGTGGGTAAGTCGTGTGTTTCAGCCGGAGTCTTTATTGAATAGGGTTACAGTCGCTTTCGTCCTAATTAATAGAAGAGTTGTCTATTCCGTTTATCTTTTTTAAGATCCTTGAAATGTTGTATTTAAGGCGTCGGTCGTTTGAGTTTGCATGTACCATTTGCAATTCAGCGCTAAGTCCTTCTTGGTCATTTGTCATTTGTATAATCTGCATAATTGTATAATTTGTATAATTTGTTGGTCTGTGCGCATTGAACTGGCAAGTACCTAGCATTTTCGAGCAGAGAAGCATGTTGCCCTTTATTCATGCATTATATTATATCTAACCACATCGACTTGTAGTCAACATATTCTACTAATATAAAATATGTAAACCATATATTATGGGGTTACCACTTTAAATAGTGTGCTAGTTTCAAACTACTCTGCAGAATGCACTGAAGATGTTCTGAATTAGAAAGAAAACGTTTTGAAATCCATTTGGATGACTTTTTATATATTTTTAATAAACAAGTTTATACCAGAATACAATTTTAAGTTTTTACTTCTGTATGAGTTTTTAATTTGTATAATCCTTTGCTACGTTTTCAGGCAATTTTGAGGCTATAACATTTGTAATATAGTCACAAAGTTCTGTGTATTTTAGTGGGTAATATAGTGGGTATATTTTTTTTCTATTTTTATTTTTTTAGGTGGAATTTGTGGCTTTGGTGAGAACCAATTAGCTTTAAAATTGTTAGAAATAGGTATTTTTAAGACAAGTAAATAAAAATATTGTAAAATGGAAATTTGTTTCAAATGCCTATTTAAATTTGTATGGTGAGATTTTTTCTCTACGCGCGACTATCGACGTGACAAAAGTGAGCGCGACTGCTCCCGGGTTAAAATAAGAAACAGGGCTCTAAATTTGTTGGACAAGAAGTCGACAATCTTTTGTGATCATTTATAAAATATTTCAATTTAAAATTAAGACCATTCACCTACTCCATACACATCAGTTGCAATGCGGGGATAATCTTTCATGATTTAGTCACTTCGAGCAGAGAGCAGCAGGCCAACGCCTCTCCGATGATGGCACCAATAAGAGTCGAAAATCGTCGATTCAGAGTGCTCGACTGCGCTCCCTGTTCTAAGTGAAAAATAAGATTTTTCTGCCTTCGCATTGCAACTGAATAAAAATGGTATACATTTTTATTTTATATTATTATTACTGCTATAGAGTAACTAGGTTCATTTTCCGCTGGAACTTTACCAAGCTGCAGACGGGGGTTGTGAATTGTAACTTTTTAGAATTCCCTCTTGTTTCCACTGCAGCAATCTTTTAGTAATATTTTTAATATTTTTCTTAATGTTGCTTTAAGATTGAAAACTTTACTTTTCAGGTGCCAGATGGCGCTAGTCACCTACTCCATACACGTCAGTTGCAATGCGGGAATAAACTTTCATGGTTTCGTCACTTCGAGCAGAGAGTAGCAGGTCTACGCCTCTCCGATGATGACTTCAATAAGAGTCGAAAATCGTCGATTCAGCGTGCTGGACTGCGCTACCTGTTCTAAGTGAAAAATAAGATTGTTTTGCCTTCGCATTGCAACTGAATAAAAATGGTATACATTTTTATTGAAAATTAAGAGTTTTGTAATAACAAAACATAACCGCGATAGATCTACAGGTTTAGGTGTTTTGTGTTCAACTCGGACACGCGTCCAACTTGCACTCTGAATATTTACAGAAAGTGGTAGACTCGCTCAACGAAGCAAAACCATTTCTAAGACTTTTGTAATGATTAAAAAAAAAGACGATGTACTAGGGACTATTATATACTCACGAATTGACATAAACTTTAGCAATTAAACTCTACCCTCCATTCACAGCGCTGATTATGCAAGATGCAAGTCGTAACATTTAGAGTCAGTCTATGTTTCAGATTTAATTGTAAAGAAAAAAAATGTAATTATGCCTTTCAGCGCTGCAACTTTTTTGAATATATTATTCTTTGTCAGGTCTCTATAAGATAATCTCACAATATGGCAGGCTTAGTTTCGCTCGAAAACCTTTTTCTGGGAGTGTTTTTAGACTCTTTTTAACTAAACACTGCGCTACTACTTTGACTTTGGCTTTTATCTCCGTGGACTTTTGTGTTAAAATTGGATTGTGTAGCCTCGTTGTGAAAGACAGATTTATATAAAATTACTATTTTATAAAATTAAAGTTTTAAAGACAACTACAATAAATTTTAGTGTCAATTTGCATCCTATAAAATGTTGAAAGGCAACCAATAAATCACAGATTATACAATTAATGATTATTTCGTAAATTATTACTTTTTAGTTAATTCTTATCTCCTCAAAGAGGGGTTTTAATCGTCACGGCTATTTTTTCTTTTTATAATGCAGCTTTAAATAACGCATGCAACGTAATTAATTGAACTAAGAACCTTATCATTTCGATGTTTTCATTTCCTTGTATATTTTGTTTTATAATCTGTAGAAAGAAACACAGAGTGAACCAAAGACTGAAACCGCCCAATTAGCTCTTATATTTATGTTTGTACTTGTGCCCTATAATAATTTAATTTAATTCATAAAACTAACAGCTTTACGTTTATTAAAAAGTTTTGTAAAATAAATTGTATGATTAAACCTTATCCAAGCACGGAGACGACAATTATTCTTTTATCATAAACCGATAAAAAAATTTTTATTAAATTTTTGTGAATCACTGAATTTGTTTAGAACTATGTTTCCTTCAAGATATTCAAGATATTGAAATTAGTGCGTCCAAATAATTTTATCACGTAAAGGGGCAACAGGGGCCCGTCGGACCCTATTTGTGTTTATACCTAAAGTATAAATCTTTGTTACAGAAATTAATCTGGCAGTCAGGTAATGTTTTTGTGGATTATCTAAACTGCTTTCATGATTTCGGAAATCCAATAATAGAGTCTAAACGTGTAGCAAACAATGTAAGCATCTCTTTGATGTGAACATCAAAGAGATGCTTACAATAGGTGTTATATATGTTCTAAATGAATTTTAAAAACTGATAATCATTGATGAAATGCAATAGTATTGTTAGGTAGGTACCTATACATATTTTGAAATAAATAATGCATCTTATGTTAGTCGTTTGACATCGACTAATATATTAGAAAAATAAATAACTAATCTACATTTTTTTATTTTTATTGTTTTTTAACGTAATACTTAACAATAATTTAATTTGGCATACCAGTTTGCTATTCTAGTTGAGAATAAGCTAATCTTGTGGCTTAGTCCCAACTAAAATTGTAAATTGATATTACAAAGTATCAATTTGTAAAAGTAAAATAATAATATTCTTCTGACTTATGCGTTTTATTCATTTTGTAAAGATTGTTTTTGTCGGTACTTTATACTTTTCTCAGAAGTGTAATCACGCAATAATAAAAGCCAACAACACCGTAATCTTTTTCCAGGATATGCGTAAATATCAACCCCTTTTTTCAAATAAAATGGCCTGGTAGATTTACAAAAGTTTTTAATAATTAAGTCTTTATTTGGCTCCAAATGTTTATTACTTTTTTTTAATCTAGACAATTTAAATTTAAATTTAATAAAAAATAAAAAAAAGAATATTAGAAATATATAGGTAAATATGAATAGTACATTTAACAACAGTGGTGGGCTCAACGGACCTGAGTTGCCCGGTTACGTAAGCAAAATGTGTTGACAGATAAGGGTTAACTAAAGCTGAAAGTTGTTTTATTAGTCCAGGAACCGAAGCTTTTCACCTCGCAATTTTTGCAGAATAGATCGATTTGCTTGAAAATTTGAGAGTAAGTAGTGGATAGTCCAAGGATCAAAATCTATATGATGCCGAAAGGCGCTTTTACCATGGGGGTGATTGCCACTCCATCTCGTGGGTGTAAATTTTTCATTATATTTTGACCACAAAAGTTGATAAAACCGTTCGTTCTAAGCAAAAAATATTCTATATACATTTTTTTGATAAAATTAATAGTTTTCGATTTATTCGCTACCAAAGTGTTAGTTTTATATTGAAAAAATCAATATTTTTTTAATTCAATCATATACGATTCACTCAATTTTTACCGTAGAAAAATTTTTTCAAACCACGTTCGTGGGAATTAAATAACCTCCAATTTCAGTTTTAAACATTTTTTCGTATCACTGATGCTAATTTGTCTATTCTGAAGGAAATAGCATTCTTTACCAAATGACCAAAATTCGTTATTCGCTTTTAACAACAGTTTTTTTAAATACTAATCATTATAAGCCAATCAAACTTCTAGACTCTATTAATAATACATAAATAAAGAAGAACAAATAAGGCCAATAACTAAAAACACCGCTAACTTACATACATTATTATGCTTCCAATTGGATTTCTCTTTTTTTTTTCCAAAAAATACATTAATTTGTTATGGTTTTGTAGACCCCTAAAGAAGACGGTAGACGGGCATTACGACATTCCGCTAAAAGTTGATAATTATTTTTAAAAAAAATTTCTGTTTCAAAAATTATGCGATACTTTTTGCTTTTAGTGTCGAAAGAAAGAGGACAATAAGGACACCAGTTTTCTAAAAATAATCGTATTCCCAAGCTTCACTGTGTAGAGTTTTATAAAACTTCTAACAACCGTCTTCACATATCTATGCTATTTTCGTTCACCTATTTATGTAATTATATAAAATATTTTCCAAAAAAATTAATTAAACCTCATAACTTGTACAAAACATGACCGTACTACTACCGCAATTTGAGAAAGAGACTTTGTCGTCGAAAACTTATGGTATTGGATTATATTCCTATTCTCTGCTAACGAGACAAGTTCCTTTCATATTTCCTTCCCCTTTCTTCCGGGCCACTTTCAAATGGCTTTCGTTGTTTCAGTGTCTCACCCCTGTGTGTCCCAGCGTTCTATATTTCCTAGTATATCTTAATACTTCCTTACAGTGGCGTAACGAATTTAATTATACTTTAAGCATTTGAGTTAATTAAATCAAATTTGGTTTAAAACATTTGCCTTTAGTCGGTATGTCTTAGGTATATTGTACCGGGTGTCCCAATAAGAATGGCTCTCGGCCATATATTATCTCAAGAGCCGTTTATAGTACAGCGTTGAGAAGAAATTATTTATAACAAAAGGTGCCTCGGGAAAAGCCTGGAAATTAGTTTCATAATTGTAGGTTCACCGTTAGAGGGCGTAATTGAATATCAAAAATTAAAAAATCAAAATTTTACAAAATTTGCCTAATGAAAGGGCACTGGAAATCCGATCATCGTATTCTTCATAAAATTCTGCGAATATTTTATTTTACAAGTTTAAGTCTACCTTTGCAAATAAGAGGTAGGGGTGAGTGGGAACCTTGTTATGAAAAAATGGCTCTAAATCCGGTTCTTTTAAATTGAATTTTGCACACTTGGTCTTGTTGAAAACAGCTCTTTTTCGTCAATCTAAGAGTTATAATTTCGAAACAGCTTATTAAGTAATATGCCAGCTAGGAGGCGTTATTTAATTATTTTCAGAAATCTAGTTTTCTTTGGAAAATATTAAATACAAGTATGCATTTTTAATCCTGTATTACAAAATTACATCAAATTAGCAACAGAACAGCGAAAACCGCATGCCGATGCCTTTTTTCTATCTCCAGATATCTTTACAAAGGTGTAAATTTTAAACCTAACCGTTACTGTCACCGGTAAACGAAGTTAAGGAAAAGTAGTGTGCTGTGGAAAAAACAAATAAACATTTTTTATATGTCAACTTGTACTAATTAAAACAACAATAGGACAAACAACACTATAAAATATAACAAGGAAATAAAAACAACTACTTAGTGACGACTTATATGTTCAAATTATTGCCTATCATTTTTGATTTAAACATTTACTCTTTCAAGAGTATATTGAACAGGAGTCTTAATTTCTGCTCTCGAAATGCTTTGAATGGGGTTTCGTATTCTCTGGATCATTTTTTCTCGAGTAGGCTTAGCTGCACAAACAAGAAATTTAATCCGTCCCCATACATAAATAAAAGTGAAATACCAAACCGTCCCCACGCCAAACAGTTAAATCTGGTGATAGTCAGATAACTGGACCCTTTCTTTTCGATAATGCTATTGTTGGTGAACGCTATCTAATTTTTTTAAGAAATGAATTGCCTCTTCTTCTGGAAGATATACCGCTAGAAGTTCGTAGGTCCTTGTTGTTTAAACACGATGGTTGTCCCGCGCATTTTTCCAGAATAGTAAGAGAATTTTTTAGATGAGTCATTAGCTGATAGATGGATAGGTCGTGGAAGCCTATTTTTAGGCTAGCCAGATCACCAGATTTAACTGTTTTAGACTTTTATTTATGGGGGCGGATTAAAGACCTTGTTTTTGCCGCTAGACCCACTACTCGACAAAACATGATCCAGAGAGTAGGAAACGCAAAGCATTGCGAGAGCAGAAATTGAGACTGCTGTTCAATATACTCTTAAAAAATAAATACTTGCATCAAAAATTATAGGCCACAATTTGAACATTTAATTTTATTTAGTTTAATATTTCCCGAGATACTCTATTTGTTAATAAACCAAAAAATTGTTTATAATTTTAAAATATTCCTGAGGCCGCCTAAATAGTCCGATTTCAATTCTGTAAAGTACATTAGACAGGTATAGCGTCTTTTTATGAAAAAATCATAGTTATTCTTATGCATCATAATTATTGTCGTTATTATAGCGACCGTAAATTTTTAATTAACATTTTAATTGTTGCTAAACTGTTCATTCAATTTCCATAGACTTCTGGAATTATAATATATACGGAAAGGGCTTTTACGTTACCAAGTCATTTAATTATTGATTAACAACTACTTATCTAAAAGTTTAGTTGAAAATTAAAGACTTTGTTGGAAAAACCCGCTTTTTCCGGGGAAAGTTTTCGTCGAAGTAAATCGGAAAAAACACGTCTCTATATGCAGAATTTAATTGCGGTGAATTTTTATTTGAGTGTTTTTGTTCTAAAGTTAAAATCTTCAGAGATATGGAGCAAAAATTGAAAAAACACGGTTTTCGGGCGCCATTTTGTTTATAAAAAAGTAGCACACTATCTGCGGTCTTTGCATATCTATATTATTAATACATAAAATAATAAGATTCGATTCCAGCAATAAAATTGATGGTAGATAAATGTTCCTTGTATTTTGCTAATTAGCCCAGAGTATATGTTACTCAAGAAAAAATTAAAGGAAAATACTAAAAAATAAGCCAACGGTGGCAAATTTGTAAGACACCTCAAAATTTAATGCATTTTGCGGTGGACATCAGAACGCAGCATTGGATCATGGTAAACAAAAAATTCAAAAAGATTTTATTAGCTTATGAGTTTCTCGACGTGATGCTGTCGAGTTTTTTAGTTTTATCTAATTTTGACTTTTTGATATCACTCAAAAGTAAAAACAACGAATTTTATTTGCAAAAAAAAGAAAATTAACATATTTAATAATGATAAACAAAAAATAAGCACAAAACAAAAAATATCTCGACAGCGTTACTTCAAGTAATATCTAAAGAAAATATATACAAAATTCCAGGGGGGTCGGTCAAGTAGTTTTTGAGTTACAATGTCTACAGCCTTTGAAAAAAGCAGTTTTGAGAAAAACGCGTTTAAAGTATGTGTTGTCAACTTTTATTTTCAATTTATTCTTTGTCTTTCAAATCATAAAATGATGCATACCGGAATATCTTTCTGAATAGCGGAGTAATTTAGTAAAGATAATAAGAGCAGCTGTTGACCGTTGTTCATTACGTTCAAGCGTGCTGGCGCGAACCTGCTGCAAATCGAGTCGAAGGTAGGGCTATTCAACACTATAACCCTACCTCTCTCCCTTCGACTCGCTTTGCAACAAGTTTGTACCAGCGCGCTTTAGCGTAGTGAGAAACGATCAATATTTGTTCTTATTTTCTTTTGTGAATTACTCCGCGATTTAAAAATATATTCCGGTGTGCACCACTTTACTATTTGACAGACAAAAAAGAAATTGAAAATAAAAGTTTGACAATACTTTAAACGCGTTTTTCTCAAAACTCAAAACTTTTTTCAGGCTCTAGACATTGTAACTCAAAAACTACTTGACCAACTCACCTGAAATTTTGTACATATTTTCTTTAGACATTCCTTGAGGTAGCGCTGTCGAGATATTTTTTGTTTTGTGCTTATTATTTGTTTAATTATATTAAATATGCTGATTTTCACCCTTTTTGCAAAACAGTCCTTGATGAGTCCAATGATGATTTCAGAGTCCAGATCCAATGATGAGTTCTAATGTCCCCTGCAAAATTGATTATATTTTAAGGTGACTTTTAAAAATTTGACATCGTTGGCTTATTTTTCAGTATTTTTCCTTAAATTTTTTCTTGAGTAATCTATGAATTGTACTGAATATGCCTATTTAATTTAAAAATAAAATATTTCTACCATACTTTTAAAAAAATGTGTTTGGAATATTGATTTCTACCCTTCGTCCCCTCCTTAAGGGTAGCTATGACACGATTTTGATAGGCAATCCATGCTGGTCTTATTTGTCTATGTATGAAATTTAATAAAAAAAATGTTTCATCTGGTAAGCAGATAGGTATCTTAGACTATCATGTTTTATTTATGTTTAATATCGTGAATAATATAATCAGAAATGATGTAAATATGCATATTTTATAATAGATGTTTTTTTGATATAGAAAATAAAAACAAGGTATGGTAAGAATAAATAAATCTAAATATTAGGCACATTATATACAATTATAATTAAAAAGCTTAGGCCCCATAGATATTTCGTAATAATAAAATCAGGAAGTTGCAAATATAATTATGAATCTCAATAAGAAGGCATTTGACAGGAAAAAAATAAAAATAATGAATTTTCTGGAATCTCTAAGGCCACGAAAATTAATAAATTTTAAAATAGTTTGTAGATGCAATGAGTAATTTTGAAAATGTACTACCCTATATAATTTATGCTCTATTAAAAATCTAAGGATATGCAAAAATATGTCAAATTTATTTGAGGGAGGAGGACCTATTTTATAGAGCAATTTTCAACTTAATTACATTAAATTCCTAACGGGGGCGGACACAGTCCCCAAAATCTTTAATAGAAAGGTGAGTTTATTAATACCTCATTTTAAAGGTCGTTCAACTACCTTTTCAAAAATACCGCACACATTATATTTCTTTTCAGTACCTATAGAAAAATCTCTGGCTCAATACTCACAAAAAACTTTGGGATTCTGAACTCGGTACTTAATATATTTACTTAATTTTTATTTATGGATTTTCGCTAGGCACCAAATTATAGAGAGGGTGGTATTCTCTATTTTTGCAATTCTAAACTCGATACTTAATATCTTTACGGCTTTACTTGCTGTTTTTAAAAATACAGCAAAAATACTAAAAAAAAATTCAATTTGGAGTTCAATACTCCAAAAGATATTTTGGATTTCTGAACTTCATACTAACAGGCAATATATTGTGTTTGATTTTTTTAAAAATGTAGTTGAACGACCTTTAAAATGAGGTATCACTAAACCTTCCTTTTCGTTAAAGATTTTGGGGATTTCGCCCCCGCTAGAGGCTTGATATAGTGTAGTTTTAAAACTGGTCAACAAAAAAATGCCCACATTACAAATAAATATGAAGTGAAAAGACTACGTTTTCACTCTAATGGCATATAAAACAACATAGTGCTATTCTACACCCCACCAGAATGAAAACAATGGGAACCTTCTCTGGTTACAACTCCGAGGCTTCTACAATTTGCAAGCCATACGGATGCTGAGACTAAGGAAGATGAGAGAATTCTACAATTTACAATTTACGTCCCATCTGCTCAGCGCGGTAAAGTTCCAACGAAAATGGTTCCCTTGATACTCCACACAGAGTAAATGTAAATCAAAAATGAATAACCATTTTCAATTTCGTTGCAAAACGAAAACACAGCCGAACCATATTCATTTATTCATTTTTAAATATGAAGTGCTTTTGCCTATTTTTGCTTTCTCTAGGGCCCAATTACAGAGAGTGGTATCTTTTCAAATTCACGCACTGTATATTTGTTTTAAATGTGATGATTGAAATTAACTTTCAGATAGAAAATGTAAAGTACTACTTTTTACGAAGAGGAATTTAAAAAATTTCGGGTTGTTCGTATTTGATTTAGTAATAAGTATATGTATTGTAATGCTCTGTATTTTCTCTATATTATGAGATTGATCAGCATATTCTTATTTTGATTAATTAATTAATTATTTTAATTATTACTAATGGAAAACAAAACCTTTAAATAAAACTTTTCAATAAAATTTATTCTCAGGGCTAATTTACTTAAATGTGTTACCTTTGGTTTGTGGCTTCTAGTATCTCTAGTTGCTTACTTCGTCCAGGACAAAACAGTGAAAGTAACTATACTCAATGTCATATAAATTCTATAAATATTATTTATTTATCCAATATACCATAAATACAAGATTTAAATGTATGCTAAAACTCAATTTTGTTGCAACTATTTCTTATCTAATAAATTAATCTTTATTTCTGCTATCTCTTTTTTATTATAAAATTTTTATTTAAATAATTCGTTAGACTGTTCTTACTACTATATAAAAAAAAACAAAATTTACTTTTCATCTTTTGAATAGATTACTTATTTTTTCTTTGAATTTATGAATGACTAAATTATGCTATGGATCTGCTTAATACAAAATAAACAAATATTAGGCTATTGATTATGTACTATAGAAAGGAACTACAACGTTAACGGGGATTTATTATTTCATATGGTCAATGAATCTCTATATATGAAAAAACCGCGGAGTGCTACCATTTAAAGGGGTGCGTTTTTGAGAAATGGGTGAATTAGTCCCTGGGCACAGGTTACATTAGGGTGAGTTCTATGCATTTTTGGTACAAACACGTCTACATAAAAATTGTTCCTGGTTAAATTTCCTACCTAAATATAACTTTTTAAAGTCAAAGATACTTTTTTTTACAAAAATATATTCAAAAGAAAAAGCACAAAGAACCCCAAAAGAAATAAATTTTGTTTTTTGTCCCATAACTTTTGTCCACGGGGATATAGGTGTAGACATTGCTTCACAGAAAAAAACTTACATATTTTCTCTTTAAAATGTTGTTTGGTAGAGGTCATTAGGATGTACAGTTTTTGAAATATGATTTTTCAAAGTTCGCCACTCACAGCAATTTTGGGCAATTTTCTTTGTTATTTCGCAAATATTGTTCTGTAACTTTTTTCTACGTAACTTTAGGTATATGCAATCGTACATGTAAGAGGAATAGAAATTAATTACCTTTAAAATGGTCTACTTTATAATGTTGCACGACTTCTGTTAAAGAGGTTATCTTTTCAAGACTTATACTTTTAACGAGGTTTTATATTTTTTACGATTATTTTTAAATTTCCCATTATAACTTTTTTTCGATATGGTATATATTATATAATAAAAAAGAAAGCTTATTCCGTTTACTTTAAAATGGTGTATTATAAAAAATTCTAAGGTTATTTTTGAATAAGATATGCTTTTTCAAATTGTAATAAGTACTTGCAACGATTTTTGATTTTAGAATTATTTTTTAAATTCCTCATTATAACTTTTTTATGTGATTGTGTGTTATGATTGAATCTTATTTTTTAAAGGTAATGCTTTGGATCCACTTGACTCTGCCGGGCAAACTTCAAAATATGGATTAATTCCAATATTTACTGTCAAAGCTCCTGCACCACAAACTTTGCTTGAAAAAATAGCATGTAAATGTACCAAAGGATGTACAAAAAACTGCGTTTGTAGGAAGATAGGAATTAGTTGTTCAATATTCTGCAAAGGGTGCATGTGCATGTGTACTAATTGTGGGAACTCTAAGATAACTGAGGTGTCAGAGGAAGATATTGAAGCTAATGCTAACGAAGAGATGGACTTTGATTTTAAAATTTTTTTAAATGTCAACGTTTAAATAATTTTAACTAAAGTGATGTTTTTTAAGACTAATGTTTATGTAATTTTTGTAAAAGAAATAATTTTAAATAATACAGGTAAAAAAAATATCAAAGAATCACTCGGTTTCCATTATGTATTTAAATATAGATGATACACCATTTTAAAGAACAGAAAGTAAGCCCTCTTTGTTGCGCAATATGTATATAGATAGTATATTCATGTACAAGAAAAAAAAGTTATAATGAAAAATTTCAAAAATAATCGTAAAAAATGTAAAAAATAATATTTTTTTTATATTAGGTATTATATAATATATAATATGTTATATAATAATTTTATCTTATTTTTATATATCATAAAAATATCGTTAAAAGTATAAAACCTTGAAAAACCATAATCTCTTTAAAAAAAGTCGTACAACGTTATATAGTAGACCATTTTAAAGGTAATTAATTTCTATTTCTATTACGTGTACCATTGCATATACCTAAAGTTACGTAGAAAAAAGTTATCGAACAATATTTGCGAAATAACAAGGAAAATTGCCCAAAATTGCTGTGAGTGGCGAACTTTGAAAAATCATATTTCGAAAACTGTAAATCCTAATAACCTCTACCAAACATCATTTTAAAGAGAAAATATGTAAGTTTTTTTTCTGTGAAGCAATGTCTATACCTATATCCCCGTGGACAAAAGTTATGGGACAAAAAACAAAATTTCTTTCTTTTGGGTTTCTTTGTGCTTTTTTTTTGAATATATTTTTGTAAAAAAAGTATCTTTGACTTTAAAAAGTTATATTTAAATAGGAAATTTAACCAGGAAAAATTTTTATGTAGACGTATTTGTACCAAAAGTGCATAGAACTCACCCTAATGTAACCTGTGCCCAGGGACTAATTCACCCATTTCTTAAAAACGCACCCCTTTAAATGATAGCACTCCGCGGTTTTTTCATATATAGATGTCCATTGACCATATCAAATAATAAAACCCCGTTAACGTTGTAGTTCCTTTTAGCTATCTTATTTTGAATATAATCAATAGCCTATATAACAAATCTCTCCGTTTCACAAATAATCTGACTAAACTTTTTTTCTCTTCTTTACTTCTTCTCATGGATTGTGTAGTCCTCGATTCTCCCACAAGTGCTCCTAGGATGCTGCGAACGATCCTTCTCGTCCAAACTGCTTTACAAACAAACAACAACACTCGCTCGAAATCTCTCCTCAGTTTGCTCGATATCTTTTGCAAATTGATACCAACCGGCTACTCGTTCCAGATAGAAACAGGAATCTCTTCGGACACAAGGAGATTTAACTTCTCAACTCGATCAACCATTTCGTCTCAACACGATTCTGCTTACACGGCTACCAACTTCACCACTTTACACCGACTTCTTACTTTTCAAAAAAACACTGGACTGCTCTCTCCAGATGTTCATTACACAGTGTCCCTTTTTTCTTCCTCGACACTCAGACTCAAACACTCTATTCTCCCTTCAACCGTCTCTCTCGCCAATCACAAAACATCCTCTCTACACAGTACATTCCTAATTTCATTTCTTAAGAAAAATTATTTTTGTATACAACTTTTTCGTTTCGTCAAATTCTAGGAGATACCAAAATTACTTTCCTGTTTCTACATGCTATAAAAAAACCGATATTCTAAAACTCAACAATTGTGTTTATCGTCTTTCCTTCTAAGAAGCATTAATAAACGTCCTATTTTTCACTTCAAAGCGAATACATGGATACATGTACTTTCTAATCCGACCGTATTATTTGTATAAGTCCGTCCATAGAATTTAATACTGAACGATTTTCACTTTCAACGAAACACTGCTTATGACTAACTTATACTATTTACAATTTTTAACCATATACAGGGCGATGAAAATCTATGATCACGTGGCCTTTGACATAAATTAATTTTCTCAATTTTTCCCATGAAAGCAGTTCTGAAACTGCTGTCTTGTGGCATGTCTAATAGAAATATTATGTATACATCGGATTGAGTCACCATTATTGTTGTAATAAAAATAACATTTTTAATTAACTAATATTGGATGCTTCAACTTTCACTCCGAAAATCGTTATCAAACAATCTTCTCTGATACTTCTTCACCTCATCACGTGTACCTTGTATCAATAATCACCAATCAATCAGTCGCAAACCTTATGGTTAATTTTTTATTTAACAAAATCAGAAAAAATCGAAAATGTGTGCCCTTTGTGCCCATATTTTTGCATATAGCTCGGCAGGTATTGCTCCACAAAAAATATACAAGTTGAAGTTTTGCTTTTTAATTCTACATAAAATTTTACTATCTAGGAATTAAACATTAAATGTTTATTGTTTAAAAACTAATATTGAAATAATTGGGAACAATGTGCAAAAAATATATTTTTTTAACTTTTTAGACCACTTAAACATCACCTACAGCCTTTACCTTCCGCCTAATAAAACTATTATATTATATAACACGACTAAACCGTCAGCTAACTTTCGTTAGGATTGGTTTAAAACATTTTGCACAATAATTTTGCAATCCAGGGAGCGCAAAAAATTTTCAAAATTACAAAATTGTTATTCTGGGACCAAAATAAAAATTTTGCCTAGTCTATTTTACATAATATAAGAAGTAGCACAAGCTTTTAAACGTACTTTGAAAATTTTAGATCGGTCAACTGGGAGAGCAGATTTTAAAATTAGGGTGGTGTCAGTTTTTGCACGGCGCACCTAGCGGTTAACCCACCAGCATAATTTAAAAAATGTCCCACTTAGTTGACAGATTTAAATTTTTCAGTGTTCGAAAATATAAACTTATTTTTTTCATCTGCAAAAAAATGCTACCATTTAAGTTGCTTATTTTGTGCCCAGCATAAGTTTGCAAATATGCAATTTTTTGCGGAACATCGATTGCAAAATTATTATGCAAAAACCATTAACACATTGCGTGCCACGCTGTAATCGGGATACTACTCTCAGGGACCATTGATACCTACGGCCACGAAAGTTACTCATACTGTGTGTGTTACAATATCTGTGTCTCTCATATATGAGCGACGTGCCTCGCAATGTGTAAACCGATCATAATATTTAGCAATCCTTTCAGTCGTATTATACAGCTTTTTAATTCTGACTATGAAGATATACACAAGGTCACACTAATGTAATATTTCAATTGATACGACAAAACACAAAGTTTGTTGATAAAAAATTATGGAAAGAAAATTTTTTGAGTAGTGGTTGCATTAAATAGTATTTCTATATTCATAAAATAGTTATTTTCCTAACTAGTGCGAAAAGTGATACTTTCACTCACGAGGCTGCTGTTGACCCGAACGACGCGATAGCGGAGTTCGGGCAAGCAGTCGAGTGCGGGGAAGACACTTTCCGCATGAGTTAAGAACAATATTTTTTCTAGGGCCGTACGTTTGGAAAGAAGCCACAAAAAATAGAGTTATATCAATTTTTATTTAGAAGTGAAAATACACAAATTAATTCTTGGACAAGATTGTCAAAACCAAACTTTCAATATGGGTTTACCATGACGACGATATTGGTTTCCATGGCGACGATTCAAAACCATTGTAATTGTCTACTGATCTGACTTGAAACAGTAGCGATCAACAGGTAGCGAAAACGCGTTCCAAGATTGCGGCTGTAATTTTGAATATTTTTTTGGGATATTTGGCACACGTGTTCTTAATATAATAAAGAATGGCGGTACAGAGCCCAATTTGAAAAATATATTAATATGTGGAAATTACTCTGTAATTAAATACAATATTAAAAAAACGAGCCTGTACCGCCATTAAGAAGAACAAAAAAATACATTTTCTTCAAATAAACTTTTTTATCCGATGCCTATATTTTGTGTCATTTTGGAACTACTAATGAAATAAAAAATTTTATTAGTTCCAAAATGACACAAACTCTAGGCATCGGATAAAAAAGTTTATTTGAAGAAAGTGTATTTTTTTGTTCTTCTTAATGGCGGTACAGGCTCGTTTTTTTAATATTGTATTTAATTACAGAGTAATTTCCACATATTAATATATTTTTTCAAATTGGGCTCTGTACCGCCATTCTTTATTACATTACGAATACGTGTGCCAAATATCTCGAAAAAATATTCAAAATTACAGCCGCAATCTTGGAACGCGTTTTTGCTACCTGTTGATTGCTACTGTTTCCTCTTAAATATTATGTCAAACACAATAAGATAAATTTGAAATAAATTAGTAAATAATATCTAAATATTAGTTTATTGCATGTATTAAAATATATTTTAATGCCATATTACAAAGTATTTTACTTAGTATTTTACCCGCACGCCGTGCGGGAAAGTGCAACTTTCGGAAACGAAATGCGTGCGTGAAAGTAGCTCTTTTAGCACGGGCGTAGAAAAAAGTATTATACTAACCGATTTTTATCTAAAAATTACTTATCGATTCCCTTAAAATTTTCTTAGTAACGTTCTTGTCCAACACTATATCTTAATACTTCCTATTCTCTTCCATTTCTTCTCATTAAGTTCGTTGTTGTGTCGTTGTTGGTTTTAGCTCGACTGGGGACGGGATTTCACCGTTATATTTCAACAGAATATAAAATATTTAAAAAGCTTTTACGGGTCTGCTTGAGGTAAAAATTGGTCGTAGAATTTTGTGCCAACTTTAATTGGCTGATGTGGAAAGTTGTTTCTTTATTAATGGAAAGAATAATGGATACTTTACCTTAATTATTTACATTTACGGATAGGCTAAGAGGCTTTTTGGTTGGAATTGTGTTAAAAATTCAGGTTTATTAAAAACATTTTAACACACTGATATAAATATGACATCGCATTGTTATGATATTTATACAAGCTGTCGCAAAATTTATTTGCTGTATCAGGATAAATATTCTAAAATATTAGATATTTATTATTCTTTTTGTGCAATGTTGCGTCATTTTAATTTCCTCGTATTTACCAAAAAAATTAATTAGGATATTCTGTTGAAGCATCAAACTCTTAATAATAACAGATATTCTATGACCTAAAAACAATGACTGCAATCTCAATTAATATAATAATGATTTACCAAAACATTGTCATCTTAATAAGTTCAATAAAAAATCGTCTATGATGGTTAAAGCTTTTCTATTTTAATATTGATACTGCTATTGTTAATAGTTTTATTTTGTATTGTCACAAAATTGTTAAAAATACTGACAAAACGAAAACAAAGCCAATGACCTACATTATATTATTACTTCGCAAAACATTAACCGATAAGTGAATTGGCGAATGCGCAAGGCGCAAAATAAAAAGTGTTCATTTTGCGCTGCCCAAGAACGCAGAGGATAATATACACCGAGCTTCTAAATTATGGAATAAATTCATTTTTTTGAGAATAGGCTACGTTTGAGGCCGGAATGGGACGTTTCATCGCCGCCGGTTCATCGCCGCCGTTTCGATGCCGCCGTTTCGATGCCGCCGGTTCATCGCCAGTCCATTTCATCGCCGTCATTTCTCGCATTCTCCTAGTTAATACTAAAAATAAATAATAATTGTAACTGTCGAAAACTCGGAAATATATCAGATAGCTATTAACTGACTGGCGATGAATCGGCCGGCGATGAATCGGCCGGCGACGAATCGGCCAGCGATGAACTGGCGGTATCGAAACGGCGGCGATGAAACATCCTAGACCCGTTTGAGGCACATACACAGTATCAACAAAAGATCAATTTTTGTCGAACATTGTACCCTATTTTTGGGATACTTGAGATATATTATGTGGGAATTTTTAAAATTGGAGTTAATCCCTGAATTTTCCAGACCCTTTCCTGATGATATAAATCCTCATCTCGCGAATAGATCAATTTGTTTTCAGCAACAGGGAGCACATTTTCAGCAACAGGGAGTGTTCGTGAGTTTCTTAAGAATACATTTTAAAGCCGTTGGATTGGAAGAAAAATAGCAATCTGTTGACCAGCAGGACCCCCGGATTTGACACCTCTACAATATTTTTATAGGCTTATAAAGCTAAGTGTATGTAAATATGCCACAGACTATACAAGAACTAAAAGACAGAGTGAATTACAAAACAGATAGCGATACTTTCTCCGAAAATGGTTAGAAAATCTTAAATTTTTATTCAGACTGGATTTCTGTTTCCAAAGACAAGTTGGTAATATTGAATACCACTTTTAGTTTTTTTTCTTAAGGCGTTTTCTGTGTATACAGCAACATCTATTAATTACAAAACAAAAATATTTTGCCTAATTTCTGCATGCAAGTGGTCAATATTGACCATTAATAGATTTTACATTACCAACCGATTAGATATTGCATCGGCAATAATAACATGTAACAAAGGTGTAAATATACGGGTAGTCCCATTGAAAATTAAGCGTATCATCAGTTTATCTCAGAAACTTTATATTTGGAATTGGTTTTCAACATGGAAATTTTGTTGAAAAAGAACTTGTTTTAAATATAGAATTTGATACTTTATATAGGCCGAGGTAGATAAACGGTCTATTTAGTCCAGAAAGCCACTGCGCATCCGCTAGGAAAAATATTCTAATTCTGATTTTTTGCACAATCTTACTCAAAAAGGACCCTTTTTAACAAATTTGCATGTTGCCAGGACCAAAAGTTGGTCAAAAATTTTTTAAACGTTTTTTTTTTGTTTTTTTCCTAAAATTATTTTTTTACATGGAACAAAATTTTTTTAGTTTTTTTGGATCATTCCAAACAGAAAAGGTCTTTAGTGACTTTTCTCTAAAGTTGACAGTTTTTCTAAAAACTATGTGAAAAACTGAAAATTTGAATGTTGCCAATGTAGGTAGATATTCTTTAAACATCGATTGATGAAATCCCCAAAAGTTGTTTGCAATACAATATTCAAAACTCCTGTGTTTTTTAATTGCTAATCAAGCGTGCGCGACACTATTTTCCACCTTTGCATGTATATGCAGTATGGTGCAAATGAAAGGTATAAATTCGTTATTTCGTAAACCGGCGACTTTAAGGAAAAATCCCGGAACAGATCGATTTTTATTTTTAAGTTATGATATTGTGACATATATGGTATACTAGTGACGTCAACCATCTGGGCGTGATGACGTAATCGATGATTTTTTAAATGAGAATAGGGGTCGTGTGCTAGATCATTTGAAAGGTTCTTGAATTCTCTATTCAGTAATATAAACATTTACATAACTATTTATACAGGGTGTCCAATAATTTAATTTTTTTGTCAATTTGCCAAATGATTTAATTTAATAAAAAAATTTTGGACACCCTGTATAAATAATTATGTACATGTTTATATTACTGAATAGAGAATTGAAGAACCTTTCAAATGAGCCGGCATACGACCTGTATTCTCATTTAAAAAAATCATCGATTACGTAATCACGCCCAGATGGATGACGTCACTAGTATACTATATATGCCACAATATTATAACCTAAAAAAAAAACCGACTTGTTTTGGGATTTTTCCTTAAAGTCACCGGTTTACGAAATAACGAATTTATTCCTTTCATTTGCACCATACTGTATACACATGCAACGGTGGAAAATAATGTCCCGCACGCTTGATTGGCAATTAAAAAACAAAGGGGTTTTTGATACTGTATTGCAAAAAACTCTTCGGGATTTCATCAATCGATATTAAAAGAATATCTACCTACCTTGGCAACATTCAAGTTTTTAGTTTTTCAGAGAGTTTTTGAGGGTTAAAAATGGCCGATTTCGCAATTTTTCAATTTTTAATCGCTTATATGTCAAAAGCTATCAGCCTTAGAGAAAAGTTACTAAAGACCTTTTCTATTTGGAATGATCCAAAAAACCTAAAAAAGTTTTGTTCGATGCAAAAAAAATAATTCTAGGAAAAAACAAAAAAAAAACGTTTAAAAAATTTTTGACCAACTTTGGTCCTGGCAACATGCAAATTTGTTAAGAGGGATCCTTTTTGAGTAAGATTGTGCAAAAAATCAGAATTAGAATATTTTTCCTAGCGGATGCGCAGTGACTTTCTGGGCTAATTAGAAATATGTCGAAAAATAAAGGCAGCAGAATCATGGAAATTGAAATGAAGGAGTTTTGAAGAGTGATCTATTTAATGAAAATATTTTCGTCTATTTGCTACGTCCGGTTATATTGGAAGTTGCTTATAACTTCGTTTTTTTAATGGGAGGACCTATATATTTTTACATTTTTAGATTGTCCTCGATGTATTCTTTGTTAAAATATAAGGTTTTGTAATGTTATACAGGGTGGTTTAAAAGATAATTACGTTTTTTATTAATTTCGTAGCAATTTTCACACCCTGTAGAATTGTAATAGTTTGAGATCAAAAGCTCTATTTATGTTCAAATGATTTTAAACATAGTTATTAAACACATATTAAACATATTCTTAAAAATTATTAGTATAGATAAAGGTTGAATTTTAGTATACAGGGTACGAAACTCGGAATGAATATTTTCTGAATTTTCTTAAATGGCACACCCTGTATTTTAGTATTGTAATACAATGATATTTTATGGTACATTTTTATTCCTTAAGTATTCCCTACACCTAACTGCTTGAATTTGCGCTTAATTGTTAATCGCACCAACAATCCGAACTACGTAGGTATTTTGATAGCTCCATTGTTGGAAATTTTAAGGATCATTCTAGAATAGTATATATTTATTTCCGAAAATTATTTGATTAAATATTTTCACGGACAACCCAATAAAATTTCACGTATTTTTTGTTGCAATTAAAGTTTGGCTTGAATCACCAATAACTCAAAAATTAAAGCCGTATAGGGAATGCTTAAAAAATAAAAAAAAGTACCATAAAATATCATTTCATTACAATACTAAAATACTGGGTGTTCCATTTAAGAAAACTTAGAAAATACTTATTCCGGTATTAACCAACCCTGTATACTAAAATTAAAAATCTAGCTATACTATCAATTTGTCACAATATTGTGTTAGATTAAAATTTTTTTGAATATTATATTAAAAATTAAAAATTATTTAAACATAAATAGTGTTTTTGATGTCAAATTACTACAATTCTACAGGGTGTGAATATTACTAAGAAATTAAAATCAACGGAATTATCTTTTAATCTACCCTGTATAACATTACAAAACCTCATATTTTAAGAAAGAAGACGTCGAGTAAAATCCAAAAATGTAAAAATATACAGGGTGTCCAATTAAAAAAAATGAAGGTTTAAGCAACTTCCGGTATAACCGGAAGTAGCGAATATATGAAAATATTTTCATTAAATAGATCTCTCTTCAAAACCTCTTTATTCAAATTTTCATGATTATGTTGCCTTTAGTTCTCGAGATATTTCTAAGAGGTCGTTTATCTGCCTTACCCTGTATAGGTATAATGTTTTATTTATCTTGTTTTTATTGTTAATTCCAAAACATTTAAATTAAAAATAAAATTACATCAAAAACTATATTTTAAAGCAATATGTTACGTAAGTTAAAACAATTTGATATTTCTCTAATAACCTATATTGTGGAAAACACGATAACATACAAATCTCTATCAAATTGGACGAAATCCAAAAACAACATATTTTTAAGAAGAGATATTTGCAGTTTTTGTTGTAATTAGGAAATAGCAGTTACATTGGACCAATCGATATTTTTTAAACTATCGACGATTCACGGATCCAAAAAAACTAAAATCAATTAAGAAAACAATAATCTTCCAAAGCACACTTTATTACTTGTGCTTTTTTGTATTTTTGCCTATATATACCAAAGAAAATGAGGAAAACTGCTTAGAGGAGAGATTTATGGTTCATAAATCATCCGCAATATCTCTTGGAGTTTTTTCCTTAAAAATATATTATCCCTCTGGCTCGTAGAACATAGCGCCTGGCGAGTATCAATAATAGACCTTGCATAGTTTCAGTTAAAACAACACAAACCATAAAAGCGTTTAAAATTTTTAAACGATTTTCTCTTTTTTATTTCATTTTCTTTTATGTTTTAAAAAAATTAGGATTAAATAGTTTTTTTATTTGCTTTTATTTTACTTTAATAAGTGTCATCGACAGTATTTTGAATTTCTTATCTTCTTTTTCTATGATAATTACTTCTGTTTGAACATGGGTCCACCAATTCTTCGTACTGTAAATTATGGATTAGGCCGGGCCAAAAAAGGGCAAAAAAAATTTTTTGGGAAATTATAAACGGGCTAGTAAAAAAACGTTGTGTATGGTAGTCCTAATACTGTGTACCAAACATAGGCCAAATTAAATTATTTTTGACCGGGCCACCGGGGGTATAAAAATATTATTTTTCTTTGCTTTATTTTTGAGGCGGGCTAGTGTCTAAAATATTAATATCAATGCTACTATCTTGTTAAAAAATTTTCATCATGATCTAAAAAGATTTAACCGGCCCCCAGGACTCAAAATATAAGAGAGAGGTAACCAATGCATATTTATTTACTATTTTTGCGCTGTGAACTGTGCAGCTTTTTGCTTGAATCATTATTCGAAAAGGTTTTTATATTGAACTATTATGCACATATTTAACATTATTTTGTATATTCATTTAACCCAGAACTCACCACGATGAGGTTGCTGCATGGTGAGTTCCACTCGCCCACCCTCCTTTGCTCAACATTTTTACTTACTCATTCCTTGAAGCATAGTGTCGACATTTACTTTCAAATATTGGCTAGTTCTTTCTGGCATCAAGTTTAGCTCGAATATAACCATCTCTAGATTCCACACACTTTTATTGATGCATCAGTAATTACCTTCACACACCTCTCCACCGCTTGAGTATGGCAAGGAAAATTGTCAAACTTTGGAACTTGTTTCACCATGTATCTGTTACAGTACTATTCATCCAGTCTATGAGGTCTATGTAATCTTCTGCATCGAAATCGATTTAGGGATTTGGGATACTATGAAAGCACAAATTTATACCGTCCTTCCTACATTTTACAATCCTTCTGAGAACATCCTCTCTAATACGTTGACGTTAATATGTTAACATACAAATTTGAATGATTTCCGGGTGCGCAAATTAAGCATTGTCTTAAATAACTTTATTGATAAATTGATAAGACATTATTCGGAAAATTTCTCGAGGGCTGCATTGATTTCCATAGATGCATGGCACCATATTCAAATTTTGGCTAGATTTTTATCTCAAACCTAATACGTGAATATACTTGTATCACAAACTCAGCTAAAATCTTTAAGCTTTCTCAAGGATCAGTTGTAGCTACATAAACTCTAAGAAAGCGGTTAGCTGTCGTGAACCAACGTGTTTGTGCCCTCTCCCCTGGACTTTTCTCTGCCAAACTTTGAGAAAATATTCCATCTCCAATTATTGCTTAGGCTGGTTTGGACAAATACTATTGATCTGAACTTAGATCATTTTCATTTACAAGAGGCAGGACAGCTTCTATGGTGTTAAATTTAATAAGAGGCATTTTTTCCTAATTGGGAAGAAGGGATCCAATCGGCTCAGAATATGAATAGAGACAAAATAAATATTTTGTGTGGTCATCTAGTTTTTGCCGAAAATATCGCAAGTGAAGTTCATTAGCGTGCAACGGGCATACACTTCACTGTAATGGTTTACTTACTCGCATTTCTATAACTCGAATGATTCCACCTTTCAGCTCATATTTACATTTGAACCATCACATCACATAACACCTAATTTGCTTAGACCTATATTATGGCGTTGTAAGTAGTCTAATTTTCCTTCGACAATATCTATGACATGAGACTGGCTAAGATTCAAGTACCCAAAATATAAACTGCCGGGTCCTTCAATTAAAGCTATATGGTCTTTAGTTTTCATAATTCGTCTCGCCTTTCCGAATAACATGGTTTGATATTTCCTTTCATCAAAGGGTAGCCCTTAAATATTGACTTGTTTAAATTTTTATTCCCATGCTGGAGTTGCCGTCTGTTTCCCTTAACTCCTCTCCAAATCTTATTTTTGTCGATGACCAGCACTGTATTATCTTTGAAGATTTCGTTTAGATCTTCTAAAACGGTATTTAAAAGCTTCAGTATTTTTTCTGTCTACTGTATTATCTTTCTTTTGCTTAATAATAGAATATGACAACAGAAGCTTTTTTAATAGCTCCAAACATTATTTTAATAATATAAAAATTCTTTAAAGGCCGGGGGGCCCGGTTAATTACTTTCTAAATCGTCCCAAATTTGGTATTTAAATACTAGTTACAACTTTTAGTACCTAGCCTTGTACAAGAATTTAAAAAAAAAATCGGCCCAAAAACATTTTTTTAGGGGCCAGGGGGCCCGGTTAAATATTTTTTAAACCGGCCCAAATTTGGTATAGGAATATAATAAATGCTAGTTCCAACTTTTGGCAACTAGCCGTGTAGAAAAATTAAAAAAAAAATTTCGGCCCGGCCTATTATGGATATTAATTCTCATTATTTTCAACACGTTTATATTCTACCCCTAATGGTGATAAAGTGATAACCTTCATCAATTTATTGAGTTATCCTCGCCCAGTCAGCTATTTACCAGACAATTCGTTTGATACCAACAACGCGCAGAAGTGCGCTTAAATGAAAGCAGTTCATGCAGTTCAAATGCATTCAGGAAAAGAAATCTGATGAGAGACGCCGTCAAGAATAAAAGGAAAATGAAGGGAGACGTCGTCAGGACGAAAAGGAAACTGAAAAGAGATGTCGTCAGAAAGACAAAGAGTTATTCGTGAATTTTATGTGAAAGGGAGAGGCCTCAAAAGTGATTAAGGAAGATATGAAAAGAGAAATTAAAGAGTCAAAAGAAGATTTGAGAGAAATCGAGCAGGAGAAAAAAGATATAAGAGCAGAAATTGAAGAAACAGAAGGTCTAGTAGAGAAAAGACTGAGGAAGTAAAAAGAATTCTCAAAAATATAAATACCTAGCCTGGAGATTGAAAAGACCTAGCAACAGTTAAAAGTAAACTGTAGGTGATTTGTTCCTTTGTCAATGAAATAATTATTAAGCCTCCTACATTTAACCGAAGTTAATTCTAAGGCACTGTACAAAATAATTTTTGGGCTAATAAACAAAGATAAAAGCTCATATATTAACAGGTTGAGGTAAAGTTGTTGAAATTTTTAAAAATATCCAAGACGACACACAAAAAAATTAATTGGTTCAAAACCTAAGATAAAATAAGAAAATCAAAAAATAAGAGCAACCGAGATGGAATTCCTAATACTCCAGGCTGTGGGTGAAAAAACGTGATATAATTCAGGAATTCTTGAAACCTATCAGATTTTGTAAAGGACGATGCCAGGAATAACTTCTACTGAAATGTAACCAAAAATATTGTGCGCTTTTTTTTTAATTGCAATTTTCATTTGTTAAATTTGCAATTTTTATTGATTTTTAATTTTGTAGCTTAGGATATTGATTTTAGAGAAAAACTTTTTAATAGAAAGTTGTAGTAAATTAAAAAACCTACAATTTGAGCTATGGTAAGTTTAATTTTGTTAATTGGTTATTGAAAAACAGCCTGCGAAATTCCATAATGGCCGTTTTTTACAATTGCATTATTTATTGTACAAATATTTTTTTTTACTTTTTAAAGCTTTAAAATGAAGATCTTTCAATTCCAAACATAAAAAATAATTGTAAGGCCAGATTAACGAATTTGTTGCTTAGATATTATCAATTGTTTATCCCAAGAGGTCAAATGTCGAAAACTATAACTTTTTGAAAAAAAAATCGTAGAAAGTTGATGAAACATCCAATCTCCTTTTAAAGAGTTATATTTTCATATTCTGATGTAAATAAATGCGTAAAACATTTTTAAACCTCTAATTTTTGGATTTGAAAATAAGGGGGGCAAATTTTGTTATAAACATTTAGAGCTGAAGCGGCCCTGTACATCCTATAAGTTTTTAACTTACATATTATTGTTGCTGAGGATGAAACGAAGATTTATAAAAAAATAAAAAATTTCTACGACCAACTGAAGCCGAGATAATTTTTGGGTTTGAAAATAAGGGGACAAATTTCGTTAAAAACATTTAGAGCTAAAGCGGCCCTGTATATCCTATGAGTTTCTAACTTACAGATTATTGTTGCTAAAGACGAAACGAAGATTTATAAAAAATTTAAATTTTCTACAACCAACTGAAGCCGAGATAATTGTTTTTTTTTTCTTAAATCATAGTGCCCTCATTTATAACAACTAAGAAATTATTTTACAGTCATTGACTAAAGAAAGACTTATATTATCTTAAAATAAAAATTAATATAAAATATAATTACATTTAATTATTAAAATTTTTTTTTAAATCGGTGCTTTTGCAAGAGGCCGAATTTTGCAAATCGCCCGGCTCGCTTCAAATCCGCGCGCTCGGAAAATTTTTACGTAACTTGTATTAAATTTTAACAGAAAACAATTTAATAATATTACCATTATAATATACAGTCTATTAACCACTGTATTTGTTTTTCTTGATAAACTTATATATCGATGGCTTAGTGTGAAAACCTCGTATCTCAATAAAATACAATTTTACAGGAGAGGCAAAAAACTTATTTACTGCATATTATAACATAAAAACAAAAAACTATCTTTACATATTTTTAATTTGGACACATTTCGATAGTTACACATAAATTTTGCCCGTATATTATTATTATTTAATTTTTTATCTGACCTACGAGGTGTTAATTCTTAAGTTCTATATATACGTGGTTTTCATATTAGATATTTAAAATATTCGATTTTTTCATATCAGTTATTGATTCATGTATATATGTCTAACATAAATTTGAATACTAAAAGGGTTATATAAAAAATAAAAGTAAGTTATTTATTTAATTTATTGACATATTTTACAAAATTAACATTAAACGAGGAAATTATTATATATTGATTTTTGAAACAATAAAATCATTGACTTTTAATCTAAATAACAAACTCAATGCTATAATAAAATGTCTTAATGGTCTCAGTCTTTTAATTATATCTTAATTATGTCAGTCTGTACTTTGTTTAGAGTCCACTCTTACCTGAAGAATACAGGCGCACTCATTATTTTTTTAGCCCTACATAGTAGGATTGATTTTCTTCGTCTGAAACAATTAAAAACTATAGTAATAATAATAAGGAATATAATTATTCAGTTAACCTTCCGATGACCAACCTTTTTTGTTACAGGGATGACCAACGGGGGTAAAAAATTACCCCCAGTAAAAAATGACATTTGACAAAAAAATTAAGTTGTTTTAAAAAATAAAATAATGTATGTATTCGTAATTTTTTTGTTACTATTGTATTAATAAATCATAAATAAACATTAGTAAAACATATTTTTAATTACAATTGAACAAAAACAGGAATCATCATTCTGAACTTATAACTAAAAGAGTTTTAAAATATACACTAATTTACGTCGCCACAGGTTTAACAAACAATTTTTTTTTTCAATATTGGAATGTTTCTTACATACAATTCCACATAACAGGGTGGTATTTACTTAATATAAAATTGGAACATGGAAGGCCAAAGGAGTTCGTTTCCCTCAAATTCAGAAAATATTTTTATTACAAAATATGAGGGTATCTAGAATGATATTAAAGTCAAATAAAAAAATAATGAGTTTAAAATTGAAAATATGTATGAATTAATTAAATAAAAACATGCATTGGGGTCAAAATTCACCCCCTAGGTCATCGGAAGGTTAAGATGTAGCAAAATAGCCTATGATTTTTTTTATAACATCATACACATTTAGTGCATAAGTAGGCTTGGTACTGGGCCTATTATTTTATAACTTACCTTGAGTAAACTTTTTGTTAACTGGAATGTATTTAGAACTGCTACAAACACGATCTGCGTTAACTGTTTTCTCTTTGAGGGCAAGGTTTAACATTAAGCTTCCTCTTGACATTATTACCTATAACACAAAAATATTAGATTAGAGTATATAGATTTTTCTGGTAACAAGTATCATACCTTCATATATTATTACTCCCTCCTGAATCTAGGCTATAAATTAATCTAATTTCTGAACGAATACAAGTCAACTGACACAGCTCCCGTATTCTTAATCAGGTACTATCGACACTGAGATAAAGCTTACGTTTTAAAAATGTTCCAATGATTGTAAAATGAGATTATTGTGAAAAGGATGTTATTATAGGGTCGGAGATTTAGCTTAGGCTTTGAATTATATCGAATTGGTGATGGTTTTTATATTACTGTATTATATTGAGTTTTCGGTTGTGTTTGAAGAATATAATTGTTTTGTCAACATCTGACCCATCCAAATTAAATTTTATTTCTTTCTGGTCGGTTAATATTTAGTTACAATAAATGCGTTTAAATTTCTAGGGTTTATTAGGTACCGTAAAAGCGGTCTATTACAGAAAAAATATTGTTATACGGTCCGTTGTCAATTTCACCTGCGCTTAGACCTCTAGCGTTTATTAGGCGTTGTAAAAATTGCTCTATTGTAGATAATATTTTGTTATATGGTTCAAATATTGCTTTTAAAATGAAGACACAAATACTAACTATGAAAAACTCGTAATTATTATCCTTGCAGTAGATATAGACGTTGTTCAAGTAACTATGATAACCTCGTATATCTTGATATACGTGTTTTTTATAGATAGTTATGCTGTGTTCATGATTATTTACGAGGTTTTCATTTTTAATATCCTAGTGGACACCTCCAAATACCAGGTTAATACAGTACAAATCTTTTGAATTAAGATAAATAAAATGTTTCTACTTGCATGACAACTTATCATTGTTCACACAAAACACTTCTCCAAGTCAAAACTCTCAAACAAACACTCCAAATTAAGTACCAGATTCTTGATTATATACGTGGTCTTCACACTAAATCAAGAAATCACTTCATATACGTGTTTTCTTTTTATGGCTCTAGAAGAAAACATGGTGTATTTGGATTTTTTCTAACAGCTGTAAACCGTGAGAGACAAAGTTTTCAAACTAAAACCACAAAAATGTCATTTTCGAAAAAAATTGAGATATGAGGTTTTCACACTAAGCCATCGATATGTGAAATCCAAAAAGAATAGTCACTACAAGAAGAAAAAGTTTTATATTGTATATTATAGTAAGAAGTAACATTAATTATTATATTTATATAACAATGAAAAAATTAAAAATATAGTTATATATTTCACATATATGTATCATTTTTGTAATATTATTTCTTCAGAAATGAAATTTCACATATAAAATTTATCAAGAAAAACAAATACAGTGGTAAATAGACTGTATATTATAATGGTAATATTACTAAATTTTTTTCTGTCAAAATTTAATACAAGTTACGTAAAAATTTTCCGACCGCGCGGATTTGAAGCAAGCCGGGCGATTTGCAAAATTCGGCCGCTCGCAAAAGCACCGATTTTAAAAATAATTTTTAATAATTAAATGTAATTATATTTTATAATAATTTTTATTTTAAGATAATATGAGTCCTTCTTTAGTCAATGAGTGTAAAATAATTTCTTAATTGTTATAAATAAAGGCACTACGACTTAAGAAAAAAAAAAACAATTATCTCGGCTTCAGTTGGTTGTAGAAAATTTTTATTCTTTTATAAATCTTCGTTTTGTCTTCAGCAACAATAATCTGTAAGTTAGAAACTCATAGGATGTACAGCGCCGCTTCAGCTCTAAATGTTTATAACGAAATTTGCCCCTTATTTTCAAACCCAAAAATTATCTCGGCTTCAGTTGGTCGTAGAAATTTTTTATTTTTTTATAAATCTTTGTTTCATCTTCAGCAACAATAATCTGTAAGTTAAAAACTCATAGGATGTACAGGGCCGCTTCAGATCTAATGTTTATAACGAAATTTGCCCCCTTATTTTCAAACCCAAAAATTAGAGGTTTAAAAATGTTTTACGCATTTATTTACATCAGAATATGAAAGTATAACTCTTTAGAAGGAAACTAGATGTTTCACCAACTCTATACGATTTTTTTTTTCAAAAAGTTATAGCCTTCGACATTTGACCTCTTGGGATAAACAATTTATAATATCTAAGCAACAAATTCGTTAATCTGGCTATACAATTTTTTTTACGTTTGTAATTGAAAGGTCTTCATTTTAAAGCTTTCAAAAATAAAAAAAAATTATTTGTACAATAAATAATGCAAATGTTAAAAACGGCCATTTCTGACCTTTCGCAGGCTGTTGTGCAATAACCAATTAACAAAATTAAACATGCCATAGCTCAAATTGTAGGTTTTTAATTTAATACAACTTTCTATTAAAAATTTTTTTTTCTAAAATCAATATCCTAAGCTACAAAATTAAAAATCAATAAAAATTGCAAATTTAACAAATGAAAATCGCAATTAAAAAAAAGCGCACAATATTTTTGGTTACATTTTAGTAGAAGTTATTCCTGGCATCGTCCTTTACAACACCTGATGGGTTTCAAAAATTCCTGAATTATATCCTGCAATCGACCTATTTTTCACCCACAGCCTGGGGTATAAGGAGGAGTTGCAATGTAACTAGAATATATTGAATAAATAACATAAAAAATAAAAACATGGGAATTAATTCAAATATAATAGGCTAAATAGAACAGATGTAATAAGCCTGGTACAGATATGTCAGAAGAGCAGATCGAAAACATTGGATAAACAGAATAATAGAGTGACACCCGATGGGAAGACGGAAGAGAGGCAGACCCCAAGATCTGTAAGAGATGAAGTGGACGGAGCAAGGTAAAGAAGAAATATGCAGGAAGGGGACTGGCAAAACAGAAATAATCGAAGCTAACGTTTGATTGAAGGAATACAGTGAATATTGTAAAAATTCTAAGTATATATTATACTTATAGATATAGCAGCCGATATTCTAAACAAATCAACGAGAGCTAACTGAAAGTGCAAATCCAAGACTTCAACAAATATGTGCAAGAAAACAGAAAGGAGGTAGAAAATATGGCAAGACTTGCTTGGTTCAAAGCCCCGTAAGAGATTCTTCACAAACGCATTATCAAAATGTTTTCTCCATGCAACAGATATTAGAACTAGGGAAAGGACGCTACCAAATATTAAATAACGTCATTGTCGCAGCCTTGGAGTACAAAACCGTAAATAATGTTTCCAGCTAACAACGCAAAATCTATCAATATATCAAGTAAAAATATTGGGTGCTTAAATGGAATAAGACGATATTAATACAGTGATGAGCGCGCTAATAACGGCAAAATAGCTCAAAAGATAAAAAATGTATTAAGTTGTGAGATAAAAAGAAATGAAACTACTGGAGGTGGGATTTTATCGGTATTCACTTATAATTTACATTACCATTATGGATAGTTTCCACCTTTATACCTTTAAACGTCAGCTAGTTAACTTCGGTCATAATTCTAATTCTACGTATGACGTTCCTTCAAACTCAGTTTTATCAGGTTATGTATATCTTCTTCTTCTTTGGTTTATTGGCTTCTACCTGCATGAGTATTTTGGCCAGCTCATCCTGTCAGAATAAAAGGAAAATCCCTTAATTATCTACAATTTAGAGTTAATAACTCGATAATTTCAAATTTTAATATTTAATTATTGCAAAAAAAGTAACAAATGTGAGATTTGAAACAACCTTCGACAATTCTGTAGTGACATGAATGAATGCGAAACGTCTAAATGCATGGTAGAAATTAAGTTAATTTTAGAATAAAAAATTACTAGTAATTAAACTCTTTTCATTTTGTTTTATTGTCTTCAATTGATTTTTACATTATGCGAAATCAAAAAAAAATGTTAATGTCATGTTAACGTCATACGTAGTTATGAGGAAAGCAAAATAATGGAAATGAAGTGGATAAAATAATAAATAATTTGAACAATATATCAAAAATTACATACGACTAGATAATTCAAATCCGGGTAACATAACAATACAATCTTTTGTATAAACAGTCTGTAATCATCTGGGTTCTTCACTTCAACTAACCGAGGCATTACGCAATATTGTAATGATCTTATTCTTCTTTTTCCTTTATTGGGTTTTATCCCTCGGGATAATTCGCCCATCTTACACCAGGGAAATCTTGTAATGATCGGCAGTGGTCCCTGAGCGAGAAAGGTTTTTACCTTAGTTGTATTTGTCCCATGACAATTTAAAATTGCCAATTAACTAAATAACGAGAAGAAGAAGAAGTAGAAGTAGATTGTGTAATGGTTGGCAGTTATCCCTCTACGAGAAAGTTTTTACCTTTGTTGTATTTGTCCGATATCAACTCTAAATTTTAGGTGAATAAGGGATTTTTCCTTTATTCCAAGACAATGGACTAGCCAAATACCCATGCAGGTAGAGGCCAATAAACAAAAGAAGAAGACATACATAACTTATTAAAAAAACTAGGTTTTAAAGAACGTCATACAAAGAACTATGACCGAAGTTAACTAGCTGACGTTTAAAGGTATAAAAAAGGTGGAAACTATCCATAATGTTAATGCAAATTATAAGTTAATACCGATAAAATCCCACCTCTACTAGTTGCATTTCTTTTTATCTCACAACTTAATACATTTTCCATCTTCTGAGCTATTTTGCCGGTTATTAGCGCGATCATCACTGTACACTACCGCGGATATTGGACGCCAATTTTACAAATATCTCGGCCCAATTAATGATAGCTAGTGGGGGCACCCAGCATATTTTATCGTCGTTAAATTTCCTTTTCGTCATTATTAGTAGCCAGTATTATAGTACTCATAACCTTAAAACGTCGCAAACTGGTACAATTATGCCATATAATTCGTAATGGATAATGATACAACCTACTTCGAACCATACTTCAAGGTAAGATAGATGGAAAAGAAGGTCAAGGAAGAGGATTCCTGGCTTCATAACATACGAAAAGGATTGACCACTACCGCCAAGGTAAAACAGTATATGTGAAAAAAATCGATTTTTGAATTTGTCGCCGAAACTGGGTTATTTTTTCCGCTATTTCTTATGCAATTTTTAGTTTATTTCTATCTCATTTAGTTTTCAAAATGTGACACTGGTAAAACAGTATATGAGTACGTGTACTTGCATCTCTGCTATGGTAAAACAGTATATTCGACAAACTCTACAAAAGCAGAATAGTATACATTGTCATACACTGCTTATCCCTGGTATTTTGTTATATCTATTTTTTGAAACTCTACTGGTAAAACAGGATATATGTGGTATATGCTGTTATACGGTAACATGTTTCATAAAATCGGTGTCCCAATTCCTATGGTAAAATAGTATAAACATTTCATATACTCTTTTACCATAATATGACCAATGAGAATTTTTATCTCCCCCGACGGTATATATGTATAAAGTCTTTTATATACCCTTTTGGTATACTGGAAAAATGGTAAAAGAGTATATGTCATTTTACAAGCAAATTTGAAAAAACTATACCTATTTGCTCTTGTAATAATTATTATAATAACATAGTTTTTTTATATTCCAAATTTCACTTGTCTAACTTTATAAATGACAAAACGGCACAGTAAAAGAACAAAAAGTCATTTATCTCAGAACTCACTTTTTTCACATATTATACTATTTTACCTTTGCAGGCAAGCACTGTTTAGAGCAGTAGTGTACAGATTCAAAATAGTCATGTTACTGTCCAAGATCCGTCAGGGATCGGCACAATAAAAAGAAGTTCTTCAGACTTTAGCGTTGATTTCTCTACGAGGTAAATCATAGTAATAGATCCTAGTAGATCCCGTTCTAGTAGCTCATCGGCTCTTAAATTATTATTCGTTAGTAAGAAGAGGATTACTTATACCTCCAATCGCTCAGTCCCTATCTATGTTAGCCGTCTAACTAGATATTACTTGTCTACTTGTAGATGCAGATTTTTCTCTCTCGGCCGTTCCTACTCTGTGAATAGCTTTAACCCGCCGTTACACGCGTCTTCTATTGTGACGTGGTTGCACGCGTATGAGCGTCGCCCTCACCTACATCAATTCGACTTATTTCGAGGAAGAATGAATGTCAACATGTATAAATATAAAATGGGTTGTACTCACATATTACAGAAAGTCTTGTAAACCAATTTTTTTTATTAATTTAACAAAACAAAAGTAAAAAAAATATAGATCAAAAGCAAGTTTTCTTAATTTTCAATTTCAGCAAGCCACTGAAGAAATTAACGTTCTTTACGCGAATTCATTTTACTAAAAATACAAATTAAAATTAAAAACTGTTCTGAAGCTATTTCTTTGTGGCATTTATGTAATTAACTATTAATATTTTGTATTTTGATAACGCCGTGCGAGGTGGAATTCGAAACGTCAATAAAATCAATTTTTCAAGTTAAATTATGGCTTATTTCCCAATTAGAATATGTAAATTTAAAAATGGGTTCTTAGCCAGTGGCGCACCTAGAATTTTCCTCTGGGGGGGAGGGGGGTTTGCTTGGGCACCGAAAGTTTTCTGTATTATTTGTGAAAGACAAGTTACATTTTCCTACTTTCTTTTATATATATTTCTATATGCTCTGGGTGGGATTTTAACCCCCAAACCCCCCCCTCGGTGTGCCAATGTTCCTAACCTAATCCAAACAATAATATTTTAATTAAACCTACCTAAATATTAAATAAAAACCTAAAAGTTTCTTTGAGATAATAGAAACGTGATTTCACTGTGATTGTACGCGCAGTGAGGAATTCCCTCACTTGAAGAGGGATGTCTCTTCTTTCAACTATCACACAGCACACTGGCCGCCTGAAATATTCTATTAACTTTTTCATACCCTCTCATAAACCATGCTAAAGGCATTCCTGGGTGCTTAAGGTTATCGTATTAGTTTACACAATTTCATTGGTTATAAACAAATATGGTGAGGGATTTCCTCATAGCGCGTGCAATGGCGGGTTAAAGCACCTCTTTGTTTATGACTAGACTTAGGCAAATATGCAAATTGCATATTTTGCATATTATGCATAAAAAATTCAAAAATATCAAATTTTGCACATTTTTATAAAAGTGTGCATAAAATGCATATCATTTGAAATTTTGACCGTAACTACATATTTTTATACTCAAACTTACAAATAGTAATTTGGAAATCCTAATATTTAATTTTGTTTTATAATCTGTGGATATGGATAAAGTTAATTGCTCATTTTGTGAGTACAAAAAATAAGTACATATGTACTCACGTATTATTTGGATTTTTATTTTGAATATTTACACGGTGGTACAAACAAAGATTTTAAAAATTTGAAATAAAATTTAATAAAATTTCCACGAGGAAATTAAATTCTTGTAGTTGGTTGCATACCATGAATCACAAAAAATGGTTAAATTTGTTTGTAAATAGTATATACATAGGTACTTATAAAATCCCTAAAAAGGGCTACATCAAAATAAAAGTTTTCGGAATTACAATTCCATCATCAGGTTTTATTTCAGGTTAGCATGCCTGAGCCACCAATATATTAGGGTTAAACCACTTTAAATGTGTTTAAGTTTATAAAAAAATGTACATAATCTTGTTAAATTAATAGGATAGATATTTAAAGGTCAGACTTTTTATTTTATTTATACCTATTTACTGCGATTCACTCCCACTGCTGCTCCCACCATGTCGACCTGCGCTAACTGTTCAAAGTCAATCGACGATCGAGAATTATCAAAACAACTTCAATGTGAAGCCTGTAAACAGAACATACATCTAGCTTGCACTGATCTACGAGCCGAAGATCGCGTTACAAGGCATAAACTACGTGGAATTAAAATTCTTTGCAACAACTGCTGCTCTAATATCGAAAGTTTTGCTAATTTAAAGACGCTCTTAAGAGATTTAAAAGAGGATCTTCAATCAAAAATTGGTCTGATAGATCAAAAAGCTAATGATATCAGTGAAAGACTCTTACAGATTGAAAACAAGTTATCTAGTGAGGATCATTCTTCATCTCCAAAATTTACAGATACCATAGCAAATGAAGCAGTTGATCGCATTAACCGGGCTAAGAATATTTTTTTAGGGGTGTACCAGAAATTACCGGAGACATTGAAACAAAGAAAAGTCACGATGGTGGAATATTAAAAAATATTTTAGATACTGTAATGTGTAACTCAACTCCTGTCACATTTTTCAGGATTGGAAAACCGAACAATCGCTTCCCTAGGATGATAAAGGTCATTATGCAAAATGAACATGAAGCCAAACATATTTTGAAAAACAAAAAGAAACTTTTACAAAACGTCTCTTTAAAAAACGTTTCCATTATCGACGATAAGACTCCGAATCAAATAGAATGCCTAAAAGAACTTCGAATGGAGCTGGAACAAAGAAAATCGAATGGAGAGGACAATTTAACCATAAAATATATACAAGGTGTCCCGAAAATTGTAAACTTTCGTCACTAATTCTGATATTTCATGTTTTCATAATTGGCTATGTTTCTATACTAATCTAGCTACTTTAAATTCCAAATTTAATGAATTATTATGCAACATTCAAAACCTAAATCCTCAAATAATTCTTTTATCTATAATTACTGAAACATGGTTAACATCAAATGTTCTTGACTCTCTTTATAACGTTGATAATTATTCCCTTTATAGGTGTGATCGTCGTAATCGACGTGGAGGAGGAACTTGTATCTACTTGTCTTCAGAAATTACTAATAATTTCTCTGTTACATCTCTTGATATTACTGTCCCTAATATTGAACTTCTTGGCTTAAAAATATGTCATAAAAACTCTTTTGTTATTCACCTAGTATGTGTTTATCGGCCTGGTGATTCTAGATTAGCAGATGATGAATCCCTTATCGCATCACTTGATGAACTGTCCAGCCTAGAAAATCTGATTGTTATTGGAGACTTTAATTTTAGAGACATTTCGTGGCCTATAACTGATCCACCTAGTGACTTATCAACTTCCAAAAATGTATTTACAGATTTTGTATTAAATTCTAACTTACATCAATTTATAACGGAGCCGACTCGATTTAGAATTAATAATTTACCATCTATTTTGGACTTGGTATTCTCTAATGATCCCCATTTATTAACACATCCCCTAATAAGCTCTCCAGTAGGTAACTCAGATCATGCAGTCATAACGTTTCATATTCAGTTTAACTTACAGTACTGTACTCCTAATGTTAATAAAACGGTATATGAGATAATTGATTTTGAAAATGCAAATCGCCAACTGGCTGATATTGATTGGAATGATGTTTTCGGTGACATAAGGGATCCAGTTGTATTCTGGGATAAGTTCTTGCACGTTGGTAATTTCTGCAAAAACCAAAATACCGTCAAAAAAACCATATACAAAAATAACATAAAACCTTGGATTAATGGTGAAATAATATATCTGATCAAGTATAAAAGAAAGTTGTGGAACAAATATAGACGTACAAATCGCATAGAGGATTTACTAATTCATCGAAACTTTGCCAGAGATTTAAAGAAATCTCTACATGAAGCTCGTGTTGCCTACGAAGAGAGTATAGCCATTAGTAGTAACTGTAAAAATTGTACAAGTATATTCGATCTTCGTTGACAACAAAAGTTTCTATACCTTTACTGGAAAAAGATAATGGTGATATATCCCAAAGTAACTATGAGATTGCCGAAGTCCTCGCCAGTACTTTCTCTAAGGTTTTTTCTGTCGAACCCACTAATCATCAGTTGCCTAATATTACTTCGTCACGAGTTTCTTCTTCCCTTGAAAATATTATCATTACTCCTGATAAAGTTAAATATCATCTTCAAAATCTAAAAAATAATTCGTCTCCTGGTCTCGACTTAATATCTTCTTTATTTTTAAAGAAATGTTCCGATGCTTTAGCTTACCCACTATATGTGATTATGTCCTTATCATTCACCACACATATTTTGCCTCCCATATGGAAAACCGCATCTGTAACACCGATTTTTAAAAAAGGGAACAAATTGGATTCTAATAACTACCGTCCTATCAGCTTAACACCTATAGTGTCTAAGATAATGGAATCTATTATTGCCGAGACAATTTCTAATTTTCTGCAAAACGAATTGGTTATACCAGAACAGCAGCATGGTTTTGTCAAAGGACGTTCTACAATGACAAATCTTCTTTGGTGTGTCAATGAATGGTCAAGAGCATTAGACAGAAAAACCCCGGTAGACATTATTTACCTCGATTTTGCTAAAGCTTTTGATCGAGTTCCAAAGCGAAGACTATTACATAAATTGGAACACCTTGGTATCCGTGGTCAATTACTGAAATGGATCGACGCGTATTTAACAGATAGAAAATTTTGTGTTAGAGTTGGGGACTCTTTCTCAGTCGAGAGAACGGTTTTGAGTGGGGTACCGCAAGGATCAGTTTTGGGTCCACTTTTATTCATAGCATATTCCAGTGATCTACAATTTCACATTAAATGCAGCAAAGCTTTCTATGCAGATGACACGAAGCTATTTTCTGATCCCTCCGTAAATTTCCAGTTACTACAAGATGATCTTGATTGCATATCGGAATGGTGCTCTACTTGGATGCTGCCTCTTAATGTGGACAAATGTGTAGTTCTTCACATGGGTAAAAATAATCCGTATCTTCCTTACTCTATTAATGGGCGCGTGTTAAGATCAGTGAAATCACATAATGATCTAGGTGTTATAATTAATAACAATCTAAGTTGGTCGGAACATATTTTTCATATTTCTAAAAACGCTAACAGTAAATTATACCTACTGAATAAAACGTTTGCAAAAGTGTCATTCATAAACTCAGTTCATCTTTATAAACTGTACATTCGTCCAGTTCTGGAATATTGCGGAACTGTTTGGTGTCCGGTATTAGTGCGCGATCGTAATATTCTCGAAAACGTACAACGGAAGTGCACTAGGATGTCTTTTGGTCGCTCAAGACCTACATATACAGAAAGACTGAATATGGCTAATCTTACTACATTCGAACAACGTCGACTTCGAGGGGATTTAACTATTACATTTCGAATATTAAAATACAACTTCGGAAATATGAGAGATATGTTTATACTAGACAATGACAATCGTCTTCGTGGCCACAAACTTAAGCTTAAAAAGGAAACTTTTTTTACAACAACAAGGCAATTTTTTCTTTGCAATCGAGTGTTCTCGACATGGAACAGCCTTCCGGCTGAGATTATAGATGCTCCATCTGTCAATGTTTTTAAAAAGAAACTGGATGACCACTTGTTCCAAAATTGAACATTTAATTTGTACCAAACACTTGCTCCCTATGTGCTATGTTTTTGTATATTTAGTTATATTTATTTACTTAGTTAGTTTGCATAATATGTATCTATTTTAATGTAACTATTTAATTTAACATTTCATGCATACTATATAATAATATTGTAGTCTAATGGGCATATGGGTTTCGCGACCCCTGCTCAAATTTATTGTATAATAATAATAATAATAATAATACAACTTCAGGTAACATATTTATAACTTTGCCCCATGTGGGTTGCAGTGTCCAGAGGATAGAACCTTTATTGACGGACTTCAAATGGCAACAGTTGTCACTGCTTCATTTTGCTATTACACTATTGTGTTCAAACTTAATACATGTTACATCTATAGCGTATGGAATAAATAGAGTTGCGCAGGAAATAAGAAAAACTTTTTGACTAGTTCATAGTTTGATAGCAAGCTTCAAAAAGGTATTTTTGAAATCACCTGTAAGAATACAATATTATAGATACATGCTTCTTGTTGTTCCACTGCCACCGCAACCCATTTTAACACGATGGGGAACATGGTTGGAAGTTGGAAGCAGCTAATTTCTATGCTGATCAATCTGTTCATTTGAAAAAATTAATTAACCTTTCAACTGATGATAGTTGCCAATCTGTATTGGAAGCTAAGCAAGCATCCCAAAATAACATTCTTCAACAGCAACTGTCATTCATAAAATCAAACTATAGTTTTGTTCAGAAAACTATTAGGATCCTCCAAAGTATCATTGTTAGGTAGTTCATTTTTAATAAAAGAATTAGTGTCAAGAAAAAGTGTGTCAAAACGTTAAAGGTAATATTGGAAAGGAAATTTTCCAACGGCATTTCATAATTTAGTGTTAACACAATTCGAAATAATATTATTTATTTGTTAAAATACTTAAATATTTTATCACATAAAATTAATTTATAACATACATACATCCATGTTAATTAGTGTAACATGTGAAGATATTGTAAATATTTTTGTAAATAAGAAAAAATTGTCAATATTTTTTATGATATGCATATTTTTAAGATAAATATGCACATTTTTTACATAAATAAATGCATATTTATGCGCATCTTTTATACCTTTTTATTTGCATATTTGCCCAAGTCTATTGATGACTATTGAATGGTGCTTTTCCCATTTTGTAAGACTAATATGTGAAAACCTTAATTTGTCCATATCTCTCTGTCCGTCCATAAACACAACTACTCCATCACTAGAACAGACAGAGTGACAAACGAGATACTGAATGGGAGGTTATAACCCAAAGATGGTATTAATGGTAAAAAATTTGACCTTGAACTTCCGCTTCCAAAGTTGCAACTGGAAGTACTGTTTAATAGTCGCCGAAATATTATAAGTGATATATTATTCGAGGAGTCTTAGGGAGACGAGAAAAAATATATATTTGCTCAGATTATATTCGCTGGAATAGTATATGTGATGTATCTAAAGAAGAGCTTCCTATCAACAATTAGGAGACGTCCTGTGTGATATTCCGTCAGAGGAGAAAGTTATAATAGGAGGTGATTTCAATGCACATGTGGGCCAAGCCCAGGCAGGATACGAAGCAATACATGGGGGATTAGGCTTTGGAACTACAAATAAAGCTGAAGATGATATGCTTCAATTAGCAACAGCACTAGATATGGCGATTTTTAACGCATTCTTTAAAAAGAGAGAAACTCATCTTATTACGTACAAAAGTGGAACACATCAATCCCAAATAGACTATTTCATGATAAGGAAAGAAGACATATTTGAATACAAGGACTGCAAGGTAACAGTTAGTGAAACAGTAAGCCAACAACATAAGCTGCTTGTTCTGGACATCGAAGTAAAAAGTGAAGTTAAACCAAAATATCGGAGAGGACCACAAAAAATCAAGTGGTGGATGCTAAAATATGAGAAAGAAGGCCTATTCAGGGAAAGAATAGTAGACAGAATATGTTGGAATGTCAAAAGAAGCCCTAATACAATTTGGAGAACGATGGCCAATATTATCAGAGAGACTGCTATTGAAATACTTGGGAAAATGTCATGAAAAAAGTTTGAGGATAAAGAGACTTGGTGGTGGTCAAACGAAGTACAAGGAAAAATAAAAGAGAAGGGAAAATTATATAAAAAGTGGCAAAAAACCAGATCCAACACAGATCTTCAAAACTATATGGTCGCGAAAAAGAAAGCGAAAGTAGCAGTAGCAAAAGCCAAAGCAGAAGCGTATTCAAACCTATAATACGATCAACTTGATACCAGGGAAGGCGAAACGAAGATATATAAAATAGCCAAACAGGTAACAAAGAAAGCAAAAGATTTTAATCAGATTTGATATATCCGAGATGAAAATAATAAAACACTAATTCACGAAAAGGATGTCAAAAAGAGATGGAGAAAATACTGTGACAGCTTATTAAATGAAGAATTTGACAGACAGCCTGTGGAGTTAAGGGAGACAGTGCAGCAATGGTCACCAAAATAACAAACGAGTAAGTGGCTCAAGCGCTTCCAAAAATAAAGAAAGGAAAAGCGGTAGGACCAGATAATATTTCTGGGGAAGCATGGAGAGCATTAGGAGAGATAAGAACAAGGTGGCTAGTAGGTTTATTTAATAGAATTATGGAAGTTGGGCAAATGCCAGACGAATGGAGAAGCAGTATATTACTACCTGTCTACAAAAACAAGGGAGATATACAACAATGTACAAATTACAGGGCTATAAAACTGCTTAGCCATACCATGAAACTAAGGAAAATAAGTAATTGATAGACGGATACGTAAAGAGACCGAAATATCCGAGAATCAATTTGGCTTTATGCAGGGCAGATCAACAACCGATGCAATTTTCATTATAAGGCAGTTGATGGAAAAATACAGGAGTAAAGAAACAAGCGCTCATATGGTATTCATTGATCTTGATAAAGCATATGATAGAGTTTTTCGAGAAATTCTGTGGTGGACACTCAATAAGAAAAGAGTCCCTGGTGAATATGTAAAGATTGTGAGAGATATGTATGAGGGAGTAACCACTAGTGTTAGGGCAGGTGTGGGAGAGCCTGATAAATTTCACGTGAAAGTAGGATTGCACCAAGGCTAGGTGCTTAGTCCGTATTTATTCTCATTAGTTTTGGACCAGATAACAGCGAAACTACAGGGTAACATTCCATGGTGCTTAGTGTATGCTGATGATGTTGTGTTAGTTGGAAATAGTAAAAGAGACTTAGAACAAAAACTGGAACAGTGGAGATAAGCTCTCGAGGAAAAAGGTTTAAAACTTAGTAAGACAAAAACAGAGTAATTGGAACGCTCATTTAAAGATGGAGTTACTACAAATAAAATGGTGTCTTTGGATGGTGATCTGATTGTAAGAAGCAGTAGTTTTAAGTAGCTATGATCGGTATTACAGAGTAATGGAGAAATAGATGGAGATGCATGCAGTAGAATTAGGGCTGGATGGATGAAATGGAAGGAAGCGAGTGGTGTGCTGTGTGACAGGAAAATTCCAATGAAGTTGAAGGGAAAATTCTATAAAACAGCCATAAGGCCGGCTATGATGTACGGAACTGAATGTTGGGCAGTGAAAAAGAAAGAGGAACAACGAATGCATGTGGCGGAAATGAGAATCCTTAGATGGATGAGTGGAGTGACAAAAAAGGATAAAATTAAAAATAAGTATTATTAGGGGAAGTCTAGGCGTGGCACCAATTAATGCCAAAATGAGATGGTTGAGATGGTTTGGTCATGTTCAACGTCGAGACGTTAATCACCCAATACGAAGAATTGCTAAAGTGCAGATTCCTGGAAGGAGTAGGAGAGGAAGACCAAAAAAGACCTGAAAGGAGACGAGAAGGCAGGACATGTTGGTCAAGGAGATTAACATTGATATGACCCAAGATAGAATTGTGTGAATAAATGCCATTGGGGAAGCCGACCCCGCATAGGGATAAGGCAAAGAGAATGATGATGAGTATATGTGATATATCATGCGACTCGTACATTTTAAAAATTATTTAGTTCCGATATTGATGTAGTTTTTAGTTAAAAAAAAGTTATTACCGGAAGTTTGGCAAGCATTGCCGCAGATTCCAAATATCTATTTCCGGTTCTACTTCTAGAAACGTTGGGTGAAAACCTAGGACCTATGAAGTCTAATTGCTTGTTTTTTATTATTTCAGCTGAAATATTTTTCATTGCTTTAATTTACTAAATGGTAAATTTAAAGGAGTACATATCTCATTTCGTCGACTTCAGTTTACTACTCGAAACAACTTAATCACTATAGCATGGTTTATGTATAGTTATTTTAAAGTTAACCAAACAGTTTATTACAAACCTATTTTGCACTATCCCCATTTATTTTGTTAAAATATTTTAGCATTCTGTCGTCTAAAACGATTCTCAGGAAAAGATTGTCCTGCATTAGGATATAGTAAATAACCAGAGAAATTGTTCCAGACGCTAACCGAAAACATATATACCAAATAAATCTTCAGTATGTGTTGGAAAGTGTAAGATTAATATCACGACATCGTCTCAGTTTTTCTATATATTAAAGAACGCTCTTCGTGTATGAAACTATTTTTTGCTCGGAGGCCGCTATATTTTTGTTTCAACCGCAGATACGTTGACTAGCGCGATAAATCTTTGCCGGGTTGTGGCGAGGGAAACGAAAATGTGTGATATATTTCAGCTATTAGATGATAAATTAGATATTTCTACTGATTGAATCGATAGGTTGACAGCTGAATTCTCTCTCGGTTCAACAAGATGATGAAGATAAGTAGTAACGATTGGTTGCCCCAATAAAGAAATATTTTTCGTTTTTCTGCTACCAAAAGCTTTTCTTTTTGGTGTGATTTATATTTTGTTTTTATTATGTTTGATGTTGAACGTAGCATCGCTAAACGAGGGGAGACTGAGAAAGAAGGACAAATTATTTTATGACTTAAAATTAGGCAACTAATTTAGCACATACAAAAAACATTTGACAAAGTTATTTTTGAACATTGGCAAATTTTCCAATTAGTAGTCTTACAGAATTTTAAATTCTACTAATTATTTTGCATGGCTTTTCCGCGTTTCTATAAATAAAAAAAATAAAATGGTACGGGAAGCGGTACTATAGACTAGTGCTAATCTTCATGCTTACTACTTTTTCTGTATTTTGAAAACTAAAATAATATTTTTAAAGATAATAAGGGGCAGTTAATTAGCATTAATACTTTATTAGAGTTAACACAAATATTGTAATTTTTCTTCCCGGGTAACTGGGGATGTAATAAACAGTGTTAAAACAGTGGTTTAGAATTAATCCTACATTCTTCTTTTTTACGTACCATCTCCTCGGCGGAGGTTGTCAATAATCATGACTATTCTAATCTTAGATGCTGCTGCTCTGAATAGTTCCATTTCCATCACATCTGTACCATTCCCTGAAGTTACGCAACTACGAGATTCTTGTCCATTCTACACTTCTCTTGCCTTGGATTTTCCCTTGTACAATTAATTGAAGTATGTTGTATCTCTCATTATGCATAACATGCCTCAGGTATTGCAGCTTTCGTGTCTTGATGGTTTCCAATATTTCCAATCTTTTGCCGACTCTTCTCATGACTTCGTTGTTTGTTACATGCTCGGTCCATGATATCTTTAGGATTCTTCTATACACCCACAGTTCAAATGCTTCCAACTTTTTAGCAGGCAATGCGATCCTAGATTCTACATCCCTACAACTCGACAAAGATTAGATTGCTGATTATATTCAATGGGGGAGACATGTGTGGTCAAAATAGCAAGGAACAAATTGGACACGCGCCAACTCGTACCTTTTAATGACAAAAATTTTCAAATCAAAATTTACACCGGCCAACTCGAAATTTTCTTCAAGTAAATTCGAAACGTTTCTTGGTTTGCTTAAAAACTTTATATTTTTATTATATTATGTACCTATATAAAATAGCAAAAATTTAAATATCTTAATAAAATAATTGAAACAATAATAATATAGTGTTTCATTAACACGTGTTATAAATATTATTTCCATCAAATATAGCTCTACACGAGATTGGTTTCTATCAATTAATTGTAAATTCAATATTTAGTTGTTTAGCAATGATAAATTATTTAAATCCATCTGATAATTTAAAAGCAAAGAGATTTTCCATATGTTTATTTCAAGTCTAAAAGATTATACCTTATTATTATTTAGTTACGAATTTACCGGCAGTTGATTGGTTACCGAAAAATTACGTGAGGGCCAGAGTTACCAATTGGCCTGTAATTAGGATGAAGGATTAAAATAGTTACGAATTCACCGGGATCCAACAAATTACCTATCGGTAGAAGAAGTATCAGTCGACCACGCAGAAGATGGAGAAACAACCTTCCATAATAGAGGTATCTATAAGCCAATGAGCAAGCAGAGTTGCTTATAAAGAAGAAGAAGAAGAGAAGGAAAAAGTGAATTAATCGACGCAAACTTACACGAAGGGTTCAAATATCGACTTCCATTCTACTTCCCGTCGCGTTGGATGAAAACCTAGGACTTACAAAGTCCAATTGCTCGTTTTTATTTCTTTTATACCTCCTCTATACCGTCTCAATTTTTAATTAGTTTTTAGCCTAATTACTTGATTAAACTGTTGAAAGCATTCCGCAATGTTTCTATTGTTTTCTAAAATACTTTAAAAATATTTAATTTATATTAAAAATATTTTAAAAATTATTTTATATTACTTTTTTATTATAGATTACATGTCGCAATAGGTATTCTGTATTAAATCGGTAGCTTTTTTCCTCCCTAATTTCACTTTGATGATCAGATGTTTCCTTTGGGGAGATAACCAATTTTCCTCAAAACAAAGTTTTAAGTTCTGACAGGAAAATACCGCAGTATCTTTCTTTGCAATACAATAAATGTTTTTGAGAAAGTTTAACTTGATTATAAATCTTATGATATATTGTGCTTCCGGGAATTAGTTTAGTCAAAAACTTTATTTAATCAAACGTAGATGAGATTTTCGGCTCAGGAAAGAACAGCAGATTCGAGTAAAGTTTTTATGGGACTATAATAATGTAAGTAGTAAATCTTAAATAATAAAAGAAGTACATAATAATAAAAGTAACACCGGATTAATTGACAGACAATGATGTAATTTGAAGTTTCTGGTTTCATATTGAGCAATCTTATATATAAAAATCAGTTGCTGTTCGTTTTAGTCGCGCTAAAACTCTAAAAATGGCTAAAAATGGCTGGACCGATTTGGCTAATTTTAATGTTGAATTATTTGTGGAAGTTCAGGGAAGGTTTATACGGTTTTATATAGTAATTTTAGTAGCCTATAAAAATTTTACATCTATATGTATAGAATGCTCTTTTTACAGTGTTTGTTGCCATACTCCTCCGAAATCACTTGACCGATTTTTATGAAATTTGGCAGGTATATTCAACCGGACAAAGCGTAGGTTTTTATCTATATTTCATATCCGTACGTCATAAGGGGATTACTCATGACGCCATAACTCTCACAATAATCACGTAAAAAATACGATATTAAGTAGGAAGACTCCTTGCAGAATTCTGAGCAGAACCGTACTAAATTGTTTTCTTTATCGTAATCGGTGTCTGTCCGAATTACAATAACTTAAGCCGTAGAAATATTCTGAGGACAGAAGAAGAAGGAGCAACAAATTTCATCGAAGAAAAGTGCAACTGTTTAACTTTTGGATGTAAATTGGACAAAATATGAATGTTTATGATTAACTATTTAGATGATTAAAAATTTAGATATTTAGAAAAAACTTTAAATATAATCAAAACGAAATTAGAGAATGATAATACATTGACAACTAGGACAAGAATAAATGTATCAGCCATAATGGAGTTATTGACATTATGTACTAATAATACCTATTTTCAACTAAATAATGAGTTCTATAAACAAAATTTTGGACTAGCAATGGGCTCTCTTTTATCTTCATTATTGGCTAATATATTTGTGGACGATTTAGGAACTAATATCATTTCTAAACAAAATTTAAACCAACAGTATGGCGGAGATATTATGTAGATGATGTGTTTTCAATATGGCCTCATAGCTCAGAATTGTTGGATACATTCCCGAATATTATAAACGATCAAGAAGAGACAATAAAATTTACAATGGAAAAGGAATACAATAACACTTTGCCTTTCCTCGATGGTTTAGTCTCAAAGAAGGATACTGGATATGAGACTTAAGTGTATAGAAAACTAACACACACCAACAGATATCTCAATTACAAATCAAATCACAACATCAACGTTAAAAAGGGAATCACTAAATCCTTATATGATAGACCAGATAGAGCCAAAATTACCCATACTGAAAGAGGAAGTCAATAGAGAGAAAATACTACGATTAGTAAGAAATAACATATCGAGTTAGTACATATTTTATATTTTAGTATAACTTATTGCATATCTATGTATTATTTATGATTTAAACATATTAAAGTCAGAGTTTGGTATTAGTTTTTGAAAATAAATTAAATGTAAGACCAAATACTTACGATGTCGGGATAGAATTACGAGATTTTATCCTGGTTTTCCTTCGTGATTCACTATTGAATCTCTAACGCGAGAATTTTACTGTCATCGTTGCATTTGGTTGCTATGATTTTTTTGTGACGCATATTCTTGAGTTGGGATTGATTTCATGTTTTCGAATGGACTATCTTTTAGTAAAGTCGTTTTAGGAACGCCACTCATAAATATTGGCGATATCATTTTAAAGTCTTCTACTTTAAAATGTATAATATACGTCTGAATTGCCAATATAAATGAGTCAGAATAAATAAATTATTAGAAGAGTTTTTTTACTTAGCAACAACATTATTGTTTAATTTAGTAATATTTTGTATTTTGACAACGAAACCCGATTTGGGCTTCGAAGCGTTAATAAAATTATTTGTTCAATTTAATTGTGGCTTATTTCCCATCTAAATAGTTAATCATAAAAATGCCACAAGGAAATAGCTTCAGAACAACATGAGTTTTTTAATTTTTCGAAATGTTCAAAAAATATCTCTAAACGAACTTTTGTGACGAACGGCAAGCAGGAGAAAAGTTCTGAGCACACGATAAGAACAAGTAGCAAAATATAATTTTGTTTAATTTTATTTAATTTAAGTATTTTTTTATTTCCGTTTATTTTATTTTAATTCATTTTCTTTAATTTTATTATTTTTTTTTTAATTTATTTTTAATTTTTATTTAATTTTATTCAGTTTTATTTATTTTTATTTACTTTTATTCAATTCTATGAAATCTTATTTAATTTTATTTCATTTTATATAATGATATTTAATATTAATTTAATTTTATTTTGATTAATCAACACCTATATAGTTGGACAACCCCGAACCCAATTATAAATACAGGGTTGTTTTGAATGTAGATAAAATAAAGCTGTTACATATATTCATTAGAAGATAACAAATTTAATATTGTAACTGTTGCACTACACACTTTATTTTGTTACTTCTAACTAAACTTTTTTACTTCAAACATCATGTGTAATTAATTAAAAATAATAATGAAACCTCATTAACATCGAGTATTTTTGATTTATTAATTACGAATTCCTTTTGTTTATTTTAAGTTTATTTTATACAAAAGTTTGTTTTTATCTATTGCGGCAGTACGAAGTCTGCCGGGTCAGCTAGTCTCTAATAATAATAGATCAGTAAAGCCTGGGTTTCCTCGAAAGCGGCACCGACAAACAGCGATCGTAGCACTGCGATGAATTACGTCAGATTACGGTGAAAAATTCAAGGTTCTTCACTGCGGCAATGGACTGTGCAAGCTCAGCAAGCGGTGGCTTCCAACGCATCCTTGGAAACCAACTCTATTATTTTGCATGGTACAGTTTTTTATGATGTCATTCATCGCAGTGTTACGATCGGAGGTTGTCGGCACCGCTTTCGAGGAAACCAGCGCTTAAGTGATCGTTTTGGAGTGTAATTTTCAGGGTCAACTCTGAATTGCATGAACATTTTTGGATATAAATTGTACCTACCCTTCACTTCAAAGTTGAAGGTGTGCAGTTGGTTGCTTTTACTTGAGGAGTACAGGCACCGCTTCTAGGGGATGAAAAACATGCGTTTAAAATAAGTCCAAAAATGGATAAATTGGTTAATTCTAGGCAACTTCCGTTATTAAAAATTTTGTGCCTAAATCAATAAGTTTAGAGTTATTTGCGATTGAAACTCTTTATTTAGTTATTAACTAGAGTTATTTTTAAATTATCAAAAGAAACTACGTTTTCAGACGTTTTTTCACAAATAACTCAAAAAGTATGTTTTTTATCAAAAAAATATTCTAAGCAAATATATAGCATATAAAAAACAAACAATTTGTGTACCTGCGAAGTCTATAGACCCAACAAAAGCAAGGTTGTAGCTTATGAAAAATATATTCTTTTTCTGCAAATTCCAAATCGAATACCTCAACGTGAAATAACCAAAAAGTAAAGCATTATTCGGGGAAACCCATTAAAAACTTTTTTAAAATGATTAAAAAAGATTTAAATTTTATTTTTAATAAAAGTTTCTGTCTATACTTTCATACGTTCATACTTTCAACGTTGAAGTGGAGGGTAGGTAGAATTTCAATCCAAAGGTTCATGCAATTCTGAGTTGACCCTGAAATTTACATGGTATCGCCGTATTTTTTGTCCATTTAGTGGGCCATAAATTAAAAATTTTATTTTATAATTAGAAATTAATTTCCAATGAATATTAAGAAAAAGTATAGATGTGATTCTTTTTCTTAAGTTTGTAATGTCAAATAGTATTTACGTGGCGCTTGGTAAAATATTAAAACTGGCATTTTATAGTTGTGTAAAATTAAAAACAGTTCTCTGCTCCCATATTCGGATAACTTACCGGACTAACATTTTCATAATTGACCAACTGATTATTAAAAAAAACGAAAGCGAATTCTTTAGTTCTTTGATCACCTGGGCCTCGATTTTTGACCCTTCGCTTCGTTATCGAACGTATTCGCTACGTATACTAAACAAATACGAAGCGAATACGTTCGATAACGAAGCGAAGGGTCAAAAATCGAGGCCCTGCTTCGCAGAGGTGACGATCATTAAGAGAGATTTAATTGTTTCTACAAACCTTCCTGGGATAAGACGGTCATCAACCAGATGGTCCGTCCGACCATAATATACAGGATTCTATGGCTCCACTCATTCTGTGAAATCCTTAGAGCAGCTGAAGATAAAGACAAATGGAAACAACAATTTATAAGAGTATTGGAGTAGATAACGATTCTCGGTAATGGGGAAACGCAAGCGTTTCAATGTTACTGAGAATACTTATCGGAAATCTTTCACAAAATACAAAACATTATACTTTGGAAATCATTCTTACTTAAAATACAAAATATAAACCAATAATATTTTGTATTTTTTTTAATGCATGGCATTGATTTTCAGGAATATGCTTAGATAAATACGATTTTAGTGCCCATTATACATTTTCTTAGTAACTGATTATAAGGCTTAAGATCCTTCTTAGTAACTGATTATAAATTTTAATTTATTATCTTTATGGTCTGAAAGTTCAACCTTTTCGCTAGGTATTAATTTTGTCGTCTTTGTATGGGCGCACGGATTGCGTGTTTTTCTTATAAATGCTACAACGCATTTGCTTTAATTCTAATTTTTGGTCGACGTGAAACAAATACTGTGTAAAAAATGGTTGGTTTATTTAACGCACATAGTGTTTCGTTTGTGATGATATTTTATTGGAGTGTCCTCTCTATTACATAACATGGTTAGACTTCAATATAAATTAGAAACTACTTTACAAAAAATATTAAGTTGTCATCGTACTTATATTCCATTTTACCCATTTAATGACCCTATGAGGTTGAGACATAAATATATAAAAATGAAACGCTTGTTTGCTTTTTCAAAATATTTCTTAACAGAATATGAATGTACAAATATAATCAAATTTGCCACTTAAAAAATATTTTTTCTCATCATCTTATTTAATTTAAATTTTTAAGCAATAATATTTTATTAACAACTTTGTTTTTTTTTAGGTAAGTCCTACAACAAATTTAAGAGTTATTAAGTAAGTTTTAACATTTTTAGTAAATATTTCAAAAGTACTAGGTATGTAGTATATAGATGATAGTTTATTACCAATATTGAGTCGAATAAAATTAACACGAAAATAAATTTTCGATCCAATGATTATATTTTATGTGAATATCTGTCTGTCCTTCCGTCCGTCTTAGACTAAAAGAACTACACTAGGCATCAAAATTAACGCATCACCTTAAAAATGGTGCAATTTTGATGTCTCGTATTTCCTAAATCTGTTGTAGGATTTGAGCGATTTTTTTAGTATGTTATAGCTTTATTCTTCAAGAATATCGATGTAATAATATTATTGCTAAACAGGTAAGTGCCATTGTATACCGGGTGTAACAATGATAGTGTGTTTTTTCCTCAAAGTTTGGAACACCCTGTGGAATATTCTAGCTTATATAAAATATTGAAATTAAAACAACATGACTGTAGCCTTAGGATTTCTTAACATTCTGGTGTTTGATTCATTCGTTTATTTTGAAAAATAAAAAAGTTAGGTACATTAACATCTTTCCATGTTATTCATCAATACAGGGTGTTTCTAAATAAGTGCGACAAACTTTAACGGGTAATTCTGAATGAAAAAATAATGACCGTTTGTTTTATAAACATATGTCCACAAATGCTTGGTTTGCGAGAAGGGATGTTGAATTTTTTTCTTACAAACTGACGATTTATTTATTGCTCTCAAACTGGTTGAGATATGCATATCAAAGTTGGTCGGTTTTAAGAGGGAGTTATTTCGCACTTTTTGACATTCAATTAAGAATTTTATATTCACCATTGGCGTGCATACGGGTATAAAATTTTTAGATACATCCCGTATGCACGCAAATGGTGAATATAAAATTCATAATTCTATGTCCAAAAATGCGCAATAACTACCTCTTAAAACCTACCAAATTTCATTTGCATATCTCAACCGGTTTTACAGCAATAAATAAATCGTCAGTTTGTAAGAAAGAAATTCAACATCCCATATCTCGGAAACGAAGCATTTTTGTGGACATATGTTTATAAAGCAAACGTGGCGTGGCGTAAATGCAATTAGGGAAGCCGGCCCCGCATAGGGATAAGTCAAAGAGAATGATGATGATGTTTATAAAGCAAACAGTCATTATTTGATCGTGCAGAATTACCTCTTAAAGTTTGTCGCACTTATTTAAAAACACCCTGTATTGATGAAGAACGTTGGTAGTTGTTAAAGTATGTAACTCTTTTATTATCCCACATAAGCAAATAAATCAACAAGCAAAATGTTAAGAAAGCCTAATGCTATAGTTGGGTTTTAAATTCAGTATTTTATATACGCTAGAATATTCCACAGGGTGTTCCAAACCTTGAGGGAAAAACACACTATCATTGTTACACCCGGTATACAATGACACTTACCTGTTTAGCAATAATATTATAATCTAAGAGCTAGTGAACCCTCCGACTAACGGTCGTCCTGTACGGCTATAAATTTTTCTAGTGATAATTCATAGCACACCAAGGCTAAAAACCATGACCTGGCCGGCATCAGCCGTGCACGTGTATCTACCAGGTGAATCGAAAAGTGCATAGTTTAGGGGTAAAATAAACTTTCTCCTGTAAGGTTTAAATTTAAGTATGTGTTTGAGTAAGTCATTTAGAAGAAATGTGTACAATGACAGGCGATTCTGAAGAGCATAAGACCTTGCCTTAAGTTTTTAGATCATTCCAAACAAAAAAGATCTTTAGTGATTTTTCTCTTAATAGTTAATAGTTTTTGTTATATAAGCTATTGAAAATTTTGAAATATGTGAAATCTGCAATTTTTAACCCTAGATCAGACATTTATCTAAAAATTTCAAAGTTGCCAAGGTAGGTAGATATTCTTTAAACATTGGTTGATGAAATCCCAAAGAGTTTTTTGCAATACAATATCGGAAACCCCTTTGTGTTTTAATTGTTAATCAAGCGGGCGCGACACTGTAGTATAAGTGAGGAAGTTTAAGTTGGCATAAATGCATTATCTCGAGAATGGGCAACTATAAAGAGAAATCCTGAGACAGGTCGATTTTTATTTTTAAATTAGGACTTTTTGGTATATATATATTACTAGTGACGTCATCCGTCTGAGCGTGATGACGTAATCGATGATTTTTTTAAATGAGGGTAGGGGTTGTGTGGCAGCTCATTTGAAAGGTTATTTAATTCTCTATTTAGTAATATAAACATTAACATAATTATTTACACAGGGTGTACAAAAAAATTTTTTTTATTAAATTAACTTTGATTAAATTTGACATATAGAAGAAAATTTTTTTTATATACCCTGTATAAATAATTATGTAAATGTTTACATTACTGAATAGAGAATTAAATAACCTTTCAAATGAGCTATCACACAACCCCTACTCTTATTTACAAAAATCATCGATTACGTCATCACTCCCAGAAGGATGACGTCACTAGTATTATATATATGCCAAAAAGTCCTAATTCAAAAATAAAAATCAACCTGTCTGAGGATTTCTCTTGAAATTTGCCCATTCTCGAGATAATGAATTTATGCAAACTCAAACGTCCTCACTTATACTTTAGTGTCGGGCCCGCTTGATTAGCAATTAAAAAACAAAGGGGTTTTCGATATTTTATTGCAAAAAACTCTTCGGCATTTCATCAATAAATGCTTAAAGAATATCTACGTACCTTGGCAACATTGAAATTTTTAGATAAATGTCCGATTTAGGGTTAAAAATGGGCGATTTCGCAATTTTCAAAATTTTCAATCGCCTATATAACAAAAACTATTAACTTAAGAGAAAAATCACTAAAGACCTTTTCTGTTTGGAATGATTCAAAAAACCTAAACAAAATTTATTCGATGCAAAAAGAATAAGTTTAGGAAAAACCCCTAATCTTTCCCCTCGTCTGGCAAGGTCTTATGCTCTTCAGAATCGCCTGTAGTTGTACACATTTCTTCTAAATGACTTACTCAAACACATACTTAAATTTAAACCTTACAGGAGAAAGTTTATTTTACCCCTAAACTATGCACTTTTCGATTCACCTGGTAGATACACGTGCACCGCTGATGCCTGCCAGGTCATAGTTTTTAGCCTTGGTGTGCTATGAATTATCACTAGACAAATTTCTAGCCTTAGAGGACGACCGTTAGTCGGAGGGTTCACTAGCTCTTAGACTATTATTACACGGATATTTTTGAAGAATATAGCTATAACATACTAAAAAAATCACTAAAATCGGACAACAGGTTTAGGAAATACGAGACATCAAAAATCAATTTTTAAGGTGGTGCGTTATTTTGATGCTTAGTGTATATTAGAGAGAGAAAAATCTAACGATGTAACGACGGTTTCCGATTATGTTATTACGGGAAAAATTCGACACGGAAACAAGTAATTGAACTTCGTAAGTCCTAGGTCTTCATTTAATATGACTGAAAGTAAAACCGAAAATAGTGCGTCGATTTATGTACGATGTTACCAATTTTGAGCGATTTTTACTTAACTTTTAGTCTTACCTTTTAAAGCGACTTTTAAAACCTTTTTTAAAAACTTTTAAGACCTTTTAAAAAAATGACTTTTTATCAAAATAGGGACAACAGATTGAAGCTCGACTTTTCAGTACGCTTCGATTGATATATTATCACATGTACTGTGTATGGTGACTCCTGGCTTCTGAGCCACCTTGGATAATTAGGGGTTGGTTACCCCTACCATAAGGGTTGATGAAATAACTCGTATCACCGTAGATGCATTTATTTTATAAGTTAGAGTACTAACGGTAAATAGCTGGTGGTACGTTAGTTCTCAGTAGCTGTGATGTTTTCCCTTTGGGATCTCAAATATTAATTAAATTACTGTTCGCGATGGAATTAGAACTAAACCTCGATATTCTCTTGTTATTGTTTTGATATATAATGAAAGTAAGATTATTTTGATTAAAAGCGCTGAGTCTACTAATATATAAAAATAATGAATACTATTGTTATTTTAAACCGACCTTGGTCAAACCTAAACTGTTACACTGATATGTGCTAATTTAGGTCGATCGTATTTACTATAAACAAACATAGTTTGTTTTGCTAAAGACATTTAAAATTATTAAAAGGATTTGTTTTAATAAGAAGATTACTAAGAGATGCCGTGTATCCCAACACATCTTCCTTTCCTTCCGAAAATTTTCTGACTACGGAAAAGGAAGAAAATTTTTCTTTTATTAGTACCACCACCTGCTTACTGCGTTATAATAAATACAATATATACATTTTTTATTTCCTATAAATAATAATTAAATACAAAAAAAATAGAAATGTTCGTTATCGACATTGTTCCCGTTTCACTTGTCACTCACTGTGTTCTCGGATTGTAAGCATATAATCTATTCTTATGTATTTCCCTGATTTTATTGTTTTCCAATCTGATCTTACAATTAACATTATTTACCTCTGTTATTGTGAAGGGGCCTACATAAAGACTATCAAACTTACCATTCTCTTCCCTTTTTACCAGGACTAGGTCTCCTATTTTAAAATGTTGTGATGTTGCTTTGAGCTTATTCTTTTCTTGTCGCTCTTTTTTGTCTTCGTTGCTTTTATTACTTCTAGTGAATTGACCTATCGTATCTATGTACTCTGTGTCCTCTGGTTTCGAAGAAGTGTCCGATATCACGTCTTCTTTGACATGTGTTCTATTCGGTTTGTTAATTTGACATTCGTGGCATTGTTTATCGTATTTTCTTACGTCTTTTTCTAAATTTTTCCATCTGAACTTTGCTTTTAGCTTCTTTATTAGTCTATTTTTCTTTAAGTGTCCTCCAAACATCGGGTGATTATGATATTCTTCTATTAACCTGTGTTTTTCTTTGTCATCTTCTATTGTTTCTGGTACTTCACATATGTATATTTCTACATTCTTCAATATTTCGTTTCCTTGTTTAATAAATTCCTCAATTGTGCACACTTTAAAAATAATATCGTTTACGTATATTTTTACTTTACGTACTGCATTCTCTACCGCCAGCTTATCAAGCTGTGCCAACATTTGGTTTAAATCAAAATGATTGAATCCTGTGGCTATGCTCTTGCTGCACTTTATTTTGTTTTTGACCCTAATGCTCAGTCTTGGTGAGATTAGTTCTGCTCCAAAAGACAAAAGTGGTAGTCTATGCGCCTCTAAATTATTTAGTATCTTTCTTATTGTCTGTTTGTGGGCTTCTGGCTGTAGTGCGAGTTCGCTTTCTGCCTTCGTTTGCCTTGCATCCTTCTTATTTTCTCTTGCTTGAGCTCGTGTTATAGCTAATATATGGGTATTGTCTATGTATAGGTTCTTTAGTTGATGTAATGTTATTCTTGAAAGACTATCTGCATAGTTATTTTTCCCTGTTATGTATTCTATTTCGAAATCGTATTCCTCTGAATCTAATCTGATTCTTGTAAGTTTCGAAGTTGGTTCTTTCATTGCAAATAAATGTGTTAGTGGTTTATGATCCGTTTTTACTAAAAATGTTGGTGCTCCATATAAATAACATTTGAAATGATTAATTCCCCAATGAATCGCTAGTAATTCCTTAACGATTATAGGTTTATTACATTCTCCCTTATTGAAACTTCTTGATGCGTATGCTATTGGTAGGTCTATTCCGTTATAATCTTGACTTAAAATTGCTGAACAACTCTCGTTGGATGCGTCTGTTGTTAGTATGAATTGTTTATTGAAATCCGGATATTTTAAGATCGGTGGCTTCATCAGAGATGATTTAAGCTTATTGAATGCTTTTCCACATTCTTCTGACCAAAAAAATTCTACTCCTTTTCTTGATATTCTGTTAAGTGGTCTGCATATTTCAGCAAAATTTTGAATAAAACGTCTATAATAGTTACAAAATGCTACGAATCTTTTTGTTTCTTCCGCTGTCTTAGGTGTCGGGTATTGTTCAATCGTTGCATATTTCGCTTTGTCTGGTGATACTCCTTCCTGAGAAAGATCATGTCCTAAATATGTTACTTCTCGTCTAAAAAATTGACATTTTCCTGGGTTAAGTTTCAAATTGAATTTTCGACATGTCTCGAATGTCTTTTTCAGGTTGTCTAGGTGACGTTTTTCGGATATTCCTATTACTACTATATCGTCCATGTAAAGAAATGCTTTGTCCGGTGTTAATCCCGAAAATGCTATTGACATCATCCTTGAAAAGCTATTTGGGCTTACATTTAATCCAAAAGGTAATCTGGTAAATTGAAATGCTCCATTTTCTGTGCTAAAAAATGTGTATTTTCTCGATGATTTTTCTAATGGTATCTGGTGAAAACCTGACACTAAGTCTATAACTGAAAACCATTTTGCTCTTCCTAGTTGATCTAGTATCGAGTCTATTCTTGGTAAAGTAAATTTGTCTGTGACTATTTTCTTGTTCAGTTGTCTAAAATCTATGCATAATCTCCATGCTTTATTTCCATCTATCGCCTTTTTCGGTACCAGCACTACTGGGCTGTTGTATTCTGATGTAGACGGTTCTATTATTCCTTGGTCTCTCAGTTTTTGTACTTGTCGGTTTAATTCCTCTGTTTGTGCATGAGGTGTCCTATAGTTTTTAATGTATACCGGAGTTTGGTCTTTAACTCTCAGTTTCTGCTCGTAGAAGTTGTTACATGTTAGCATGTCATGCCTTAGGGCGAATATATCTGAATAATCTTCACATAAAGATACTAACTTATCGCGTATGTATTCTGGAATGTCTAACTTCAATGATTCCCGTAATTCCTTTTTCCTATCCTTGCTGTCGTTGATCAGTCTATATATGTTGAATAATTTAATGTCTAATGTTTTGATTGCGTTTTTCTCTACTTTTACTGTTTCGTAGGTTGTGTTCAAAATTTTGATGTACCTACGGATTATTACTTGAAATAATTGCTCTCGCTATGAATATTCCTGGTTGTATTTCCTGTTGTTCCACTATCCTGTCGTTCTTCAGCGTTTGAAAAATTTTTACGACTCTGTAAATTTCACATCTAGGCGGTATTATTATCGTGTCATTATCTATATTATACAAAATGTTTGTACTAATGTAACAATCGTTGTCCTCTTTAATGTGCATTTTAAGGTTAGCGTAGTCTAGTATGCATTGAAAATTTTAAATAAAGTCTCTCCCAATGATTCCGTCGGTTGTAATAGGAAAGCTAGATTCCACTAATTGAAAGATATGCTCAAATCGAGATCCTTTTACTTCTAGCGTTGTTTCAACTTCTCCCATTGTTTGTAATTCTCCTTTAGTTACTCCTTTTATTTTCGCTTTTGTGTTTGGTTTCACATGTTCGTTCATAAAATCTTGTGAACATTTCAGTATTGAAATATCAGCTCCTGTGTCTATGATAAAGGTATTTGTGTTTTCTAGGATTCCTGTTTTCATTCGTACAAAATTCGTTAGATTTAAATCGAAGTTGTAAATATTATATTCCACTCCTGACTGTGTACTTTCCTTGTTTCGTTCATTCAAAACCCCAACTGCTGGTTTCCTGGTTCCTCTTGGCTGTCTTCTAACTCAAGTAGCCTTACGTTTCTGTTACGTCCTCCTCTCTGGTTCCCTCTGTACGTTTGGTTGTTGAATTGTCTATATCCTCTGTTGGAATAATTCCGTTGGTTTCCTGTTTCTTCTCCTTCGTTCCGTTGTCCGAAGTTATTTCTTCTTCCTCTGTCGTATTTGTTATGGTATTCTCTTCGGTATTGCTGTTGTCCTCTCCTATTTTCATAATTCGTCCTATAATTGAACACTCTCCCCTGTGTGTTTTCCGATGTCGTATCAATCGATAAAAATTTAGATACTACTTCCTGCGGTGTTGTGAAATTACCTGCCTCCAGTATTAACTTAGCTCTATCCGTATTAACATTTCGTTTCATTGTTGCTACGACTGTTTCCGTTGTGTATTTTTTCGCTAACTCCAATGGCATTCCTTCCGCTATGTATGCTACCTTCAACTGTTCCGCTAATTCCTCTACTTCGGATGCGTACACTGCTGCATCTTTGTTTCCTTGCCTTTTCTTTGCTAACTTGTCTATTATCGTTTTCGGATTGTCGCCTCTTAATTCCTTCTTCAGTGCCGCTGCTATAAGTGGGATCGTATCCTCTGTGGTTATCAGGTTTCTAGCCCTATTAGTCAATCTTGTTTTTATTAATGTTATCGCTGTTTCTTCATATCCTTCTGCTATTTTTCCAAGTAACTGTAATGCGTCTAAAAATGGTTGTAATTTCCCTGCGCTTCCATCAAACTCGTTGGGCAATACCTTGCTTGCAATAATCAAAAATTCGTTGATTGTCAGAGCCATGTTTAATATTTTTATATCTTGTTTTATGTCGCTTTTTCCCTCTTTTATTTCCTCGTCAATTTTTTCCTCTATCTCCTCGTCACTTTTTTCCTCTTCTACTTCTTCGTCGCTTTGTTCTTCCTCTATTTCCTTGTCGATTGGTTGGTGTATTGAACTTGGAACTACTGTTCTTAAGTTTACAGCTTGAAATGAGCGTATAACTTTGTCTCTTATTTTTCCGAAATATTTGTTGCACGCTTCTCTTTGTTTGTCCGATAGCGCTTCCCAATTTTTCTTCGTTAAATGTGTGAATTTGTTATATAATTTAATTAACTGTTTCGTTACTTCTTCTTGTGTATCCTTAGATTTAGGTACTTTCTTCTTCAAGACCCTTCTACTTTGTCTTGTTACTTCTTGCGTAATCTCCTCAACTATTTTGATGAAGTCTTCCCAAGTAACTTTGTTGCTACTCATTTATTCATAATTCATTTATTCCTGTAATATTCATTTTCCTTATTCCTGTACCCGTAACGCACGCATAAATTTGACAGTCTTACGATGTATAGTAAATATATATGTATATGGAATGTTATGTCAAAAATAGTAAAAATATAGTAAATTGCAATAAAAAAATCATTATATCAATCAATATAAATCACTATAAAAATCAGTAGACCAATAAAAATGTAATAATATGGATAAACGTCAATAAAGATAAAAATATATGTTGGTAAATATATAAAAATCATATAAAAATCAATATCAAATAAAAATGTATCATTACGTCCTATAAATAACCATAATATTTGTAAAAAAAATTCTTATATATTGGTAAATATTGGTATTATAAGGAAATTAAAAATAGAATAATTAAATAAAAATAGGTAAAACTGAAAAGGTAGTGTGCATCTTAAATTATAATTACGTTAATATTACTTTATACTTTATACGAGTAAGGAGTAATATCATAAATACTTAATTATTATACGAATCAGGAAATACCATAAAAATAGCTAATATGGACTTACCACTTTTACACGTCTGTGTTCGTATCACCAAAAAGTCCACGCTGCACGTTCCATAGCATTGTCCATTGTCCATTGTCCAAACGAAGTTCCATCTCCATACCATTCCATTTTCCATATCATAATCATCTCCGTCTCGGGCCTGATGTCTCCATCCTTTTTATGTGGGCACCCCGCTGCTATCTAGGGTGGTCGAGGTGCAAGAACATTGACGTGTTTTCCCATTTCTCGTTCTAGTTTACCAGTCTTTATGTTCTCGCCTGGTCTTGGATCGCCATATGGTGGCTCCTGGCTTCTGAGCCACCTTGGATAATTAGGGGTTGGTTACCCCCTACCATAAGGGTTGATGAAATAACTCGTATCACCGTAGAAGCATTTATTTTATAAGTTAGAGTACTAACGGTAAATAGCTGGTGGTACGTTAGTTCTCAGTAGCTGTGATGTTTTCCCTTTGGGATCTCAAATATTAATTAAATTACTGTTCGCGATGGAATTAGAACTAATAATCGGTATTCTCTTGTTATTGTTTTGATATATAATGAAAGTAAGATTATTTTGATTAAAAGCGCTGAGTCTACTAATATATAAAAATAATGAATACTATTGTTATTTTAAACCGACCTTGGTCAAACCTAAACTGTTACACTGATATGTGCTAATTTAGGTCGATCGTATTTACTATAAACAAACGTAGTTTGTTTTGCTAAAGACATTTAAAATTATTAAAAGGATTTGTTTTAATAAGAAGATTACTAAGAGATGCCGTGTATCCCAACACATGTGTGTACACATGTACACTATAATATGGCACTTCCACTTCCAGTTAGAACTTTTTAATCAAAAATGATATAAAAAGTAAGTACAAGTATAAATTTGTATATCTTGCTAAGGTACGTCGAATAATATGTCCTTTTACTATTTCGGTGACTTTTAAACGGTACTTCCGATTGCAACTCTAAAACCGGAAGTCCGAGATCAAATTTTTCCTCCTTATTACCATCATTGGGTTATGAGCTTTCACTGGCCACCTCATTTGTCGTTTAATCTGCACTAATAACGGAGAAGTTATATTCGCGGACCGATGGAGAGACTGATAGAAAGTCATAAATCCGGAACTATATATTTTTTCTCGTCTTGCTAAGATGCGTCGAATAATATATCGCGTGTACTATCCCGGTGACTTTAAAACATTCCGGTTGCATTTCTAAAGCTGGAAGTCTTAGTTCAAATTTCCCACCTTTAATACCATTCTTGGGTTATAAGTTTTCATTTGACAGCTCATTTGTCATTTTGCCTGGTATAATGATGGAGGAGTTGTGTTTACGGACGGACGGACATGGGGACGTGGCTAATTCAACGTTCACACATTTTTTCAAAATTGGGTGAAAACAATATCCACACTCAGTTTTGAGAAAATAAATAACGGTGCGCAAACGACGAGAGATAGGTACACTTAGACACTTATTTGAGTTAGTGATCAGCGTGAAAAAATACGTTCACACCATGTCTTGGTTAACTTCCGGCAATACAATTTTTTCACTATACTGGAAACTTATATAACTATTATTATAGGTGATAAATTATAATATAATTTACATATTTTGTATAATGTTCCCATTTTAATCTGTATGTAGGCCTTCTGATTTTTTCCGCAACTAAGTATTCGATTTTTTATAATTATTTGTAAGGCATTGCTTTGTCAGTTTTCTGAAAGATCACTTACATATTATTTTTATTTGTTTATTTTAATCGATTTGTATACACATTTTTTATACTACTAATGTTTGGTGAATTTAATTATTGTTTGTCATTGTTGAAATGTATTTCATGTCTAGTCTTTTGAGTGTATCTAATTTCTTGTATTTTAATTCAGTATTTTTTTTTGTTTTTTATTTTCTCGTTTTCTGGTTTACAATGCTTTACCTAGAATAACAGACAGTTCTAAATCTGAAAATTGTCGGTACGTGATTTAATAGTATCTATCGAAATAAAACATTTATAGGGATTACGGTCTGGGGTTTTGAGGGCCTAAGGGTTATTTCCATAGGCGCCGAAATGGTATGAATAAGTCCGACAAGGAAAACACAAGCCGGTTGATTTTTAATGTTTGTAACTTATTTACACAAATAATACTTTATTCAGGACGAATTTGAAAAACGAACTTTATTATACATTAACTTACAAAAGTTTGAACATTAAAATAAGTAGCTTCTCAATATAGGCCTGCTTAATAAATAATATATTTTTGTTTATTTACATTTAAGGCGCATCATCCTATGTGGTTATTTAGGGGAGTCAAGATAGAAGGAAAACATGCATTTTTTCGGAATAATTCAAATAAGCTTATATTTTTCTAAAACTGTTTTTGTTAGTTTTTATATAATATGTACATGTTAAAGTAAAAAGTTATACTCACAGATTTTGCCGCTAATTGTTAATTAATTGTTTAAACAATCACAATTGTTTTGTATAAATAATTTTTAAAATATCGTTGAATTCATCCTTTTACTTTTACCAAATATGTTTCTATTTTGTTTTTGACTATGCTGAATCCGAATATGGCATTACAATTTCAAAATTCTTATACAGAAGCTCTATACAATATGTCTGCGTAGCTAGGAACCATATTATGGAAAACTTTTCTATTATCAGTTTTACGAAAAAAAGAAGCTATTCTCCATATAATGCTCTGAATCGTCTAAAATCTAAAACTCAACCATCAGATATCAAATTTTATCAATTTTATGTATCGACATGCTTGGTAGAATCGATAACCCTTAACTGGTCCGGCGTCGTCTGACAGACGATTCAATAATTTTGATTATTTTTTATTGAAAATTGACACCGCCCACAGACAAGTCGTTCTATCTAATCCTTAAACTATTGGAGCTTGACAAGTGGGTGTATTTGAGACAAGTTTCTCTCAGTTCCTAAAAAGTTATCGCAACAGTTAGGTTGAGAGTAGTTTCTCAGACGACGCCGGACCGTTGGTGTCACTTTTTTGTGTTCATACTTGGAGTTCAAGAAGAACAAGAGGATGTTCTTATTTTAGAAAAACGCAAGATTTGCAGTTTATGTACTTGTAGAAAGCGCAGGATGACAAAACACCTGTGCTTGCGTTGCAAAAAGCCTGTTTGTTTGGGATGTACAAAACCACTACCTATGTAAAAATTGCATATAAAATAGGTAAAGTTTGACTGATGCTGGAAACAAACATTTTTGATCGATTTTTATTTTACCTAGTTTTTTGTTTAGTGTGCAGTTTGAACATCTATCCCAGCAATACATTTTGTTTTTCATGTTGTTTTTTATATATTTTTTATTTACTTTACAAAACTATGTACTTTTTCATAAATATTTGTGCGGATTTCAGTTTTATTTTAATATTTCTTTCTTAACCCAAATAACGCCCAAATCTAATACGTTCACTTTTATATAAACATATCAAGGTATGTTTGTAACATTTATTTATATAAAAAAATTATTTTTGAGTGTTGTTTGGCTTTCTTAAAAACAGTAGTTTCGCAGACGACGCCGGACCAGTTACGCTACTGCTACAGTACCGGACCAGTTAAGGGATAAAGTTGTCTTTGTAGGTCATCCTAATCCTCATAATATCCTCTTCCGCATAATACCGTGACATCTAAATGCTCGTACAATTCAAGATACCGTATTTTTTATTATATATTTTAATAACCGTAAAGTACCTTTATATTCCAGAATTAAAAAATTGTTATTATAAAAAGTTATTTGGAATTTTTATTATGAAAACTATGTTTTAATATACAATTACATCCTTATAATTGAAAGAAAAATTCAATATTTTCTCAAATTTTCTCAAATTAGGCGATATCCATCATAATTTTTTATTACAATTATGATAACTATTTTATTATCAATTCTACGAAAAAAAAGTTATTCTTCATAAAATGCTCTACCTCGTCCAAAATCTAGGATACAACCATCAGATATTAAACTTTTTCAATTTTATACGAAGTATGTAAAAACATATAAATTTCGCTTAACAGTTAAGTGCCCTTATAGTGCACACTAGTTCAATTAGCAGGATATAATTGAACATTGAAACTTAGTTTTTCATTCCAAATAACTTTTCTTAATATCAACTTTTGATATTGTAAAATTTAATGGTACTTTACTCTTAAGTGAAATTCATATTTTTCACATACCTCGTATAAAATTAATAAAATTAATAAGAACCACTTTTTTCGTAAAGCTGATAATAAAAAAGTTATTAATAGGTTCCAATTTACACCGACATACTGGATAAGAGCACAAAACAATTTTGTTGTTGACCTTGTTGAGTATTGTTGAAGCTTATTATTAAATGTATTTTTGGTAAGTTTTACAGAAAAAAGTTCTGGTCATTTTGTATAAAAATTTTTTCCGCAGGTAATTTTCGGTTTTTGTATTAAATTGGGGAGCGGTAAAGAGGTTGGTTTGGTATAACGTAGGGAAGACAATATTATTACTGGTCATGAATCTGTTAAGTCTTTCATAGAAAGGAAGTTTAGATCTTTTCTTTTGAAGGTATGTTGTGTGAAAACGAGAAGCAAAGACATTATCTCTGAGGGGATTTTCACTATTTGATGACACATTTGTGGCATATGCTATGCGGCGTATAATGTTCTTACATAAAAATAATAATAATAAAAAGAATACTTCGCTTTGTAAAGGATATGATCGTGAGGGGTCTGAATTACTTGTTTTTAGTTTTCAGTTTCCTACTCTCTTCAACATAACCATATAGTTTGAAGCCAAGATGAAGACTCCATTATGGTCTAAATACACTTTATTCTTGTAGCATGTAGCTAGATGTACTTGATGTAGCCGAAATGGCTAATTTTTTATATTGGTAAGGTCATTCGACCTACTCCAGTAGCTAGTTTCAACTACTTTGGATCTGGAGCTTTAATCTGATGATGGACTGATTAGTCCGAAAACGTTTTTATTGTACTAGTGATGTACCCACTTCAAATCCAACTTAGATCTATTTTAGAAAATTTTAAATAAATTATATACCATCTACAAGGGAAGATTTTAATTTTTAGTAATTTCTATTATGGTTTACAGCCCAGCCAATTAGAGGGATTCATTCCTTTTTATATTATGTTTTTCTTTCACTTTTATAGCTTTTTACGCTTTCCACTTCCAAATTGCCATTCTGGACTGTCATATTACTCTTTGAACGCCTCCTATCCATTTCTGTTTTGGTTGTCTCCCATTTTCCTTTTCGTTCTTTGCACTAGTAGACATTTTATTATTTGCTTTGTAACTCGTTTATTAGCCTTATCGTTCATTATTTAGACATGCCTATACAAAATAAGCTGTCTGCATTCTGCATTGATTTTTTTTTAATAATAGTTCTTAAACCTCCCATATTTTGCCGAATTTCTTCGTTGGTTATTGTTTTCAGTCTTGAATTTCTTGCAGATATTTGTCAGAAATATATTTCTAAGGACAATAAATAGTCACATAGAAGTGACGTTATATGGATTTTTTTAGCTACCTTCGCATTTATAAAGTACCATACTTTTAAAAAATGAGTAAAAGTTTAGGTTTTTTTTCTCAAGATATATTTTTGGACCCCAGTATGGAATTTAGACATACGACAACTATTTTTCCTTTTACAGTCCTAAAATCTGTAGTTAAGCTCTGAGGAGGTTGCCTTCCTCCTCCTAAGTGCCTTCTCCATTGAGGTTGGTGAACAATATGACAAATTTCTCTCTATTTTGGGCTTGATGAATTAAGTCGTGCCTTGTTGTCTTGTTCCAATCTCTGATGTTTCAGAGCCAGGATTTTTTCTTTTTTCCTGCACCATGTTTGCCTTCGATTTTGCCTTCTAATGTTACCTGGGAGAAGATATTTATTACCGGTACGGCGAAGAGGGCGGAGCTGGCAACCCTTGATTTTAGGGATAGTATAGGATCACAAATTGTAGCGTCTGATCCAGAGTGGGCGGCTACGAACAGCGTCTGATCCAGAATGGACGGCTGATTAAACACTCACCAACACGTCTGGCCAGCGCGGTGTTTTAAGGCTAATAACCTCCCCAAAACTATGGCGAATTCTAAAACGATAGGAGTAGGTCCCCAGGTGGGTAAGTCATACAGTGTTGGCAAGTCCCACTCCTTTATAAAAAAGGACAGCTTTACAGAATCTGGGGGAAGCAAGAAATCGCTCAACAAATTTGAATATAGCAACACTCAACGTAAGGTCATTAAACAAAGATGAGAAAATCTATGAGCTAGAAGAAGAAATAAAGGACCTGAACTGGGACATAATTGGTCTCGCAGAGGTAAAAAGGAAAGGCGAATAGCGCATAACATTGCAATCAGGTAACATCTTGTATTACAAAGGGCACGATGAGCAAAGTCTAAACGGCGTAGGATTTCTGGTTTCTAAGAAATATGCTAGTAGAATAGAACAATATGTGGGAATCTCGGAAAGAATTGCAATGATTATGATGAATATACACGAGAAAATCACCCTAAAAATTATTCAAGTGTACGCCCTAACTTCAACACATGCCGATGAAGAGATAGATGAGTTCTACGAGAAAATAATAGAAACCAACACGTGCTATCACAGCACCTATACACTAACAATAGGAGATTTCAACGCTAAGAACGGACAACGGCTAGAAGAAACTGAAAGCTATATTGGTGAATTCGGCTATGGTGTTAGAAATGATAGAGGAGAAACCCTTGTGAACTTACCTAGAAACCTACGTAGCAACAAATATTTTGAAATGAACACATTTTATAAGAAAAAACCGCAAAGGAAATGGACGTGGTTATCACCAAACGGAAAAACACGGAACGAAATTGATTACATCATGTGTAACAAGAAAGATATCGTAGAAGATGTAACAGTAATAAATTCGGTCTCTCTGGGAAGCGATCATAGAATGGTTAGAGCTAAACTAAGAATTGGGTATAGCAAATGTAGAACTAACTTTAAGAACACGATACAAATAGATACAAAAAAGCTAAAAGCCGATAAAGCAAAAAATTTGCTAGTAAATTAAAAACCGCCCAAGCACTGAATCTAGAACAACTCAGCATAAATAAAATTAATTCAGTTATAACAAAAGAACTATTGAATACCAGCTCTGAAATAGCGACCCGTCATAAAAATAAAAAATCCAGAATAAGTGCAGAATCGCAGAATATGCTGAAACAACGAAGAGAGTTCTTGTCACGAAACAAAAGAAATACCACAGAATACAAGGAACTTAACCGAGCCATACGAAAACAGATAAAAGACGATATTAGAAAACAGCAAGAAGACCATATAGAAGAAGTGATAGAAAAAAATCGAAGTCTGAAATATACCAAACCGAAATTAGGCAAGAAAAATATTATAGCTATAAAAAATCAACAAGGCCAACTAGAAAAAGCAAAGCTCAGATATCGAAGATAATTGAAAACGTCTATACTGAATTATATCATTCAAAAAACGATCCCCCCGACTGTTCAAAGCAAAATCTGAAAAGACAAATAACAAACGTAAACTCTGAATTAATGCCCGAAATAAGCGAAGCAGAAATAGAAAATGCACTTAAAGAAATGAAAAGAAATAAAGCACCGGGTAACGATGAAATTCTGGCAGAAATGCTGAAAGACGGCGGGAAAGAAGTTATCAGATACCTAAAAATACTTTTTAATAAATGCCTATTTGAAGGAAACATACCAAAGGAATGGAATACTGCTAACACAATCTTAATACACAAAAAAGGTGACAATACAGATCTGAAAAATTATCGTCCAATATCACTACTATCACAACTTTATAAAACATTCACAAAAATAATTACAAATAGATTGACAACAAATTTCGATGTATATCAACCAGCAGAACAAGCCGGTTTTAGAAAAGGCTTCAGTACATGCGACCATCTTCATACACTAAAGATCCTAATAGAAAAATTAACGATTTACCTGTATTAACCCTGTATGATTTATAAATTTTGAAAATCTCAGGAGGTGTAACCAAAGAAAGTATTCCACCTGTTGTCAATCTGGTGGTACGGAGGCGATATTTATTGTCGTTTTCTGCGCTACTTCGATTGATAACTTAGTTTGTTTTTCGGTAGATGGCCCTAGTTCATCCGTGACATTTCTTTCTTTGCAATTCGGGAAGGCCCAAGCTATGGTAAATGGTTAAAGCGGAGAGAAGAGGATATGGGTTTACTGATGAAGGGAAAAAGATCTCCGAAACCGGTATAGACTCTTCCTGCACTCTCGGCTTTGACCAGAGTATTATGCAGCTGCTGCATTTTCGTTTTGCAAAGAAATTGAGAATGTTTATACATTTTTAATTCATTTACTCTTTTGTTTGAGTATTAAGGAATCTTTCTTGCTGGAGCTTTACCACGCTGAGTAGATGAGTTGTGAATTATTTAAAATTCTCTCATCTTAATTTCCTCGGCACCCTGTATGATTTATAAATTTTGAAAATCTCAGGAGGTGTAACCAAAGAAAGTATTCCACCTGTTGTCAATCTGGTGGTACGCAGGCGATATTTATTGTCGTTTTCTGCGCTACTTCGATTGATAACTTAGTTTGTTTTAGTTTGTTAACGATTACAATTTACCAATCTGCTTAGCATTTATAGATTACGAAAAAGCTTTTGACAGCATAGAATTATGGGCTATTGAGGAAGCACTGGTCAATAGCAGAATCGATTCTAGATATAGGATATTAATACATAATATATACAAACATGCTGAAATGGTAGTCACGATGGATAACGAGATGAAAACTAGGCCAATCAAAATCAACCGAGGAGTAAGACAGGGAGACACCATATCTCCAAAACTATTTACTGCCGCACTTAAAGACATCTTTAAATCATTAAATTGGGAAACAAAGGGACTCTCGATAAATGGAAAGTATTTAAACCACCTAAGAGATGCAGATGACGTGGTACTAATAGCCGACAGCTGGAAAGAACTGAAGGTGATGATCGATGAGCTTCATAGAGAATCCTTAAAAAAAGGTCTAAAAATGAACTTGATTGAGCAAAACTAAGCTAATGTCGAACAAAGATGATCAACCAACGATAACCATCCAAGGAACAAAAGTGGAACATGTAAAAGAATATATATATCTAGGTCAGAATATCAAGGTAAACAAAGAAAACCAAACTACCGAAATAAGCAGACGAGTAAGAATGGGATGGGCTGCATTCGGAAAACTCTCACATATACTAAAAGACAAAAAGATACCACAATACCTTCGAACCAAAGTGTTCGATTCTTGTATCCTTCCCGTTCTCACTTACGGAGCTCAAACCTGGACATTCACAAAAATGAACATGGACAAGATTAAAAAAACTCAAAGAGCCAAGGAACGACAGATGCTTGGTATCTCACTCATAGATCGGCAAACAAACGAAGCAACCCGAAACAAAACAAAAGTAAGGGATGCCGTGGAACAAGCGGCTAAATTAAAATGGAAATGGGCTGGACACAACGAACGTCTCGAAAATGGTAGATGGAGCAAAGAAGTTGGAAACTGGCGACCGTACGAAGCAAAGAGACCAAGAGGAAGACCTCAAATGCGCTGGAGCGATGACATCAGAAGAGTCGCAGGACCAATGTGGAAACGCCTCACACACAACAGAGATGAATGGCGAGAAATGGGACAGGCCTTTATTCGACATTTCGAATAGAAAAAAGACTATAAAAAAAATACCTGGGACTGCTTAAATTCCCTTTGGCCCATTATGTGTCCTAGATAATGACGTCTTTCTAAGTTTGATTGTATTGTCCAGATGACGATGTGGAGTACTTCTTCCAGTACTTCTTCATTCGTAGTTCTGCTGGTCCACCTTATCATTAGCATTCGGGAGGTACATCCACATTTCGAATGAATTGAGTTTGTTGACGTCATACTGTTTTAATGTCCAGGTCTCACAGCCATATAGTAATAGAGACCACGTATAACATTGTAGTGTAGAAGAGGTTGCAATGGTAGAAAATTTAATTTTCATGCGTGGTAATGCAACTAAACATACCAGTTGAGTGACTAAAGATGTTCGAGCCATTTTAAATATCATATTAAGTGTTGCTTGTTTTGTGTAAACCCTGTATACAAAACCGTTAGTTATTGAGAATTGTTAAAAGCGCTGGGTAGTGAATATTTTTGTAATATGGACACATCAACATTCTTCCACTTATTATCGGTTTGTTTTGATAATAATTTCGTCAGATACGTATCATATTGTTTTGTTGAATCAGCAGAATCGCTTATATGATGGGAAGAATTTACCCTTGAAATGTGTAACGAGAATTTCGAAAAGATAGTGTCGTATAAGTATGTGAACAGACAAGAAAATATACCGAACGAAGAGTATCGGAAATATTGCCGTGTCGGCGGTAAAATATAAGTAAGTTGCGAAGATACTGTAATGCACGTCGAAATTTCGGATTACGATACAAACACTGTAATTATACGCGGTGTGTTATAATTATCCATTTTAGAGATACACTGTTTATTTTTCGCTTTAATATTTTGCAAGCTGTTAACTCTTTTGACTTAAAGCTAATTATAGAAGGTAGAAGTACAAAGGCTTTTATTTAATTTCGAATCTCGGGGGTTTGTCTTAAGATCGGGTAGATTTTTAGAGGCCCCCACAACAGACTTTCTTCAAGCAGAAGATATCACTGTTTTGGAGTGTCTTGCTTACTTACCCCACCTAACCCAGGTATACAGCCATCTACAAAACACCGCACTGCTAGTACAAGCTACTCTTGAAGAATGCAGCAACCTACTACAACAAAATATTGACTAGGAGCGTGTCCAAATTGAAGCTGGCATAAGGGCTAGAAGTGGTAACATTGACTACCAAAAAACATAAATAACTAAATAAGAAAAATTTATACATTAGTCGTTTTATAATGAATTTTTTTTGCTATATTGACTTTAAAACAACTAGGTTCATTTTGTTATGTAGGTCTCTCGGTAGCCGCCGAAGAGACAAGACGTGCAGAGTGCGGACGAGCAGCAGTAGCAGCGCAACAAGTCGAGGAGAGGGAAGTGCTTTGGTGTAACGTACTTCTTAGTACGGCTGTGAATGTAAGCACAGCAACACTAGAGCGCTCGCTCCCGCTAGACGCGAAGACGTGGAAGCAGAGGCAAAAGCCAACCTCTTGGATGTGGTGAAACTCAGGAAGTTTGATTTCATTGAATTTTCTGAGACATTGCAAACAAGGGTTGGAAAGCAGAATAAGCAATAGCGGGCTCGACGTGAGCCCGCTACGGGATACTCTCTGTGCCTCCGTTAGGAATGGGTACAGTTTAAAACACTGTGCCTCGACACTGCAAGGTGTAGTTATTTAGAATACATCTTGCAGCCCCGGCCCCTAAGGTCAGAGAGTTGAGAAAATCAAGAGGATCCCGTACCTAGTTCTGTCTAGGTACGAGAACTACCGCGCTGTTGTGCAGGGAGCCAACCCTGAAGTCGATGTGGTGTCGGGCCAATCGGCTGAAAAAAAGGCTTCTTCTAAAAGTTAGGTTACCGCTCCCAACCAAAGATGACACGAGTCAGATCTCGGTCACCCCCCAGATCCAAGGCGCTTTCCCCGCCAAGATATGCAGACTCTAAAGAGTCCCTCCTGTTACAGCACCCTGAAGAGAGCAGCGATGACCACTCGAGCGACCAGGAAGATGGAAAAGACGGTTTTACGATCCAAAATCGTAGAACAAGAAAAAAGAAAAAGAAGTCAAAAGGCAAGGACTCCACGCAGAACGTCGAGACCACCGAGAACGTCACCGAAGCCACCCAGGAAGTCGAGGATTCCCAGAACATCGAGGCCACCCAGGAAGTCGAGGACATGGACGAAGACGTCCCAGGCGCCGAAGGCGGGGGCACTACCAAACGTCAGCGGGTTGAAGAGGATGCCGCCAGCGAAGACGAGCTGACAAGGGCCAACGAAGAAATCAACCGACTCAGAACCCTGATGAAAGAATTTGCAGCAAACGTTGATGCAAACAACAAAAAATATGAAGAGGTGATCGCACAACAGAAGGCAGAGATCAAAGAGCTGAATACGGAGATTCGACGAATGAGCGAAAAGATGGATGCCAGATTCGACGAGTTGATAGCTCTCCAGAAACAACTCGCAAAGAAACCGGAGAAGAAAAACCCCGAAAAGACGGACAAAAAACCACCAGTAGAGCAGCCTGCCACCAAAAAGATGACCACCGAGCAGACTCGACCACCCAGCCAGAAGGCTACCACCTCGACGAAGGAGGCGTCCACCCAACAGAGGAAAAAGAGAAAGGAAGAGTTTCCACCCCTGGTGACACTAACCGACGAGGAAGACGCCACATGGACGTCCAACCAAGAAAAAGCCATGAAACTAGCTCCCCAGGTACAGCTACCCCTCCCCGAAGAACCAGTGCCATCCACGAGCACAGATAGGGACGCGCTTGCCGCTTCCAGTCAAACTGATACAGTGTCAATGGAAACAAACCAAAACGAAGAAGACGCCGAAGAAGCCGTGTTACCTGAAAAACAGGTAACACCATACAGAAAACCGCCTGTAATTAAGTTACAGAGTGTCAGCGAGACAGGGGCTATTCTTACCATAGCCCAGGGCAAAGGCATCATCACCACAAACAAAATCTCCAGAAGTGGCAGAGAGACGCTCATCCAGGCTAAAAGCCCGGATGACTACAGAAAGATGACAAGGATAGTGGAGGAATATGCAGAAGCATACGCCGCCAAAGAGAAAAAGAGGCTACAATGGATAGCCTTTCCACTCGACGAAGACAGGAAACCAAAATTAGTGTTACGAGGATTGCCCACGAATACCACCGAGAAGGCAATCCAAGAAGACATGGCAAACCAATATGGAATAACCTGCCACACAGCACGTAACATGTCTACGAGAGTAGGGAAAAGGAGGCCACTACCCATGTTTGTCATGACACTGGATCAGGAAGACGTGGAAAAAGCAAAGCGGGTAACGAACCTGTGCCACATGAAAGTTGTGGTAGAGGACCTACACAAGGCAGCAGGACCGACGCAGTGCTTCAACTGCCAAGGGTACCATCACGCCCAGAACTCGTGTCACAAGGACCCGAGATGTGTGAAGTGCGGCGAAGAACACCACTCAAAGCAGTGCCAGAGAGCCAGAGAAGTCAAGGCAACGTGTGCCAACTGCAATGGGAGCCACCCAGCCAACTACAGAGGATGTCCTAGGTGCCCAACCTGGGGGAGGCCTCCACCACAGAGGTCACAACAGCGACCACCACCAAACCGAAGACAGCAGGCAACCGGGGTATCCTACGCGCAAGCCACGCAGGGAGACCAACCAGCGCAGAACAACACACCGTCCAACCGACCAACCCTCCCAGACGAAGAGTACCTAGTCAGGATGGTCACAAACATCGTGACTAAGGTAGTCCAAGAGGTGATACTCAGCACCAGGCAGGCACAGAACTAATGGCAGAGAGGGGATACTTGAGGATAGGCTCCTGGAACCCGGGCGGCATAACCACAAATCAGAACATACTAGATGAACTCGCCAACAGATACGAGATGGACATCGTAGCAATTCAGGAAACAAAACTGACCAACAACTTCAACCTAAAGTTTCCTGGATACGACGTATATAGGAACGACCTCACTAGAAGATCAGGAGGAACGGCCATCCTAGTAAAGAAGGGTATTAGACACACCAGTTACACTACTCCACCACTGGTCAACATGGAAGCCACAACAATAGAAGTTAACATGAGGCAAGGCGCAATAAGGATCACATCAGCCTACGTAAGACCACAAGACCCTTTAATGGACGATGACCTAGATGCGTTCCTAAACATCGCCGAACCATCCATCATAATAGGAGACCTGAATGCAAGATCCCCCAACTGGAACGACAGAGCTACGAACAGGAATGGACGACTACTAAACAGATACATAGAAAACAACGAAGACACAATAGCAATGGGCCCAGAAGAACCTACCCACTACCCAGGAAACGCACTTCCGACACACATCGACTTAGTTGTAGCCAAAAACCTAGGACTGCAATCAGAATTAATCACGCTGGACGAAGGATCAACTGACCACCACCCCATCCTATTAGAAATCGGAACATGGGAAGAGACAAACCCGCCAAAAAGAACAAAAAAGAAAATAAAGTGGACTAACTACAAAAGGTTAGTGAGTGAAGGAATAAACATAGTGCCAGTAATAAACAATCCAGAAGAAATAGAAGGAAAAGTCCTAGAGTTCGAAAATATCATCCAAGAGGCAATTAGAAACAGCACAACAGAGGAAGATGTCGAGATATTCATGGGAAGGTTCAAAGACATACCACAAGAAACACAAGAGTTGATAAGGGAAAAAAATAGAGCAAAGAAAACAGCAAAAAGAACAAGAAACAGAGTAGATAAATCCTGGGCAAATATTTTAAATAGGGAGGTCCAAACGGCCCTAAAACTCCACCGTAGCGAAAAATGGGACAACTTTGTACAAGAGATGGAAGAACAAGACTCAAACATGAGAAATGTCTGGAAGCTCCAGAAAATGTTGAGAAGCGACAGGAAACCCATCCCCCCACTACATGGAAGATACGGCATGGTATACACCATAGAAGACAAAGCAGAGGCAATGAGGACTACACTCGAAGATGAATGCAGACTGAACTTCCACCAAGATGAAGACGACGACTTCCTGGAAGAAGTCGAAGAACAAGAAGAAGGACCAGAAGACCCAGAGGACTTCATCCCCCCAACATCACCGGAAGAAATCAATGAACATATCAAAAATAGTTCACCGAGAAAAGCGCCTGGCCTCGACGAAATAACCAACAGAGCCCTAAAATATTTGCCCAGAAAAGCTATAGTGTATTTCACAAATATTATAAACGCAATATTAAGATTCAAGACATTCCCAAACAGATGGAAAGAGGCCCGTGTCATCATGATTCCAAAACCTGGCAAGAATCACACATTCCCACAGAACTACAGGCCAATCAGCTTACTTCCAGCGATCAGCAAGATAGTGGAAAGAGTCATCCTCAGCAGACTGCAAGCGGAAACAACCCGACTAAATATCATCCCAGAGGCTCAATTCGGATTTAGAGCAGAGCACTCCAGCGAACTACAAGTCCTCAGGCTAACCGAGTACATAGCAGCCGGTTTCAATGATAAGCAGTACACTGGAGCAGCGTTCCTGGATGTAAGCAAGGCATTCGACAGAGTCTGGCACAAGGGGCTCCTATTCAAAATGCGGGATTACGGGTACAGCGGAGCGATGACGAGGCTAATCTCGTCGTACTTGGGCGGCCGGAGGTTCAGGATTCGGATAGGACAAGTCCTGTCCGAACTCGGAATCCCGGAGGCTGGAGTACCACAGGGAGCGGTCTTGTCACCCCTGCTGTACACGATATACACCGCAGATGTACCTAGAACACCAGGTACCCTCATGAGCCTCTACGCCGACGATACAGCAATAGCGGCCAAGCATAGAAACGCAGATATAGCAGTGACCAACCTACAAACTGCACTAGAAGAAATTGAAGCATGGTGTATCAAATGGAAGATAGCCATAAATTCAGAGAAAACACAAGCGGTTCTATACAAGAAAGGGAGACAGCAGCCAGAGGAACAATTGAGGGTGCAGAACAGGCCCATCGAGTGGAAAAACGAAGCCAAATACCTAGGAGTCATTATGGATAAAGGATTAACCTTCCAAAAACACGTAGAAGCCACAGTCCAGAAGGCCAACATAGCAAGAGCGAATCTAAGAGGACTCACAGGCAGAAAAAGTAAACTAACACTCAAAACAAGGTTAAGATTGATAAATAGTATAATCCTACCGGTATTAACTTATGCGTCTCTCGCATGGGGACACGTATGTAATACACACAAGAAGAAGATCCAAGCAGTCCATAACAACAGCTTGAGGGAGGCCGTCAGAGTCCCAAGATATGTAGCTGAAAGATTCCTGTTCAGAGAACTCCAACAGGTGAGAGTCACAGAAACCATGACAGACAAGGCAAGGGTCAAATTCGCAGAATTAGAACATCACCCAAATTACATACTGCGAGAGACGCTAAGATACGACGAGTTCCACCGATGGAAGCACAGACGCCCGAAACAACAAATTATAGGATAAACTAAAAGTGATAAGTGATAGTAGTGTGTTCGTAGCTCGAAACAAGTGCCGAAGATAGCGTTACCCACGAAGTCCAAGTACCACGACCACCTCCAAGGTAAGCAAATATTAGAAAATTAGAAGGGCCTTAAGCCCCCAAAAAAATTCATATAAAATAAAAAAATGGCGAAAGCCCCCAAAAAAATTAAAAAAACCAAAAACACAAAAAAATTAGAGCATCGAGTCATCGGGCGGGGCCCAGCAGGGCCCAACAGGGCTCAGTGGGGCTCGGCACGATGACTCGGGGCCCAAGCAAGCAATTTTTAGTACCGCGGATAAGTTATTAAGAAGATAAAGGCATAGAGCGCATCACGCTGGGCCTAGTTTTTTGCATTCGATTAGGATACCACAGTGGAATCTTATTACCCAGGGTTCCATTGTGAAGAGCATTTGGCTACGATAGTTGTGCCTCCATCGCGCATCAGCGTGCTATGGGGGGGAAAGGGATGGCCTGGGGCATTGGAGCGAGGTGGGGTGATCCCTGTATAACTCGGGTCAAAACACCTCGCCCCAATGACTTGTTACACCCGAATGTACTCCTTCGAGAGGGTGAACAAATCCCACAGGTCGGGTTAAATCAAATTGCTTGCTTGCTTGCTTGCTTGTTCATTTTGTTATTTCAAGACTTTATTGTTTTATTTAATTTGTATGTATTGGTGATTCAATTGCTCCAAACTAATTGTTTGACTTCGTATGTTAGTTTTTTTTTTAAATTCGCTAAAAATGATAAAATATATCACAAAATTCCTCATACGTTTGGTTGTGTGTAAATACATATTGCAAGAACAAAATATCCATCAAAAAATTACACAATTGGAAACAGTAATAATCACAATAATTCTAAATTAGTTCAAGAAACTATATAAGCGGAAACATGAACTAGTGCTCATTAAATACATCTATTATTTCCCGACTGATATAATATTTTGTTAAGTTGTACCCTATCCTCCGCCGATGCAATGGGGTTGCAGGGTCCGGGGAGGCAGGTTGAGCAGTCAAACGTAGCGGTAGTTTCTGTTTCGGGAAGATTAGATTTACTGACGCCTACTCTGAAAGGCAAAATGGAGTTGTGATGTACTGACTGGTTTACTCTCGTTTCAATATTGGATCCTTTGCCGGAGCAGCTTATCAGTCACTGGAGAATGTCATGGTGAATGTACATCAACAGTGGCTAAACAACGTAACTACAATAGAGATTGGAAAGTTTACCATAAAAAGTGGAAAGTGGAAGTATTAGTTAACGTAGGTATAGTTCGAGAAATTTATATTGTGAAACAGCTTTAAGGTCGGCAAAATTTGGTATTCTTTGTCAAAGATGTTTTAAGAGGCGGTTCGTTTGATGACATCTGTTTTTCACACCCACATAATCGGTCCCCTCAGACATTTACAAGTTTTACAAAACTTTTAGTTCAGTAGTATGTCTTACTGGAGTATAGGTGTGTGATTTAAAGCTCGATAATGGAGTGTAAAATGTTGTTTAATTTAAGATTAATTAATTAATTAATAATTAATTTTAGCACATACGATATGTCGTGCTTTAACGGTATATCTAAGTAAAAATAAATATTTTTAATTACATATTTAATCACCAGAAAAAACAACCAGCCTCCGAACTATATTAAAGGGGAACTAGCAAGACTTTACAAGTCTGACCCGTTTCACTGTATTGGTTACTTAAACTATAAATCATGCAGTCCATTTGAATTAAAAAATTGTTTTTCCTTATACAGGTATTAAGGTATAGTATTTTTACTACAAAAACGTTATTACGTAGGTCAAAATTTTTGACGTAAGAGAACTGTCAAAACATTAGAATGTGACTTTTCATTATTACTATGTTTATTATAAACACGGCAATAATGAAAAGTCACATTCTAATGTTTTGACAGTTCTCTTACGTCAAAAATTTTGACCTACGTAATAACGTTTTTGTAGTAAAAATACTATATACATTAATATTCTAAAAATATACAAAATGTAGTGGCATTCTTCACCATTTTCTAAAAATACCGTTGTTCATCTACAGATGAAATTAAACTATTTGTTATTATAAAATCTAACTGTTATTTGTCTAACACCGGATTTTTGGGAACATATCTATGTGATCTTTAGGGTATGAAGATCACATCAAAGTATTTCTTTTAGAATTTATACACACATTCAATTTCTTTGCAACACGAAAATGCAGCAGCTACATAATACTCGGGTTAAATCGGAGAGTGCAGGAACAGTCTATACCGGTTTCGGAGGTTTTTTGCTCCTCATCAGTAGTCCCATTTCCTCTTCTCTCCGATTTCCCCAGGCATCACACTTTGGACCTTTCCGAATTGCAAAGAACCAAATGTCACGGATGTACGTTTTATAAGTTTATATATTTTAATTCATTTACTCTTTTGTTGATTACTAAGGAATCTTTGGGACTACTTGGGACACATTACAAGAGGCGAAAGATATGAACTGCTTCGAATAATTATGCAGGGGAAGATAGCAGGAAAAAGATCCATAGGAAGAAGACGAAACTCCTGGCTAAAAAATCTACGGGAATGGTATAGCTGTAGCAACAACGAATTGTTTCGGTCAGCAGTTTCGAAAATACTTATAGCCCTGATGATCGCCAACCTTCGGAACGAAGATGGCACTTGAAGAAGAAGAAGAAGAAGGAATCTTTCTTGTTGGAACTTTAACCACGCTGAGTAGATGGGTTGTGAAATATTTAAAATTCTCTCATCTTAATTTCCTCGGCATTCCGTATGATTTATAATTTTTGAAAATCTCGGGAGTTTGTAACCAAAGAAAGTATTCCACCTGTTGTCAATCTGGTGGTATGAGAGCGATATTTATTGTCGTTTTCTGTACTACTTCGATTGATAACTTACTTTGTTTTTCTAGTAGATGGTTCTAGTACATCCGTGACATTTCGTTCTTTGCAATTTGGTAAGGCCCAAAGTGTGACGCCTGGGGAAATCGGAGAGAAGAAGATAGGGGACTACCGATGAGGAGGAAAAAACCTCCGAAACCGGTATAGACTCTTCCTGCACTCTCCGATTTAACCAGAGTATTATGCAGCTGCTGCATTTTCGTGTTGCAAAGAAATTGAAAATGTTTATACATTTTAATTCATTTACTCTTTTGTTGAGTACTAAGGAATCTATATTGTTGGAACTGTTACCACGTTGAGCAGATGGGTTGTGAATTATTTAAAATTATCTCATCTTAATTTCCTCAGCATCCTCTATGATTTATAATTTTTGAAATTCTCGGGAGGTTGTAACCAAACAAAGTATTCAACCTGTTGTCAATCTGGTGGTATGGGAGCGATATTTATTGTCGTTTTCTGTGCTACTTCGATTGATAACTTACTTTATTTCTTTTAGCTTTCATCTAAGTTGCATTTTTTTCTGGTTTAAATTCTATGCCTTCTTGAATATTTTGTCTGTGTTATGTAACAATAGAACGTTGATTAGACCCTTTGTAACCCATGGCTGTGAAACCGAGGTAATGGCAAAAACAGATGAAGTCTAACTCAGGACATTCGAGAGAAAGATACTGAGAAAAGTATATAGACTGCTGCAAGAGGAAGGCGGCCGCGGCCCATGGAGAATCAGGAGAAACGACAAAGTTAATGAATTGAATTAAGGGTATGACACTATAGGATTTGTGAAAAGTCAAAGACTGTCATGGCTGGAACATGTTCACAGACAGAAAGGTAAAAAAACAAAGAAGATATTACACTTGAAGCCGGTGAGAAGGCGAAAAAAAAAGGGAGCTCCAGAACGGGATGGTTAGATGACGCGGACGCGACCTGAAAACCATGAATATTAGACAGTGGAGGAGAAGGGCACAAAAAAGATCTGAATAAAAAGACATAGCCAGATACACAAATACCCATCCAGGGTTATGATGCCAAAAGAAAAAGATTATGTAATAGTGCTACAGGACTGATATCAAAACAATTAAACTAGGATGAGGAGGTCACATGAAAAAAAATGCACATAAGTAGATCGGTTTTAATGTCTGCTACTGTTGTGAAAAGAACTCGGAAGAGTATTTGCTTGATCGACGGTAATAAAAATAAGATTTAATCAAAATAGAAGTCTAAAGATAACCAACAGTAGCTAACGTTCGATCTATTTAAAAGCAGATAGCTGGAGAGGTATAAGCCCACCATAGGCGCTATCGTACTTATGGTGTAATTGTGGACATTACGTAACTAAAAGTTAAGAGTAAGTAAGTGAGTTAATGCACTGAAAAACTAACTCTTTTACAGAAGTGATACTACATTGAAGAACAGAATGTAACTATTTTTAGAGTGATGAAAAACATTCAACATAAACCAAGCTTCTTGAAAGGGTGTTCAATTCTCTATACAGTAATAAACATTAATATCATTATTTATACAGGATGGCCAAAATATTAATTTTCGAATTAAATTCGCCGTCAGAAAATAAAAAAAAAACATGTTTATTTGGCAAATAAACTTTGATTTTCGCTTAAATTAAAAGTTCAAACTGCCAAGAGGTAGGTGGGAGGCTGTTTGTGATTTAATTTAAGCGAAAAGAAATGTTTATTTGTAAAATAAACATTTTACAAATGAAAATGACAAAAGAAATCAAAATACAAAAGAAATGTTTATTTGTAAAATAAACATTTTTTCTATTTACTGACAGCCGTACAATGTATTTTGAGTTAAATAAATTACATACATTTTTCTTTTTCCGTCAAATAATTTAATTCAAAAATTATTTTTTTGGTCACCCAGTATAAATAATATAATTATCCTTTATATTAATAAATAGAATATTGAACACACTTTCAAATGAGGTGCCACACGTCCCCTATTCCCATTTCAAAAAATCATTGATTACGTCATCACGCTCAGATGGATGACATCACTAGTATGAAATATATGCCAAACAATTGTAATTTAAAAATAAAAATCGACCTGTTTCAGGATTTTTCTCCAAAGTCGTCCGTTTTAGAGAAAATGAATTTATTCCATAATGTAGATCCTCTCTGTAGATATTTGCTACGTTATAAAGCGGCTAATACAAGGTTAATTATACATTGTTACAACTTCTTATTTATTTGATATAGTTGATCTAGCTATGCTTTAACTTCTTTAACCCGTCTGAAAAATACGTTCTACAAATTAAGCTTCCATACTGATGCCCTCCTTATTCAACTTACATTTTTACCCAGCGAGTAATTTTTCAAGTACGCAAACAAAAATAAAATTGGCCCATGGTCAAATCTGAAGAATACTGTCGATAGGGCAGTAGGTACTTCGTAGCCCAATTGTAATTGGAGTAATTTGGCCCTGGCGACGGAGGAGGTGTGAATTGTCAAGGTGAAAGAGCCCTTTTTCTTCGCCAATTTGGTATAGTAGAACCTTGTACACGTTTTGCCCTTCTCTAAGTAGTCGATATAGATCCTACCTTCTGAATCCCAGGAATCGGTGTCCATTACCTTTCCGGCCGATAGAACAGTCTTCGCCTTCTGCGAAGCACGTTTTATGGATGACTATTTCTTGATCTCTGGTGCGTATCAATGGATCCGCTTACTTCGACGGTTATAAAAAGACGTATAAGCTCCGCCGAGTTATGCTTAAACAGTGTTTAATTGCTCTTGTTGTACCTACGAAGTAAGAAAACGAGACAGCCAACACCCTGACAGTTTTCTCATGCAATTGGATATGATCTACACAACCTTTTGGTTCCATATTCCATATATCTCGCGCACCTTCAATGTGCGGTGTGTCAAGACGAAATCGTGGTTTATTGTCACTTTGAATCTATTGTCACGTTGTCACGTCGTTAAACCAATTTTTGACGGTTGCCGTGGAAGGAAAAGGGTCACCGTATACAGCATCCAACAGCTCATTGATTTCGATACGGGATTTTACCTCCAAAAAGAAATGAGTACGATTTGGCTGAAATCTTAACATTTGCAGTCTACAAGGACATATTACACTTAATAATTATTATTCCACTAAATTTCTGGTGGTATGGCAAAACTTGATATTTATGTCCAATGTTTGCCAAAATGAGATTATTTGCTTGATATAGTATTTAGTAACATTTCTTTGGGTTGGTAGAGTTTGGTCTGTTTATGATGAAGGAAAAACCCTTAAAAATGAGAATGACATAATAAAATACAAGATATGTCCACTGTGTTACTTATTAGGTAGGACAGAACTTGATATTTAACTTGATTTGTTATATTGACAGTGATATTACTCTTGGTTTTTGGGTTGGCAAACCATGATATTATGTATCCTGTAATTGTGTGTATTCTGAAAAAAGTCATTAAAAAACGCTAGAAATTATAATAAGTTTATGAAGGTTAGTGATTGGAGATAATTTGATAGATATAGTTAAACGAATGACATGACGCCACTACATCCTTACAAAGGAGAAAAAATAGAGGAGTAGGAGTTAGTCTAGGCGTCAAATAGAGGTCACCGTGTCCTTTTCAATTCTGATGGACAGACTCAACGGTTTCTTATGGATTTTTGGCTGCTGATTACGAATTTCGAGGGTGGATTTCGAACCGAGTTGTTAAAAAATTGTTACAGACAATTTAATTGTTTATAAATTGTTTATAAGGATCTAGGTCATAAACTAAAAGAGATAAAAAAATTTTTTCAAATAAAATGTGTTCCTTAATAAAAAACGAAGAAAAAAAACGTTTACTAAACTTAAATCCAACATTTAGAACTCAAGATATTGTAAAATTAGTGCACAATACAAATTGAAAATTGCAAAATAAGTATTTTTCGAAGCCTTATTGATCGTAACTCGACTTTTACGCATGCAAATGAGCCCTAAAAGGTCTCATCTCATTTTAAAGGTCTATTAATGGGCTTCCAAAAAAAGTTTATTAAATTACTTTATCTTCATTTGTTTTAAAGTAATACCCGTTTGAAATTTGAATCTTCTTAAAAAAATTGTACATTAATTTGTTTATAAGGGTTTCAGGCAAATTTGAGCTATAAACATTGATACTTTAATTAACAATAATAATAGAAGAACTCAAAAGAAACATTTTGAGCTTACGAAAATGTTTGGCCAAGATATCGATACTTAAATAGCGCAAGCTCTGAGGCACAAGATCGACTCACAGCGTAAAGTTGTTCTAAAGCTATGTAGTTGCGGCATTAATTATTCTAAATGAAAAATAAGCCACAATTTAACTAAAAAATTATTTTATTAACGTTTTGACGTCCAAATCGGACGTCGTTGTCAAAATAAAAAATATTAATAAATTAAACAAAAATGTTGATGCTTATTAAAAAATTAATCTGGCCGAATTCAGACATATACATTTTAAAGTAGTTTAAAATGATATTGCCAACATTTATAAGTGGCCTTCCTGGGACAACATTACTGAAAGATAGTTTATTCGATTACATGAAACCAACCCTAACTCAAATTTTTCATTAAAGATGTAATGAAATATCTTTTAGTAAAGTCGTCCCAGGAACGCAACTCATAAATATTGGCAATATTATTTTAAAGTTTTTTGAGTCAGATTAAATTAAGTTATTAGCAATGATTTGCTAATATTAGCAAATAATGTTTTTCTAAGCAACAACATTTTTGTTTAGTTTATTAATATTTTGTATTTTGACAACGACGTCTGATTTGGACGTGGAAACGTTAATTAAATCAATTTTTTAGTTATATTGTTGCTTATTTCCCATTTAGAATAATAATAATAAAATGCCACAAGGAAATAGCTTCAGAACAACTTTACGCTGTGAGCCGATCTTGCGCCTCAGAGCTTGCGCTATTAAAATATCGATATCTTGGCCAAAAATAAAGTGAAGAACATTTTTGTAAGCTCAAAATGTTCCTTTTGATTTCTTCTATGATTATTTTTAATTAAAGTATAAATGTTTATAGCTCAAATTTGCTTGAAAACCTTATAAACAAATTAATGTACAATTTTTTTAAGAAAATCATATTTTCAAACGGGTATAACTTTAAAACAAATGAAGATAAAGTAATTTAGCAAACTTTGTTTAAAAGCCTATTAATTACGCTTTAAAATGAGACCTTCTCAGGCTCATTTTTGTGAGCATAATCCAAGTTACGATTGATAGAGCTTCGAAAAATACTTATTTTGCAATTTTCAATTTGCATTGTGCACTAATTTTACAATATCTTGAGTTATAATTGTTGGACTTAAGATTAATACACGTTTTTTTCTTCGTTTTTTAGTAAGGAACAAATTTTATTTGAAACATTTTTTTTTGTCTCTTTTAGTTTATGAGCCAGAGCCTTATAAACAATTTATAAACAATTAAATTGTTTATAACAATTTTTTGACCACTCGGATCGAAATCCACCCTTGAAATTCGTAATCAGCAGCCAAATATGTATAAGAAACCGTCGAGTTTGTCCATCAGAATTGAAAAGGACACGGTGACCCCTCTGGCGCCTAGACTAAGTGGTTTGGTAATTATATCTGATTCATCCATCAATATTGAACGCCAAATCTGTTCAAACTAAGACAACCCTTTAAAATGTAAGGAACTGTGAATTATACAGGATGTAACAAAAATAAAAGTCAAAAATTAAATCACATGTTCTAAGACCAAAATAGTTCGATTGAATCTAACTAAATTGAAGTACAAATGTGCACATAAAAAAGTTATAGTCCCTTGAAGTTACAGAATAAATATCAATTTTTTCCAATATATTGATATGTATCTATTAGAGATTTTTTATTGAAAATAGACATGTGGCATTCATATAGCAGGAAGATCTTAAAAAAATAAAAGTAAAGTTTTTGCATCCCATAAAAAATGTTATGGTGGTCTTGTTCCCTTAAACCCACCAATTATTTGTGTACGTTCCAATTTATTTATTATTGTGGAGCCATTAATTAAGCAAAATATTTTTAAGACTTTTTTATCTCTTTGTAATTTTTTGATAAGTCAGTTTTTATCGAGATATTTTGAACATTTGTAAAATCCAACACAAATTTTTACATGGTAGGTATGATATAGACCTGGTAATGATATGAAAATTTATTGTGAATTTACATCTTTATGTATATTTTGAAACATATTAATATCTCGATAAAAAATCGTTTATCAAAAAATTCTAAGAGCCAAAAATTTTAAAAACGTTGTGTTTAACTAATGGTACTACAGCAATAATTTAATTGGAACGTACACAAAAGTTTGTGAAGCTTTAAGGGAACAAAATCCCCATAAAATTTTTTGGGGTGTACAAACTTTTTTGTTTTTATTTTTTTGAGATGTTTAGACCATAAGAATACCACATAATCATTTAAGAAAAATTTCTAATAGTTTCTGATATGTTGGAACAAATCAATTTTCATTTTGTAACTCCAAAGGACTTTTTTTATGTGCACCTTTTTACTAAGGTAAGTTAGGTTCAATCGAATTATTTTGGTCCCAGAATATATGATTTTATTTATGACCTGCATTTTTGTTACAGCCTGTATTTTTGAAATGTACGGTTTTGTCACTATAGACTTTATTATTATTTGAATTATTGTTATTATATTATTATATTATTATATTATTGGAATTTTTCCATTGATTTTTTATTATTATTTATTATAATAAATTTGAGAAAATTTTTTCTTACGTGAAATCATTAAAAATATAACGCTACTTTTAAGAAAAAAATTATATGAGAACAGTGAAAATTTAACTATTTGTAATAAGTAATATTTGCTGTTAAATAATCTGCCCCTACTCATCTAACATATAAATCAATAATCTAATTACAATGTGAAAGGCATGTTGTATAAGAATTTAATGGAACATCCAGTACAAAATTCCCTAAATCTCCCCTGCAGACATATCTACCTACAACAATTTAGATCTAAGGCGTATCCTTCTTTCCAACGTTTCTCTTTGAATTTTCCCAAGAAATACCATGAAAATGTATTCTGGGATAATTGTCTGTATATCTGGAATTTGAGAGTTTAAGTCTGTAGATTAGGTTATGCATTTAAATTTGAAATATCTATCTCGCAATCGAGATATTAATATTTTATCGTTTGAGATGGAACTTTAAGTAAGAGCTTAATATTCGATGAGATTCAGAAACTTATACTTTTATTTACAGGAGAGTAAAAATATAATGAAATATGTCGTGTAATTTAAAAGAGCAAATACAAATGATAAAAATTTCTTTACAGTAAAGAGATCCGTCATATTTTGTAAAAAACCGTATTTTATGGTATTGAATTTTTGAACAATATACTACGGTATGCGGCAAAATAAACAGTACTGAAATTCGTATGCCTCAAATTTCAAATTTCTATGACTGTGTCAGGTGCCAAAGGCCAGCGTCCACAGAGTCCACAGACCCGCATCGGACGCATCGTACCCATATAAAGAAGATAAATTATATTTTGAAAAGAGTAACCTGACGAGACGAACACCGAATAAAAGCAACGACACAAATGAAGAGATGATAAAAATGATGCGGGAAGTTATGTGGAAAAATGATGAAATTATGGCAGAAATAAGAACCATACGGAAAGACCAAAAAGAAACGATGGAATATATTAAGGAGGTGAAAGAAAAAAACGAAAAATTGGAAGAAGGTTTAAAAATGGCAAACAATAAAATAGAACAATTGGAAGAAGATAGACGGAGAAATAATATAGTAATAAAAGGCCTAACACTAGATGCTACCGACGGAAAGCCTGTAAAGGAGTCAGTAGAACACTTCATAGGAAGAAATCTGAAATTAGAGGTCAAACTGAGAGGAGCGGTGAAGATCGGCGACCAAATCTTTGTAGCAGAAATGAAAAACCTAACGGATAAGCTGAGTGTACTAAAAAACAAAGGAAAACTGAAAAATCTACCGGGACAAAAGGTGTATATAGAATCAGATTTAACAAGAAAGGAAAGGGAAATACAAGCAAAAATTAGGAAAATGGCAAAAGAAGAAAAATACAAAGGTAATACTACGAAGATAGGATATATGAAACTGGAGATTAATGGAAAGGAGTGGAAATGGGACCATAATAAAGAGAAACTTATACAAACTCACAGAAATATCGGTGAAGGGACTCCAAAAAACTAAAAGAAAATAATGAGACCGGACCCACAACAACGACGACCAAGGCAATGAATGGGAAAAGCGATAGGGGAAAAGATGATGCAAAGGTAAACAAGGATGAAAATAGGAAAAAGGGGAAAGCTAGATTGCAGAAAACAGGAGAGATAAAAATGGGAACATGGAATGTAAAAAGCATCAATGGAAAAGAGGAAGAACTGGTAGAAGATATGATAAGACAAAAAATAGAAATACTAGGAATAGCAGAAACGAAGATGAAAGGAAAAGGTCTTAAGAAAATACACAAAGGATATTGGTTACTTTGGGTAGGAGCGGATATAAAAGAGAGAGGAAAAGAAGGAGTCGGGATAATAATTGCACCGAATAGACTACAACGCGTTATAGAAGAAACATATGTTAACCAGAGAATATTATCGGTGAAAATGAAACTGATGGACGAAGAAATATGGACAATAATAACAGCCTACGGAGTAAATGAAGATGCAAGAAAGGAAGAGAAAGATAAATTTTTCGAGGAGCTCCAAACGCAAATTGATAATGGGCAAGAAAACATAATTGTAATGGGAGATCTAAACGGTAGAGTCGGAAACAACAACAGCGGAATAGAGGAGTGCATTGGAAAAGAAGGAGAAGAAATGCTAAACAGAAATGGTGAAAGAATAATAGAAATATGTATGGAGAACAAACTAGTTATAACAAATACAAAATTTAAACATAAACAAGTACACAAATACACGAGAGTACAAGACAGCAGAAACGAAAAATCAATCATAGATTACTTTTTGGTAAGCAGCAACAAATGGAAAAGAGTACATGATACGAAAGTGAAAAGAGGCTCGGAGATTGGCAGTGACCACCATCTAGTAATAATGAGAATGAGAACAACAGAGGAAAAAGAAGAAAAGAGAAGAAAGGTAGTAAATGAAAAAATAAAATATTACAAATTAAAAGAGGAAATATATAAGAAGAAATTCCAAGAAAAATTAGATAATACTTTGAAAGGTAGGGCAGAAAATACAAATATAGAAAAAAAATGGGAATATCTAAAAACCAGCATAATCAAAGCAGCTAAGGAAACTTGCGGGAAAGCAAAAATTGCAAATACTAACATGAGGAGAACAGAACGGTGGACGGAAGAAATACGAGAGGAAATAAAGAACAAAAAAGACAAGTGGAAGAGATACCTAAGCACAAAACACCCGGAAGATTACGAAGCATATAAAGAAAAAAGGAAAGAGGTTAAAATAGCGGTGAAAGCAGGAAAGGATAGGTCATGGGAGAGATTTGGACAAAAAATGACAAAAAATTATAGGGAAAACCAAAAACTTCTCTACGGTGCATTAAAACGACTCAGACAAAAGAAAGAGCACATTATGCCGAATATAAAAGACAAGAATGGAAACGTACTAACAGAAGAAAAACAAATAATGGAAAGATGAAGAGAACATTTCAAAGAGCTAACTCATGTAGACAAGGACAACATAGAGGAGATACAAGAAAGGAATGAAGAACAACAAGTGGAATCCTTAACAAGAGAGGAATTAGAGAAAGGAATAGAAAGAGTAAAACTGGGCAAAGCACCAGGCAAGGATCATATCACCCCGGAGGGAATGGATAGCATGAAAGAACTAATGAATGATATCATAAATAGAGCAGAATTACCAAAGGACTGGAAGAAAGACATTATATTTACCAACACAGAAAAAGGGAGACAAGAGAAACTGTAATAATTACCGAGGTATCACCATATCAAGTATCCCTGGGAAGGTATTAGCAAGAATAATAGAGACAAGAATAAAAACCCAAATAGAAACAACTATGGAAGACACATAGTGTCTTCCATAGTAAGACAATTCACATTAAGACAAGTAAGTGAGAAGGTAATCAAGAATAATAGAGAGATACATATGTGCTTCATTGACCTGGGAAAGGCGTTTGACAGAATCCGAAGAAAGGACGTTTGGAAGACACTAACAGAAAGGGGAGTCGACAGACACATAATAGAAGTAATAAAGGATATGTACAAAAATAATACAAATACAGTAAGAACCAATAACGAGGAATCCAGGGAATTTTCTACAAGTCAAGGCGTCAAACAGGGATGCGTGCTGAGTCCACTGCTATTCTCAGTGGTACTGGATGAACCGTTATAGAAGAATGTCAAGAGAAAATGAGAAAACTAACATTAGGATACTGGCAAATGAAACAGACTCAACTATTGGAGCTACTATTTGCAGACGACATGGTATTGATAGCAGAAAACAGAGAAGACTTACAGAACAATCTTGAAATCCTAGAAGAAGAACTATCAAACATAAATATGAAAATTAATACAGAGAAAAAAAAATGATAATTTCAAATATGTACGAGGAAGACACACGCAATAGAATTAGACGGGAAACAACTAGAGCAAGTGGAATATTTTAAATACCTAGGAGTAATAATCGAATCAAATGGTAAACAAGACATGGAAATAAACGAGAGAATCGGACGAACAGGAAGCTTATTTAACACTATGAAAACAACATTTTTTGGGAAAAAAAAAATACCGGAAAAAGTAAAAACGGCAGTCGTTAAATCAGTAGTTAGACCAAAAATCATGTATAGCAGCGAGACATGGACATTGACGGGGAGACAAAAATCCAGAGTCAATGCTATGGAAATGAGGTTCCTGAGAAAAATAGCAAACAGAAAGAGGACAGACAAAATACGAAACGAAACAATTAGACAAAACCTAAAACTAGAACCAATCAATGAAAAAATAGTAGAAGGACAAATTAGATGGTTCGGGCACGTGTGTAGAATGTCGAACGGGAGGCTAACAAAACGTGTGTTCGAAACGAGAGGGCAGGGGAAAAACAAAAGAGGGAGACCAAGAGTTATGTGGGAAGATGAAATCAGGAAAGAAGTCGAGAAGAAGGGATTGATATTGGAAAGTGCAAGAATCCTAACGCAATATCGGAAAGCATGGAGAGTACAATGCCAAACTCAACTCCACCAACCTTACACCTAAAGGTAGAAAGGCTTAGGACTAAGTAAGTAAGTAATGCTATTTTGGGTCGGCACCCCATCTAGCTTTACATATGCAACGAAGCATGTTGAAACCTTTTTCGCATTTGTTGATAATGTAATTCACATGGAGTGTTCAGGTTAGTTTTTTGTCCAAAACTACGCCCAGATATTTATGGTGAGAGGATACAATAATATCAACATTACTTAAATTTATACTGGTAGGGGAACTTAACCTATGTCTAGTGAAAAAGGAGATGCTAGATTTCTCAGGGGATAAGGTGAAATTAAAAGCCATAGACCATCTTTTTACACATTGCATTATCAGTTCCAAATCGCATAAACACTCATCATATGATTTACGGCTGCTATATATACAGAAATCGTCTGCATATTGAATGATTTTAATTGTATTATTTGTTTCATTTTATATGTTATTCAATTCTGCAGTATAGATATTAAAACGTACTGGACTTAGGACTGAACCTTGCGGAATTCCGACTGATAGTAATCGAGGGCCGTAAATGTGATTTTCTGAATCTCGAATAAAAACTTCTCTGTCCCTATACAAATCTGTGATTCTTTGTGCAAATTTATAATTTAAACCGTATTTTATGAGCTGTACAGTTAGAATATCAATATCCAGAGTATCATAAGCCCCTTTAATATCTAAAAACAAGCATGCCGTTATAAGATTAATGGAAAGTGCATTCTGAATGTCGGAAACTAATTGAGCTAATGCTTCAGAGGTACCTTTGCCTCTGCGATATCCGAACAGATTAATAGGTAATAAACAATTACTTTCAAAATGTAATTCCATTCTTAATTTGATAATTCTCTCAAATGTTTTTGTAATACATGATATTAATGAAATGGGTCTGTAAGAGTTAGGTAGACTTAAATTTTTGTTGGGTTTTGCAAGAAAGCAAATTACAGTTTTTTTTAAACTTTTGTCATATAAACCTTGCAACCACCAACTATTAAAAATATTTAAAAGAACTACTTTAGCAATTACAGGCAAGTATTCAATCATTTTATATGTAATGCTATCAAAACCCGGTGCTGTACTTTTAAATTGTTTAATTGCTAAACGTAATTCCTCCAAACTGATAGGCATATAAAATGATTCATTGCGTGTTAAATTACTATTGAATTTACCGAAGTCAATTTTATTTCATGCAAATTTGGGAATAAAAAACTCTTGACTAGCTACATTTTGGTACTGACAATAGTTTGTATAGTTTGAGACACGTTTATACTGGTTCAGGGCTTCTTTTCTGCGACGAAACATATCATAGCATTCGGTATCCCACCATATTGGACGTTGAGTTACTTGTTGTCTAGCTTTTTTTAGGGGAATAGTTGCGGATGCTGCATCTGAGACCTTTTCCATGAAAATAGAGAAGCTTAGTAGATTGGAGTTTAGATTTTGGTTTGTACTAGTTAACGAATTTTCCAGTATAGTGGAGTATGCTAATTTAAGCTAATCAGCTATTTTATCATTCCATTTAGATGCTGGATTTTTATTTATTATAACTCTATCCCTAATAATTTCAAATTTGATTAAACAATGATCTGAACCTAATGCATCTGGTACGATATCCCATACACAACAATCATTAGCCAAACTGGCAGAGCAAAATGTAATGTCTACCGCCGAAGGTAGCTCTTCTGGACGAGAAATTCTAGTTGGATTGCCATTATTGAGAACAACATAGTTATTATCATCTAAGGCTTCTACCAATTGATTACCACAAGCTTTATTAATATGAGACCCCCAAAATGTATGATGGCTGTTAAAATTACATATATGTATATAGAAAATGACAATATTGTCTATAATATAAATTTTTATAGGCATACTATGTTCAAAAATATTCAAAGCATATTATGTTCAAGCATATTATGTTCAAGCAAAGACAAAAATACAAAAACCCATTTTGTTATAGATTAATTCAATTAAAACAAAATTACACCTTTTATCCTTGTCCGTATACTGCAGTTTTCTCCAATAAATATTCCCTCTTCATTAAACGGCTTTGCTGCATCGAGTCAACTAAATTTAGATCAAGCTGCGGAAGTTGATTTGGTATATATTGCTGGAGCGTAGAAAAGATTCTCCTACAATACCTACACAATCGAAAGAAACCAATAACCCTCGATCCAGGTGGTGATAAATAATCCCATTGTACGTGCCTGATCCTGGACAATATCCTTACCTAGGAGCAGTGGCGCGGGAAAAATAAGAGATTTATAGATGTGAATACAAAGTTGGAGTGTGAAAATGTCGGAATATTTTTACACTGATCTTACGTATACTTTAGACTTTTCCTTTATGTTGAAATGTAGAATTTACTCACTTTGTCAAGAAAATTTATAGTTTGTTGCTTCGGTTTTACAGGGAAATAGGGAAAATAATTATCAATAAAAGTATAAATCAATTCAATAAAAAAAACGAAAGATCTAGATATTTTTATATGGGATTAATTGTACTAAGAACTATATGTTATATTTACTTTAAATTTTCGATTTCCATTGAGGAAATAGTTATCAAAAAATTATGGCCTTCCCCTTCTACTTTTTTTTTTGACGCATACTAAATGCATATTATGACAGCATATTTAATAACATTAAAGGGAATAACCACTGGAGCAGTGAAGTCAAGCTCGTGTTGAAACAGGTCTAACTTAGTAGGACAAATATACTAGGGAAATAAGCTAGAAGTTCGGGACACTCAAAGATCCAGGCAGCTGAATACTTTTTGAGTTATTGTATACCTCTAGGATGAAAACCTACCTGTTTTCTGCCTAGAGTTCGCGTCCGTTTTTTAATTATTAATAAATTAGTGCAAAAATCGCGATTTTTTCGATTTTTTGCACCTCTTTCAAAAGTTATATAGTTGACATAAAATTACACAATTGAATTTTTTTGAACATTAAAAAACCTTCAAAATCCCGTTTTGAAAGTTAAATAGTTAATTTGTTGCTACGCAAACTGAAAAATAAGTGAAAATTTATATTTGTTAATAACTTTTACTAAAACTACCTTAGAACTTTAGTGTTTCACCCAAAGTTGGGTATTGGTGTACTTAACAAGCCCTCAAAATTTGAGACCGATCCATTAATTAGTTTAAGAGCTATTCTAATCGTTTATTCCAGAGACCTTTATTTTGCAATAACATAAGACAAAAAATAATAAAGATAGGGCAATTCCAAGTATGCCAAATGAAAGTAGAAAACTGATACTATCAAATTGTACTAAAAAACGATAAAAAGATTATTTAATATAGTCAAAAATCCAAATGCCAAATTTGTGAAATTTTTGTAGTTTAAAAACATTTAGAATAACATGAAAAATATTGTCTGTTGAAAAAAAAAATAATTTTACATATTACAAAAGCTGGTATTTTATACGAATTTTTAAAAATGTAGTTTAACTGCTGACTAGTCGTGGTAAGTGAAGGGGGAGCTGGGAGCCGACAAATGCACGAGTTCAAAAACTAAAAAAAGCAACTTAAAACTATCATTTTCTATATCTCGGGATCTTGAATATATTTTGATCGTTCTTTTTTTAATGTGTATGTATTTTTTCTGTACATTACAGATATGTAATTTGTCTAGACATTTATTAAATAATTAACAGTCTAATTTGTTTAAACCATTTTTGAAAAAATAAATTTTTCCGAAAAATCCATGATTTTAATCATATACTATCCCTATTAATCATAGAAAAAGTTAAGGTATAGTTTAACAAATAAATTATTTTCAATAAATAATTATCTAATAAAATCATTTATTTATTAAAGTGTACTTTAACTTTTTCTGTGATCATTAATGATACTACACTGGCGGTCAAAAAATTTAGGTCACTAGATGAATTATACACGTTTGATGCCTCGAATTTCCTAAACCTGTTGTCCGATTTGAGTGATTTTTCTTGGATGTTATAGCTTTAATATTTATGAATCTCACTGTGTTAATATTGTTGTTAGACAGGTAAATGTCATGTTATACCAGGTGTAACAATAATATTGTGTTTTTTCCCTAAAGTTCGGAACACTCTGTTAAATATTATAGCATATATAAAATATTGAAATTAAAACTCAATTGTAGCCTAAGCCTTTCTTAAAATTTCTTTTTTGATTCATTTGCTTACGGTAGATAATAAAAAAGTTAGGTACTTTAACAACTAGCCACGTTCTTCATCCATACAGGGTGTTTCTAAATACGTGCGACAAACTTTAAGCAATGATTCTGCATGAAAAAATAATGACCATTTGCTTTATAAACATATGTCCACAAATACTTCATTTCCGAGATAAGAGATGTTGAATTTTTTCTTACAAACTGACAGTTTATTTGTTGCTCTAAAACCGGTTGAGATATGCAACTGAAATTTGGTAGGTTTTAAGAGGTAGTTATTGAGCATTTTTTGACATACAACTAAAAATTATATATGCACCATTGGCGTGCATACGGGATGTATCTAAAATATTTATACTCGTATGCACGCCAATGGTAAATATAAAATTCTTATTTGTATGTAAAAAAATGTGCAATAACTACCTCTTAAAACCTACCAAATTTCATTTGCATATCTCAACCGAATTTAGAGCAACAAATAAACTGTCAGTTTGTAAGAAAAAATTAAACATCCCGTATCTCGGAAACGAAGCATTTGTGGACATATCTTTATAAAGCAAACAGTCATTATTTTTTCATGCAGAATTACCCCATAAAATTTGTCGCACTTATTTAGAAACACCCTGTATTGATGAAGAACATGGCTAGTTGTTAAAATACCTAACTTTTTTATTATCCAACATATGCAAATAAATCAAAAATGTAAATGTTAAGAAAGTCTAAGGCTACAATTGAGTTTCAATTTCACTATTTTATTTATGCTATAATATTCCACAGTGTGTCCGAACTTTAAGGAAAAAACACAGTATGATTGTTACACCCGGTATAAAATGACAATTACTTGTCTAGCAACAATATTAATAGATTGCGTTTCTTAAATAATAAAGCTATAAGATACTAAAAAAATCACTCAAATCGGACAACAGATTTAGGAAATTGGAGGTATCAAACGTGTATAATTCATCTAGTGACCTAAATTTTTTGCCCGCCAGTGTATAACTAACAAAATAGATTTTTGTAAACAAATATTTTTTCAAGAATTGTGTAAACAAATTAAACTGTTTATTAATTAATAAATTTATAAACAAATTGCATATTTGTAATGTACGTAAAAATTACATACCAATTAAAAGAGAAAAGATCAAAATCCATTGAGTTGATCCGGAGATACAGCAAATTATATTCGTTTGAAATTGCTTTTTCGGTATTTTAACTCACTGGATTTGTAGGTTCCCCCTAGTATTCATTTGCACTACATTTTTGAAAAATCGTAGAGGGTGCTGTGAAGGCATAATGTTTGTGCAAATTTTTTAAGAAAAATATAAATCCCCTTTCTAAATGCTAAAAATGGCATTAATGAGATTCCTTAATTATTATAAACAAATTAACTGTGAATTTAAAAAAAACATATGTCTAACTTTGTCCCAAAGAAGCCCAGGCTAAATTTTTTTATTTGAAAATTCGTGTTAAAATACTATTTTTTCGAATATATAAAGAGATTGTTTCTACGGACAACATTTTTAAAGTTATTCTAAAAGTTTATAAACTATAAAATTTTAAAAATTTGGCATTAGGATTTTTGACTATTTTAATAATTTTTTTATCTTTTTTTAATATATATTGATACTATCACTCTTTTACTTTCATTTGGCATACTCAGAATTGATCTACCTTCATTATTTTCTGTCTTATCTTATTGCAAAATAAAGGTCTCTAAGATAAACAAATATAACAACTCTTAAACTAATTAATGGATCACTCTCAAATTTCGAAGTTTTGTTAAGTACTCCAACATCCAACTTTGGGTGAAACACTAAAGTTCTAAGGTAGTTTTAGTAAAAGTTATTAACAAATAACGATTTTCATTTATTTTGTAGTTTGCGTAGCAACAAATTAACTTTTTAAATTTCAAAAACCGGCATTTTGAAGGTTGTTCAATGTTCTAAAAAACTGAATTTTGTAATTTTATATCGACTATTTAGTTTTTGAATAGAGTGCAAAAAATCGAAAAAATCGCGATTTTTGCACTAAATTGTTAATAATTAAAAAACGGACGCGAACTCTAGGCAGGAAACAGGTAGGTTTTTTTCCTATAGGTCTACAATAACTAAAAAAGTAGTCAGCTACCTGGATCTTTGAGTGTCCTGAGAAAATCCTTATTACCATGGACTAAAAAGCAAAGTATTTGGAATGTGCAATTTGGGATAAATTTACTACAAATAAAAAAAATGATTATTTTAGATGGTAAAACAATATTTGTAGAAATACTAGTTTTAAGTATCTATTAGGCTCGGTATTCTACGGCAAAGAAAAAATATATTATTATAAAGACAAATTCTCACCTGTGTTGATCTCATGTGTTTGATGAAATGGGAAGAAATGAATGGTGTGTTGTGGTGTTATGGTGGCACAGTGGGTAGAACTTAACTGAGTGGTCATTCTGCCTTATGAGCTGATGCGGAGATTCAAAATACACATGATAATCTGTTGTTACATATATTTATTGGTGACACACTATTTACAAGTTACAATTATGATTGTATTAGTACTTAATTGAAGATGTTCCGCGATTTACTTGGCACCGCATGGGAATACCGTGTACTATGTTTAAGTAATTGCATTTTTGTTATGTTAAATAAAGTAAAGGGTTGTTTGGGGTGAAGGGAATGAGGACAAAAATCGATACTATATAACTTTGAAAGCTCATAAGTAGCTCGTAATTCTGCCGCAAAGATGGATTGAATATCCCTATTTTTAACACGTGGATGAATAGTGAGTCAAATGTATAAGCAAGTGTTGCGACACTATTTTGCAACGTAAAATAGGGAAATTGTTGAATTTCTTTTAACGCTTATAGTTTATGAAAACAACGAGTTTTTTAACATTTTTTGTGAACATGGTCTTTTTACCATATATTTATATGGTCTACACCTATATGGACTATAACATCTACAGACAGACGTCTGTAGACGTTCTGTCCATTAACGTGGTAAGTAAAGATGGGGGGGACTCAGCCTCCCCCCCCTAATTCCCGACCATTGTAACGAGCCTAAAATTTTTAATTTGCGGTATATGAAAGCTCATAAATAGCTTGTAAATCAGTGCTATTTGTTTTTTAATTTCTGCCGAAAAGCTAACACATAACGTCTACCGATGTTTTATATTATGTCTACAGACGTTTATGATAGTTTTCGCAGTTTTTTTTTGTCTCAGAAAATCTACAGAGATTAGGCATTACTAATTAGAGGATGACTGTGTGATACTGAAAAATTTTAAAAATTAGTATATAGTCATTTTCAAAGGTTGTATGTATAATAAGGTAACAAAATAGGAAATGATATGAACATACTACTTTTAACAGCATTTCTGTAATTGCATAAAATTATTTTGTTATTATTTAATTGATAAACAAAGAAACATAAGCTTCTTACTTTGTATTTTACCTATCTGATGAATTCTAATATGATTAATTCAAGTTATTACTTAACTGTAACTTCTGGTGCATGTGTAATACACGAACCGATACGTTTATCTGTAAGTCTCTCTTACTCCTTTATCAATTATAAACCAGTAATTACTTTACTCCTAATATAATTTCTCTGTACGTCTATGTCCGTGAACATTCAAGCGCTATGCAGCAAACGTCTTAACTCGTGACAACTATTAGATCCGAGGTTGATTGAGTAAGGCCGTACAAAGTCGGTTTTGGAAGATGGCTTAAATAATGAGTCGGTGGGAAAAGCGGCCGCCGTTGACCAAAGACTGGTAGATCCCGAACGGCTTAAGGAATCAACAAGAAAAACGAACGACGCACACAATTCCGACACGTATCCTACGTTAATGTTCGAATACGACTAAGCCCGCCAACATTAGAACAGTGGAAAAGTAGGTTTAGTATTATTTTCTCCTCGGAACGTATAGATACTTATGAGAAGTCTATAGCGAGAGGATTTGCGGAAATAACGGAAAACCAGATTATGGTCCATTTTCATTTTCTTTTATTTCTAATGAAAGCATATCAAAAATTTATTTTAAGAATGATAAACGAGAATTTATTACTTTCTTTTATTATCTCCTAGGAAGGTCTGCAATCGGTCTAGTAGGCTGTAAGCGTTATTTCTGACAATTAAATTGATGACATGTAAAGTATCATTCCGATTAATAATAACTTTTAAAGTTACCCAAACCTAAGTAAAACATTGTTTGGATGGATTTAAAAATATTTGCCTTAAATCTACGCTAAAGTCTGTGTGATGTAGATCGGTCAGACGGAGTTAGACGTTTTAGTAAACGTACTTTATTGGCTTCGTCTGGGTCTGGGTGAGAATGAAAGAAGAGCTTTCTATGACCAATTAGGAGACGTCCTGAGTGATATTCTGTCAGAGGAGAAAGTTATATCAGGAGGTGATTTCAATGCACATGTGGGCCAAGCCAAGGCAGGATACGAAGCAATACATGGGGGATTAGGCTTTAGAACTACAAATGAAGCTAGTGATGATATGCTTGAATTAGCAACAGCACTAGATATGGCGATTTTTAACACATTCTTTAAAAAGAGAGAAACTCTTCTAATTACGTACAAAAGTGGACAACATCAATCCCAAATAGACTATTTCATGATGAGGAAAGAAGACATACGTGAATGCAAGGACTGCAAGGTAATAGTTAGTGAGACAGTAAGCCAACAATATAATAAGCTGCTTGTTCTGGACATTGAACTAAAAAAGGAAGCTAAACCAAAACATCGGAAAGGACCACAAAAAATCACGTGGTGGATGCTAAAAGATAAAAAAGGAAGGCTTATTCAGGGAATGAATAGTAGACAAAATATGTTGGAACATGAAAGGAAGCCCTAATACAATTTGGAGAAAAATGGCAGTAGTATTAGAAAGACTTCTATAAAAATACTTGGGAAAACGTCAGGAAAAAGTTTGAGGATAAAGAGACTTGGTGGTGGTCAAACGAAGTACAAGGAAAAATAAAAGAGAAGGAAAAATTATACAAACAGCGGCAAGAAACCAGATCCGACACTTCAAAACTATATGGTGGCGAAAAAGGAAGCGAAAGTAGCAGTAGCAAAAGCCAAAGCAGAAGCGTATTTAAACCTATACGATCAACTTGATACCAGAGAAGGCGAAAAGAAGATATATAAAATAGCCAAACAGATAGCAAAGAAAGCAAAAGATTTTAATCAGATTAGATGCATTTGAGATGAAAATAATAAAATACTAGTTCACGAAAAGGATGTCAAAAAGAGATGGAGAAAGTATTCTGACAGCTTATCAAATGAAGGATTTGACAGGCAGCCTGTAAAGTTAACGGAGACAGTAGCAGCAATGGTCACCAAAATAACAAACGAGGAAGTGGCTCAAGCTCTTCAAAAAATAAAGAAAGGAAAAGCGGTAGGACCTGATGATATTCCTGGGGAAGTATGGAGAGCATTGGGAGAGACAGGAACACAGTGGCTAGCAGGTTTATTTAATAGAATTATGGAAGTTAGACAAATGCCAGATGAATGGAGAAGCAGTATACTAGTACCTGTCTACAAAAACAAGGGAGATATACAATAATGTACAAACTACAGGGCTATAAAACTGCTTAGCCACACCATGAAAATATGGGAAAAATTGATAGACGGATACGTGAAAAGACCGAAATATCCGAGAATCATTTTGGCTTTATGCAGGGCAGATCAACAACAGATGCAATTTTCATTATAAGGCAATTGATAGAAAAATACAGGAGTAAAGAGACAAACGCTCATAGGGTATTCATTGATCTTGAGAAAGCATATGATAGAGTTCCTCGAGAGATTCTGCGGTGGGTACTCAATAAGAAAGAAGTCCCTGGTGAATATGTAAAGATTGTGAGGGATATGTATGAGGGAGTAACGACTAGTTTTAGGGCAGGTGTGGGAGAGACTGATAAATTTTATGTGAAAGTAGGATTGCACCAAGGCTCGGTGCGTAGTCCGTATTTATTCTCGTTAGTTTTGGACCAGATAACAGCGAAACTATAGGGTAACATTCCATGGTGCTTAATGTATGCTGATGATGTCGTGTTAGTAGGAAATAATGAAAGAGACTTAGAACAAAAACTGGAACAAAGGAGGCAAGCGTTGGAGCAAAAAGTTTAAAAACTTAGTAGGACAAAGACAGAGTATTTGCAATGTTCATTTAAAGATGGCGTTACTACAAATAAAATGGTATTTTTGAATGGTGAACTTATTGTAAAAAGCAATAGTTTTAAGTACCTGGGATCGGTATTACAGAGTAATGGAGAAATAGATGGAGATGCATGCAGTAGAATTATGTAGTAAAAAACTCTATAAAATAGCCATAAGGCCGGCTATGATGTACGGAACTGAATGTTGGGCAGTTAAAAAGAAAGAGGAACAACGAATGCATGTGGCGGAAATGAGAATGCTTAGATGGATTAGTGGAGTGACAAAAAAGAATAAAATTAAAAATGAGTATATTAGGGGATGTCTAGGTGTGGCACCAATTGATGCCAAAATGAGAGAGCATAGGTTGAAATTGTTTGGTCATGTTCAACGTCGAGACGCTAATCACCCCATACGAAGAATTGCTTAAGTGCAGATTCCTGGAAGAAGTAGAAGAAAAATACCAAAGATGACTTGGGGAGAGAAGATTAGGCAAGACATGTTGGTAAAGGGGATTAATATTGATATGACCCAAGATAGAATTGTATGAAGAAATGCAATTAGGGAAGCCGACCCCGTATAGGGATAAGGCAAAGAGAATGATGTCTTTATTGGCTTCGTCCACGTTTAGTTGGGCGGCTAACCGATGTGATAGCACTGACACTCTTTTATTATAAAGCGAGGCCACGCGAGGTCCCATTAATGCGCTGCGCTGCGTTGCGTGGCGACGTAGCAACCGAACAACGCATCCGGACGAGGCCCCATCAATGCGTTGCGCTGTGTCGCGTCGATCAGTTGCGATGTTTCAACGGATTGACGGACAAGCGTGTTCTTCGATGTAAGTGTCATCGCAAGGCAGGTGTGGCATGCAATTTGTTGTTCCGTTACGACGTCGCAACGCAACGCAGCTCAACCCACTAATGTGGCCTCGCCCCTGCGTTGTTCCGCTGAGACATTGAAACACAGCGCAATGCACTAATGTGGCCTCGTTCATAGTTGACACAAAAATGATGTGTGGCTTCTTTGATCGATTATAAAAGGGATCTCATCCTGAATAGTTTCGATACTCAAGTAGTAGGGAGCATAAACAATAGCTCACACTACTTTATTTTGGTACTTCCGCAAGATGAACATGTTAGGTTTACTAGCAGATCCCAACAGCTGAATGTTTTGATCTGCCACCGTTGAGCCAATATATGTTTCTTAGTTTAAGTCTAAATTGCTTGTGCTTAGTGAATATGTATTTTTTCCAAGTCAGTCGTCAATTCAGGTAAATATTCAGGTATTTGGCGCTATCAGATTGTGGAATTTGACAATTAATAAACTAAACAAGAGAGCACGTTTCTCTGTTGAGTGTAAACGTCACGTGTGTTGACTTAAATCTATTTGCTTGGATACGCTATCTTTCCAGATAGTTTTGGACTTTGTTCAAACTAGTTTACAGGTTCCTGGAGACTGATATTAGATCTGTGTGGGACGCCGAAATGTCAGTACCATCAGTAAAATTTTCAAAAGAGTAATTTGTGTTAATGGCTCCTTTGCAGTATACAAGGGGTACAGAATCGATCCAAATATGCTACCTTGTGAAACTCATATACTTAGCTCTGGCTCTGGATATTTACTTTAGTGTTTTATTTGGAGGTGCCTGGGGTGTCACGGGTCTTTTTTGATTTGATTTACCATTCTAAGGGTGGCAAATGGCTTAAAATTTTGAAAGATGGCTCAAATAATGAGTCGGTGGGAAAAGCGGCCGCCGTTGACCAAAGACTGGTAGATCCCGAACGGCTTGAGAAATCATCAAGAAAAACGAACGACGCACAAAAGTCCGACACATATCTTACGTTCAATCAATCAATATTCTTTATTTCATCTGACTTTTACAAGTATTGAAATGCGTCAAATACAATCTATGGTCACTAGAAACTATAAGTACATAAAAACAGTTAACATAGAAACATATAAAATATACACAAAAGCATACAAGTTGTTAAAAAGATGCCTGCAAGTATTCCTCTAACGAATAGAAACTGTTTACCAGAAGTAAGTCCTTAACTGTTCTTTTAATAACATAAATATTTGACTCTTTAACATAATTAGGTAATTTATTATACAAACGAACACATGTTGGGTAAGGACCCTTGCCCACAACGGTCAAGTGGGGAGCAGGGGTCACCAAATCATTTCCGTAACGAAAATTGTAGCCACTCATTAAGGAAACATCATTTCTGCAAATAAATTTGCATCTATGTGACTTTACATAATCAACACAACTGAAAATATACAGCGAAATTACAGTTAAAATGTTTTTTCCCAATAAACCTAAATACTTTAATATTTACAAATGATATGGAAATTCTTCATCTCATTTATAAACATGTTAAATTATGTAAATACAAGTTGTAAACGTAATATGTAATAAATAGGCATAATTTTTTAATGTGGTTTGAAAAAATTAAAAAAAAAATAATATTAAAAAAACACAAAATAAAATAATAACAAAAAAAAATAGTAAACAAAAAAAAAAAGAAAAAAAGGAACAAAAATAAAAAGAATAGAAAAAAAAGAAGTAAAAAAAAGCGTTTCGCACAAATTAAAATATATATTAAAAAAAACACAGTAAAATAATAAAAAAAAACAAAATAAAAAAAGCTACACAATGTGCCAATGTATCTATAAAAATAAAATTGTAGAATGTACTTATGTTATAGGAAATTTATGACTATGAATCTGCAATCAATCAGAAACAATTCTGGCTAAATGGCTCTGACAAAGCCATTTTTCAAAAAAAAAATACAGTTAAAATATTTAATTGTTTAAAAACTGGTCTACAGGAATCCAAGCGCCTTCTAAACGTCATGGTACAAATATTTTTTTTTTTTTTTTTTGAAGAACAAGCACCTCATTAAATCGCGAGCAATTCGAACGTTAATGTTCGAATACGACTAAGCCTGCCAACATTAGAACAGTGGAAAAGTAGGTTTAGTATTATTTTCTACTAGGAACGTATAGAAACTTATGACAAGTCTATAGCGGGAGGATTTGCGGAAATAACGGGAAACCAGATTAAGGTCCATTTTCATTTTCTTTTATTTCTAATGAAAACGAAACCTCAAAAATTTATTTGAAGAATGATATACGGCAATATAAAATTAAGGGCGTATGCGTAAAATTTCAGGCCAAAGTGTTTAAAATGCATTAATTTTTTTCGAATCCTGAGAAAACTAATAAGTATTTTTGATAAAAATAAAAGCAGAATGAAAGACCACTTTATTACAGAGGGCCGAAAGTCCTTAAATTAACCAAAATGTTATGGTTATCAAAATATTATAGAAGTTTTCAGGGACTTTCGGCCCTCGGTAATAATGTAATCTTTCATTCTGCGTTAACATTTCTCAAAAATACTTACCAAAACATTATATAGAAATTTTCAGGGACTTTCGCCCCTCGGTAATAATGCAATCTTTCATTCTGCATTTTCATTTTTCAAAAATACTTCTTATTAGTTTTCTCATGATTCGGAATAAAATGAATGCATTTAAAACACATTGGCGTGAAATTTTGCGCCTAGGCCCTTAAGGAGGGAATAATTTTTCTATATACAGTTGATTCGCATAAGCTATGCACTAGATGTAAACATCAGCTGGCAGCGATGTCGTCATCGGTAAAGAAAAAGATGGCTATTTGGTTCAGTTTTTTTGAATATTTTTGGACAATAGCTGCTTGTACGATCGCGTAAGTTATTCATCAATTTAATTAATATTATTATTTTTTACTAACTATACAGGGTGAGCCACGCTCAACGAGACAGAGCCAACCGGGGAAACGGCTAAAGATATTAAAAATTCCTTCCGTAGGAATATGTAGGTTAGTACCGGCTACAAATTAAAATTTGTGAAATATATACAGGGTGTCCCAATTTGGCGTAATGATATAAAGTTATGTATTATTAAATAGAACAACCTATATTTCACTTTAATTTTGAATTCTACTGAACAAAATAATGTTACTTTATTCAACATTCCCTATACCTATTTTTGACAGGTTTCGATTTATTTGGGTTTTTCTGAAAATGTACTATTTGCGAAATTAATTAATTACACATTATCATATATTACATATATTACATATATTAATTAATTAATTACACAGTTCCATACAAATGCTGATGCATTTGAATATCCATTACATATATTAATTAATTAATTACACAGTTCCATACAAATGCTGATGCATTTGAATATGGTATGGGTGATATTTATATTTTTTAAGAATTCTGCGTATACTAGTTTGGCTTACTTCAATCTCCCTGGCCATCGTTCTTCTACTTGTATTTGGATTTTCAATAACTGATTGAATAACTTCTAATTCGGTATTTTCATCTTCAGTTATGGGATTTATCAATTTTCGTTTAGTATAAACAACAATAGGCCCGGCTCTGGCTTTGACCTAAACCTAAGATTAAGATTCACAAAATGCTATATATGGTCGGTGCTCCTATATGGCATGGAAGGATGGACTTTAAAAATAAACACAATGAATAAGCTAGAGGCATTTGAGATGTGGATGTATCGACGAATCCTTAAAGTTCCCTGGACCGCAAGAATAACAAATGAAGAAATCCTGAGGAGAATTGGTACAGAACTACAACTGATGTGCACAATTAAACAGAGAAAAACGGCATACCTGGGACACATAATTAGAAATGAAAGATATCAGTTTCTGCAAACCTTAATTGAAGGAAAGATCGAAGGAAGAAGGGGAGTGGGCAGGAAGAAAATGTCATGGCTCCGTAATGTCAAACAATGGACAGGACTAAAAAACATAGGAGACCTAATACATACTGCAAGGGATAGAGAAAAATGGTCAAACGTGATCGCGAACATCCATTAGTGGATTGCATAAGAAGAAGAAGATAAACAACATTGCCAGTTTCACGAAACCTTGTTAAGACTCTTTCAAATACTTCTTTACGAGGATGACGTTTTAAGGGAAATCTCTCAGCATAGACTCTTGATCACATTCACCCAGTATTAATCATATTTACTCGGTCCTCAATTGAATAATCTGCCATTTCTATTAACTGAAAGCAATACAGTTAACAGTTTGACTATAAGTTTGACGGCTAGGTACTTTTTGCTTTTTATGGCATTCTTTATAATGTATAATGAGCTATGTAATTAACGAAATTTAATGTTCCAGGTAACATAATGCAAATAGATCTGAAGATACTAGATATTACTATAAAATTTTATAATAGTTTGATTATAGTAATTGTTACAGCATTCAAATACAGGGTATTTTGTTTAAGTTAGAGTAGAACTTTATGTAATCAAGTGTAAAATAAAGTGTAATTAATTAATTTCAAGAATAGTGCATTTAAAAAAAAAAACGCAAATAAATCGAAAATTATCAAAGATAGGTATGGGGATTGTTTAATAAAATAATATTTTTTTTATTAGAATTTAAAACTAAAGTAAAATACAGGGTGTCCCATTTAAGTTAAGAAAGTAATTATACAAAATATTGTACAGCACCGACACTTCAGATTGCGAACACTCTGTAGATTAGTTTCAAATGGTAATTATTCTGATGTAAAGCATGGACAGTTGAAAACTAACTGACAAAAAGACGTTAATTAAAATTCATGCGATAATGTGTAATTAATTAATTTCGCGAATAGTACATTTTCAGAAAAACCCAAATAAATCGAAACCTATCAAAAATAGGTATAGGGAATGTTGAATAAAATAACATTATTTTGTTCAGTAGAATTTAAAATTAAAGTGAAATATAGGTTGTTCCATTTAAAAATATATAACTTTATATCATTACGCCAAATTGGGACACCCTATATATATTTCACAAATTTTAATTTGTAGCCGGTACTGACTTACGTGTTCCTACGGAAGGAATTTTTAATATCTTTAGCCGTTTCCCCGGTAGGCTCCGTCCCGTTGAGCGTGGCTCACCCTGTACATTACAATAAAAAATAAATAATTGAAAAACGAGAAAAATGATAAAGTAATGTTAATAAAGTTATGTTATTTTTATTTTAGTATTGTTACTATGGAACGAGTTGATACATTTTGAACACCTTTTACAAATACAGCGAACTCTCCCTTAAACGGACAGCAGTCGTGCCGCATAAAATGTCCATATAAAGGAGGTGACCGTTGAAGATAAAAAAAATATGTTAACTTAAAATTTTTAATAAAAAGTACATGAATGTGTGTGTACGATTATATAAATATAAATAGAAATATTAGTTTAACATTACACAACACAAATTGTGGATGAGGCACAGCATTGTCTAGGAACAAAAAAACTTTTCGATTTGCGCTCTGAATTATTTTATCAAATTTATTTAGCCAGTCTGTCATCATTTTCCTTGTCATTTGTTATCCACGACTTCCTATTGCTGTACCATTCGATAGGTAATTATTCTGCATGTAAACCCTTGAACCAACAAGGAATTTTACTTTTCCCGGCTACCAGTGGCCTTTCTGTCTTCCCTATTACATTGGTGCAAAATAGAATTGAGATCCTATCTTTAGAAGCCTTACCCCCAGTGCACCCTGTTCCTTTCAGGGTATAAGTTTTCTTGGGTAATGCTCTAACTCTAAAAAAAACCCGTCTGATCTGCGTTAAAAATGTCTTGCGGAGAGTATACTTTCATTAAAGTAATCAGTTTTTCCTTTCATTTAGAAACGACTAATAAATCTACAGCAACTGCTTCGCCACATACAAATTTGAAGAAACTATTGTGTTTCTTACAAAAATTTTTATTTTTCTCAAATTTGCAATCCACTAGGAGCTTTGATACCAACGCTTACTTCCTTTACAACTACTAATGAATTTTCTTGAATAATTTGAATAATTTTACCAGAAACAGGATTACTTTTAGACCGCACTTTACAAAATCAATTGAAAATAATTATTTCTAGCTCTAATACAGCACCCTAATCGACTTTTTTTCAAACTTAAAAATTCGTTTTGGCGGCCCCATATATTCCAGTTAAAATTCTCAAATCCTTGTTCCAGTCAAAACAATAATTTAGCAAGTTCCTGGTGTCGCATTTCTTTCATCGACGGACACACACAATAAATTTTTATTACTTTGTGTTGAAAACGTGAACGTTACAACTCTGCGTCTACTGGGTCTAGAGACCTCATGTGTACACCATTTTTTTTCACTTCTTTATAATAGGCTGTGTTCTTTTAAGGAATGTTTTTTCGATAAAATACTTACCTTTTGAGTTAGTTGAGAAATATCGTCTAAAAACGTGGATTTTTTGTTGAAAAATAGAACATAATATGATTCACTCGCAAATATAGAAAACTATTGACTTAGTGAAAAAACGCTATTGAACAAATGTTGCTTAGAAATTAATCAGTTGGTCCACTTCTGGATTTATTTTCAACGTGTATATTTTTCTCCTTCGAGAAGGGGTGAAACTCACCCCTAGGTCGAAAGCACACATCGGCACAATATCACTTTTTGCTTTGCCATGTTAGCTATGTGTGTGCTAAATTTAATGTTAATACAAGCGGTTCTTTAAAATTTTGAGACAAAAACCGTTAGTAAATGGACTATAAAAATGTTTTATTTTATTAAGATTCCGCACCCGTACTATTTCTTCCCCAAAATTCTACAGCATAACCCTAGGATTTATTCCCGCCGTTTTAAGAGAAATAAAGGTATATTTTCATTTCCAGGATGTATAAATTATGTTAAGGCACTAAAAGGTACTTGATTTCGTAATTAACAAGACATCACGAACACGTTTTACTGCTGCCTACAATTTTAACAAGAATTATTCACTTAATAAAGGTTTTAAGATAATATAAGCAGAAATTTGGCCGCGCACTCCAGTTTAATTAAAGCGAGGAAACTAAGAAGGTACATTTTTGACTAATCTAGTGACTCATAAAAAGACAAGCATCTGACATAACGTTCCAAAGGTGACATTTTTATGAGACAGTGAAGAAAGTTTATTGGAATAATAAAAATATAAGTTCGTAAAAGTCATTAAGATCTTAGTTAATCCTAAAGTTAAATAAATGACTGTTTAAAGCATACCAACACTTTTAATGCGGATGAGTGAATTTATTTCATATTAATTATTATTAAAGATCTCTACCAACTAATTGAACTCAATTTAAACATTTAGTATAATTTAAAAATAGTATAGGGCAGTCAATGAAGGTATTTGGCTCTGAATTCCATCCTACTACATCGATTTACTTGATATTTTTACAGTAAGTAGGGAATATCTCAAGAAACAAAGTCTACCTATGCCGATGTGCGCTTTTATCTTGGGGGTCGTTCCCACCCCTTCTCGGGGGTGAAAAATATTTTGGTTAAAATAGCCACGGAAAAGGCTGGAAAACCTAATTTTAAGCAAAAACTGTTCTATGATTATTTTTTGTAAACTCAATATTTTTTGAGATATTCGTGGTTGAAAATTGGCGATTTTCATTGAAAAATAGCCAATGGCCGGATTTTTGCGAATACGTTAAAAACCATGCATCTAACAAAAAACTATTATAAAATATTTTTGTAAGCAATCCCGGATTGCAACGAACGAAATGGCATAGATGCCCTAGCGGCAACTGCTAGCAAAAAGACTAAGTTTTCACTCTAATGGCATATAAAACAACATAATGCTATTCTACACCCCAACAGAATGAAAACAATGGGAACCTTCTCTGGTTACACCTCCGAGGCTTCTACAATATGCAAGCCATACGGATGCTGAGACTAAGGAAGATGAGGGAATTCTACAATTTACAATTAACGTCAATTTATGTTGTTTTATATGCCATTAGAGTGAAAACTTAGTCTTGTTGTAGCAGTTGCCGCTAGGGCATCTATGCCATTTCGTTCGTTGCAATCCGGGATTGCACGCTGGGGTTTTGTTTTGGTTGGATCAGGGAGGGCAGCATATGTGCCTCCTGATGAGAGACTAATAAGTTTCGAAACCGGTAGAGGTGCTTGATGCACTCTCTGATTGTGCTAGAATATGGTTCGGCTGTATTTTCGTTTTGCAACGAAATTGAAAATGGTTATTCATTTTTGATTTACATTTACTCTGATTGGAGTACGAAGGGAACCATTCTCGTTGGAACTTTACCGTGCTGATCAGATGGGACGTGAATTGTAAATTGTAGAATTCCCTCATCTTCCTTAGTCTCAGCATCCGTATGGCTTGCATATTGTAGAAGCCTCGGAGGTGTAACCAGAGAAGGTTCCCATTGTTTTCATTCTGGTGGGGTGTAGAATAGCATTATGTTGTTTTATATGCCATTAGAGTGAAAACTTAGTCTTGTTATTTTTATGTTCAAAAAGTTGGGCTGTATTAAAATGAATGGTTTTTGAAAAAAGAAATAAGATCGAATTATAGAGCGCATTTTTAAATTTTCTTAAAAATCTTCTTTTTCGTCCATGTAACTGGAAAAAAATAAGATACGAAAAAAAAGATAGCACACAAAAATGTATGGCTTTTTCAGATAAAAATTTCCTTTTTATTTTTCATTACTGTATCATTTTCAAGTTACATGGAGAAAAAGAGCCTATAGAATATTTACTTAAAGATGGAATTACTACTACTAGACCAGTGAGGATCTGTTTTTAGGTGGATGTGAGAGGTGGCATTCAGGTTTTTGCGAATAAAGTTAGGTGATAACTTCGTTAATAATAATTTATTTATGCTCCTTCTCAAATATGCCCGGAACATTAATAAAAAAAAATATTTAAAAATTTCAAAAAATTTCGTCTTTTTTTAATTTTTTTGCTTATAACTTAAAAACTGTTCATTTTAGAACAAAGTTCTGTAGGAATAAAACAAAAGATAATTAAATTTTCTATCAGATGCAATTAGTTAAAAATGTCTTAATTTATCACCCTTGCTTCAAAATAGCAATAAATATAAAATAAGGGGGCAAAACAAGCCTGTCCTTATTCAATGATTTTCCATGACGTAGGTTACACTTGGAACCTTCCTAATTCGCTTAGAAAATTTTTGTAATGTGCTAAACCGTACACCAAATTTCATTAAAATTGACTTACTAGACTTTGCATAATAATTTTGCAATCTAAACTTTTTTTTAAAAATTAAAATTTTTTAAAATAATGCACAAAAAAATCTAGAACATACAAAGATTTGTAAATTTTTTTACATATAAAGAAGTACTCCACCTATCTAACGCACTTTACAGAATTAAAATCGGATTATTTAAGCAGCCCCAGTAATGTTTTAAAGTTATCAACAATTTTTTGGCTTATAAACAGATTAGTGCTGTGGCCAGGAGGGGGTGCTACGGGCTCCTCTATTTAGATAGACTTACCCAAGTTTTTTTATGTATTTTGACCCGTAGAACACGAATTTTTTGGGAAGCAGTTCATAAAATCGATTTTTTGCAAAATAAAACATTTTTTGTATTTCTTGGGTAATTCTAAGCAAAAAATGTTCCTACAAGTTTTTCCGTAGGATACATAGTTTTTGAGATAAACGCGGTGGAACTTTCAAAAAATCAAGAAATTGCAATTTTTGAACGCGAATAAAGTTTGATTAAAAAATAAAATAGCAATTCTGCTGACAGCATTTGAAAGTTTAAGTCAAATTATACCGGTTTTAATTACTTGCATTGCTAAAAATTAATTTTTTTATTATTAAACAAAGCTATGTGTTTATAAGCCAAAAAATTGTTTATAAATTTAAAACATTGCTGGTGCTCCTTAAATAATCCGATTTTAATTCTGTAAAGTGTATTAGATAGGTAGAGCACCTCTTTATATGCAAAATAATTAGCCAACTTCTAAATGGTCTACTTTTTGTTCAGAAAGATTTTAAAAAATTTGAACTTTTTTAAAAACATTTAGATTGCAAATTTGTTATGCAAAATTCATTAGGTCGATTTTAATCAAATTTAATACACGATTTAAGTATGTTACAAATAATTTCCTAAGCGAGTTACTAAGGTTGTAGGTGCCACCAAAGTGGTTAAAAAATATTGAATAACAACATACTTATTTTGCCCCCTTATTTTGTATTTATTGCTATATTGCAGAAGACATTTTTACCAGTCGTATATCATACAAAATTCAATTATCTTTATTTTATTTCTCTACGACTTTGTTCCAAAACGAATAGTTTTAAAGTTATAAGCAAAAAAAGCAGAAAAAAATCGATATTTTTCGAAATTTTTAAATATTTTAATTTTTTTGTTAATGTTCCGGGCATATTTGAGAAGGAGCATAAGTCAATTATTATTACTGAAGGTATCACCTAACTTTATCTGCAAAAATCCGAATGCCACCTCTCACATCCAAAAATAGACGTTTTTTCGCAAATCCTTACTGGTCTATACAAATAAGATAACTTTTGATGGTGAGATAATTTGATAAATTAATTGAATAAGTATCTAAAATCCGTATTACATAATAACGGGGAAATAGTTGCCAATGTCTGCAGTAGATTTTTCACCAGTTATGATATTCGGAACTGTTCTTCTTCTGCTTTCTCGTATGTAGGCTTTAAAGCCTGTTTCTTCTTCAATATGAGCCTCCTAAATTGATTTAATTATCGACCATCTTTTTCTTGGTCTGCCAATACTTCTCCGTCCATTTGGAGATTTATCTCGTGCTATTCGTACTATCCTACCTTCTGCCATTCTACAAATGTGTTCGTTCCACTCTTACTTCCGTTTTGTCACCCTTCCATTAATGTCTTCTACATTGCATGATCTTCTTATGTTTTCGCTTTTCCCCCTATAAGTTTTAAAGTTTTTAAAGAGATCTGTTTACTCATGTTAATTTAAACCTACTTCTTTCGTACTTGCATTATAATATAATATATGTATACTAATTGTTTGTATTAACTTTTTCTATTTATATTAAATGTAATAATTATTGTAAACCGTGTCCATGTCAAAGACCTCTGTAGCCAAGACACGTTAATAGCAAATAAAAAAATAATATCTGCAGAACATTTTACGAACTGACGGCTTTACGGGGGGGACGGCTTTTATCGTATCATTTTGAGAAATAAAAATGTCGTTATTGGTGTCGAGGGTCGAACTCATTCACTGTGGCGTAGAATGTTAGTATCTTAGCTGCCCAGTAAATCCTTATATTAGGGTAATGACAGCTACAATTAAATTTAAAATAAAAATTATTATACAGGGTATTACATTTAAAAAACACAATTAGTGCATTTGGGATCAATTGGATATGGTGTATATTTGAATATACTTTTAAAACATAAAGCTACTCTGTAGTCTAAGCGCCAAATAGAGGTCACCGTGCTCTTTTCAATTCTGATGGACAAACTCAACGGTTTCTATGGATTTTCGACTGCTGATTACGAATTTCGAGGGTGGATTTCGATCCAAGTGTTTAAAAAAATTGTTATAAACAATTTAATTGGCTGGCTCATAACTGGCTCATAAACTATAAGAGATCAAAAAATATTTTAAATAAAATTTGTTCCTTAATAAAAAACGAGAAAAAAACGTTTACTAAACTTAAATTCAATAATGAGAGCTCAACATATTGTCAAATTAGTGCACAATACAAATTGCAAAATTAGTATTTTTCGAAGCTTTGTCGACCGTAACTCGGCTTCTAAGAATGCAAATGAGCCTTAGAAGATGTCATTTTAAGGCTTAATTAATAGGTTTCCAAACAAAGTTTGTTATATTACTTTATCTTTATTTGTTTTAAAGTTATACCCGTTTGAAATTATAATTTTCTTTAAAAAAATATACATTAATTTGTTTATAAGGGTTTTAAGCAAATTTGAGCAATAAACATTTTTACTTTATCTAACAATAAAACACTGAAAACGTTTGTTTTCTATACTTCCACAAAATTTATTATAACTAAGTGACTACAGCTGTTTCGGCGTTTCGGAGTTTACAATAGAAACAGAACAGAATAACTCCATAAACTTTCTAGATGTAACGATTTCCAGACTACACAACAAACATGAGTTCTCCGTATATCATAAACCGACCCATACTGACACAACTATACACAATTCATCATCCCATCCTACACAACACAAATTAGCAGCCTACCATAGCATGATACATAGACTGACAGAAATTCCCATGACAAAAAATAACTTCGAGATAGAACTAAACATCATTAAACAAATAGCAGCAAACAACGGCTATAACGAACAAACAGTTAACAAAATTTTAAACCAAAAACTCCATAAGAAAGCCCTGAAATTAGTGTATCCACCACCACAGAAAGAACCCAGTACCTTCTGCTCTCTCACATATACTGGCAAGATAACAACAAAGATAGCCAGATATATAAAAAAGAAAGGAATAACACCAGCTTTCAGAACTAACAACAACTTAAGCAAATATATTAAGAACAATAAAAGCCGAAAGAGAAAGCAACTACAGAGTGGTGTGTACAAACTAACTTGTGGTGACTGTCCGAAAACGTACATCGGTCAAACTGGCAGAACTTTTGACAAACGGATAGCAGAACACAAAAGGGCATTCAACAATAGAAAAACAGACACTTCTACATACGCACTTCACCTTCTAGATCATAATCATTCTTTCAATGAAGAGTTTCAAATTCTACATATTCAAAATAAAGGCCTTAAGCTATCTTTTTTAGAATCTATGGAAATTAATAAACTGAAAAATACAGATATAATTCTGAATGACCAACTCGAGACAAACAGCTCCCCACTCCTCAACCTCTTCAGTTGAAGACTTAAAAAGGCAAACACATTGTAAACTGTATCACTTGAGAAAGGCACTCCGCCGAAACAGCTGTAGTCACTTAGTTATAATAAATTTTGTGGAAGTATAGAAAACAAACGTTTTCAGTGTTTTATTGTTAGATAAAATGAACTTCCATCAAGTAACGGTCGAATCCATCAATTTTTACTTTAATTAACAATAATGAAAGAAGAACTCAAAAGGAACAATTTGAGCTTACGAAAATATTGGTAGCTTTATTTTTGGCCAAGATATCGATACTTTGGCTACGAATTTCATCACTTACTTGACTGTGAGCCGATATCTTGGCCAAAAATACACTTACGAACATTTTCATAAGCTCAAATTGTTCCTCTCGAGTTCTTCTATCATTATTGTTAATTAAAGTATAATTCTTTATAGCTCAAATTTGCTTGAGACCCTTATAAACAAATTAATGTTTATTTTTTTTAAGAAAATTATAACTTCAAACGGGTATAACTTTAAAACAAATAAAGATAAAGTAATTTAACAAACTTTGTTTGGAAGCCTATCAAATAAGCCTGAAAAGGAAGTCTTCTAAGGCTCATTTAAATTCATAGAAGCCGAGTTACGATCGATAAAACTTCCAAAAATACTTATATTGCAATTTGCAATTTGTATTGTGCCCTAGTTTTGCAATATCTTGAGTTCTAATTATTGGATTTAAGTTTAGTAAACGTTTTTGTTTTTTATTAGGGAACAAATTTTATTTGAAATATTATTTTCTCGTTTCTCAAACGACTTATGTGAGAGGCAACTATCCCAGTCTTCTGCTATGTATATACAATTTATCTTTTGATTTTTGGCAGTGTAATTTTTAGTTAGCTTTATTGGTTGTGTAGTTTATTTTGATAGAGCGCGTCAGTCATAGATTTTTCTTAACAAGTATATTTATATCCAATACAATAATAATAAAGACTCGTTACAAGTACATAAAAGTAGCAGTTAACCATCATCTCTATACATTAATTTAAAACGTGGGAGGGCATGGAAACTTAGCACATCCCCAATAAAATCTAATTTTCTGGACAGTTAAACACAATTTCTTACCTCCAGCTACCCTCCACCATTTTGTCGCTTCACCCTACTACCAGCTACGACGAAGAACATTTTCCGTATGAATAAAATATTGATTTAAAGCCCGGACTAAGTGCTTATAGCTTTTCGAATCTACAAGTAGGCTATTTACTATGCACCCTTTTAATGCATTAACATTATCCAACATGTGTTGGAGTGCACTTTCTGTGAGATATTAGGGTGAAGTTTTATTTTCCGACATGACCTTGATTACAAAGGTATTACACTTGAGTGGTGACTGCAAATCGATTTTCTCCATATAATACGAACAGCGGACCGTACCGTCTGACCCGTGATCGTAAATTGTTGTAATCGCAGCGATAAATCAAACCGTGTTGGGAAAAAATCTCTTAGAGTAGGTAGGTATTTAAATTTATTATTTTCCAATCCTGCTAAAATGTTAAAGTAAACAACAATTAAATCCAAAATACAAACGGTACTCACTTCTTGTCAAGTGATTTTTGACTTGATTTTTTTAAACGTACTTTATTGAGTTTATAATGCTTAAATATTAGAAAACAAATGCTGTTCCACTATCAAATATGTTAGTCTAGGTCTAGAGTTTGATCATATAATTCTCTAAATAGTAGGTTCTTTAACGGCAAAATATTGCAAATCCTCTAAATTTTAAAGAACTGATTGAGTTGACATGAAATTTGGCATACACATAGCTAATAAGTCAAAGAAAAAAAGTGATATTGTGCCGATGTGTGCTATGGCCCTGGGGGTGAGTTTCACCCCTTCTCGGGGGTGAAAAAATATATGTCCAAAATAAGTTCGGTATTCGATAAACTGACTAATTCTAAGCGAATTTTGTCCTATAGAGTTTCTTCACCTAATTTTTCGAGTAATTTTCTAGTGAATATGTTAATTTTTCAAGAAAATAACCACGTTTTAGACGGTTTTTCGCAAATAACTCAAAAAGCAAGTATTTTGTCGAAAAAAATATTATTAATAAAAATATAACTTATAAAAAAGTGAAAAATATGGTGTACATATGAAGTCTGTAGACAGAGTAAAAGCAAAGTTGTAGCTAATGATAAACTAGTTCTTATTCGTCAAATTCTAAATCGAATATTTCATCGAGAAATAACCAAAGAACGGAACACTTTTCGGGGAACACTCTATACAACATTTTTAAACTGTTTAAAGGAAGGTTTAATTTTGTTTTTTAAAAAAACTTTAAAAATAACATTAAAAGTAAGTGAGTTGCGATCAAAATATTGTTGGTCCCTTTTATTTTTTGGTAAAAAGAATCGCGAAAAGCACCCCCTAATTTGCATCCCAAATAAAACTAATCGTTACCGCTTCACAAGTTACTTTGTTTATTTATTATTTATACGATCTGTAAGTCTTATGGATTCAACGTGCTTATTTTTGAAAAGGCTGTAGTTAAAATGGCTTGAAAGAGTCACTATTCCCAAGTGTATGCAAACTTTGAACAGCCATAACATAACCAATTTTTTTCTAACAGGAAAACAATAAATCCAAAATATCAAGAAACGCATTTTTTTAAATTTTAAAATTTTAAATTTTAAAAAGCATTTTTAAAAATGTTATTTTCAAACCAATTTTTTTCAAGAATGAGCACGTTGAATCGATGAAACTTACAGATAATATAAAACAACATAAATAAAGCAAATTGCGAAGCGGTAACGATTAATTTTATTTAAGTTGTTAATTAGTGGATTATTTTCCCGATTTTTTTTGCCAAATCAAAAGGAACCAACTGTATTTTGAGCGTAACTTGCTTACATTTGATACTAGAATCTTTTTTTATAAAAATAGAAATAACACTTTTTAAACTCTTTAAAAAATTGTAATGAGTTTTACTCACAATCGGTAAGTAATTTATAGATTTCTAACCTTTGAAATAATCAGGAAGCGACTTATTACTTACTTTACTTTCCCAGCTAGCCGGAAAATTACTTTCCCGGCTAGCATCTATCACTTTTAATTTTTAATTTTAATTTAGCCACGCACCATTTACTGTATAGTTCATAGGTGTTTTCATACCTCTTCCTGCTTTTTTCAGGAATTATTCCTTAAGCAGCTCTCTCTGCAGCTACCCGCAGTTCTGGTGGCGTACATTCAAATTCACTATCAGACATTTTTGTAAAATAAACACAATTTGATTTTATGTACAATTAATGGCGTCGTGTATCGCCTAAATGTCAGATTCAACAAACTTGTTTTGTTACCTAGCAACGATCTCACAGGTTACTTAAAATAATTCGTCTTATCACATAATGAAAATCGATACAGATATTTGAAACGAAATTATTACTGGGAGATTGTGAGTATTAGAAATCCATAAACTACTAACCGATTGTAGTAAAATAGTATACAAACCTCGCGGGAACTCATTCTAGCCTCGCGTCTGTAGTTTACCTCGGTGCTTCGCACCTCTATAAACTACCTTGCCGCTCGGCTGAAATAGAGTACTTTCCCGCTAGGTATGTAATATACTATTTCCCAAAAAGTGCTTCGTTTTTTTGCTTATTTCATGTTATTTCATGTGTACACCATTTTTGTCACTTTTTCACAGAATATATTTTTGCTAAGAATAGTTTTTGCGATAAAACACTTACTTTTTGAATTATTTGCGAAAAATTGTATAAAAACGTGTTTGTTTTGTTGAAAAATGAACATAATTCACTCGCAAATAACTCGAAAAGTATTGGCTCAGTGAAAAAGGTGTATAGAATAAAATTTGCTTAGAATTAGTCAGTTTATATAATTCCGGACTTATTTTGAACGTATGTTTTTCACCCCCGAGAAGGGGCGAAACTCATCCCTAGGACTCACACAATATCACTTTTTTTCTTTGACATGTTTGCTATGTTTGCTATGCGTATGCCAAATGTCATGTCAATCCAAACGGTTCTTTAAAATTTACAGCAAAAACCGTCAAATAATGTACTAAAAAGCGAATTAACATTCCGACAGTTATTACAAAAGTGCATTTATATTAATTTGTCTTCATAAGTTATGAATCGGTCGTATTGCAGGCGATTGGATTTTTGTACATCTTTCAATCCTATATGAATAATATTCCAGAACTCTGAAAGCTTGTATTATCTTATAGAGGTCTATTGGATCCCTGTATTATCGTATACAGATGTATTAGATGAATACTATCTATATTTGGAGTCACGGCGTTGTCTCCAAAAAGAGTTTACCGCCTGAGATCTAATGCGTGGCTGTCAAGCAATGTATGGTTGACTGTTTCAGGTCCGCTGCTACAGAGTCTGCACCTCAAGTCTTCAAGTCCCATTCAATGCAGATGCTCATTATCTGGTGCACGCCCAGTAAAGAATTACTTTATGACTCTGAGCTTATTCATTATTTATTTCAGCAGCATTTTAGCCCTATTAGAACATGTTCTACCAACATACAACTTGCAATATGTTCGGCCGGGTATATTTTCCCAGTGTGACTTGTGCTGGCTTCGGATCCAGGCTAGTTTTCAATCCTGGACGATGCTTTTTGGTACTCCCACTGCTGCTCTTCTTCTTCAGGTGCCATCTCCGCTACGGAGGTTGGCAATCATCATAGCTATTTTAATTTTTGAGGCAGTAGCTCTAAATAGTTGTTTCGAGCTGCATCCAAACCACTCTCTCAGGTTCTTCAACCATGAAATTCGTCTTCTTCCGATGCTTCTTCTGCCATCTATCTTTCCCTGCATTATGAGTCGTAGGATACCATACTTCTCGCCCCGCATCACATGTCCGAGATACTGTAGCTTCTTTTCTTTAATTGTAAGTTCAACTTCCTTTTCTTTACCTATTCTTCTCAGTACTTCATTGTTTGTAACTCTATCTACCCAGGAAACCCTCATAATTTTTCTATAGGTCCACATTTCAAAGGCGTTAAGTCGTCTCATTGTCTCTACATTTAACGTCCATGATTCCACTCCATAGTATAGAACACTGTAGACGTAACATTTTGTTAGGCGTACTTTAAGAGCTAATGTTAAATCTTTGCTACATAGGACCTTTTTCATTTTTATAAAATTAGAACGTGCTTTTTCGATTCTGACTTTTATTTCTGCAGTGTAGTCATTATTTTCTGTTATAAGTGTTCCTAAGTAAGTGTACTTTTTTACTCTTTCGATCTGCTGGCCCTCTACTATCAAGATTTCGTTAGTATTATGGTTGTTTTTACTAATTTTCATAAACTTGGTCTTTTTGATATTGAGAGAGAGTCCGTACTCCCTACTACACCTTACTATTTTACTCATGAGTCTTTGCAGGTCTTGTAAACTATCGGCTATTATTACTGTATCATCTGCATATCTGATGTTGTTAACTAAGACTCCATTTACTCTTATGCCGACTGTTTCATCTTCCAGAGTTTCTCGCATTACCTCTTCAGAATAAGCGTTAAATAATAGAGGTGATAGTATGCAGCCTTGCCTGACTCCTCTCTTTATTTCCATTTCTTCAGATGTTTCTGTTTCAATTCTTACTATTGCTCGCTGATTGTAATAGAGGTGTGTTATTAGTCTTAAATCTCTTTCATCTAGGTTTTTATTTTTTAGGATTTCCATGAGTCGATCATGTTTTACTTTATCAAACGCCTTATTGTAGTCTATAAAACAGACGTAAAGAGGATGGTTAACATCCAAACATCTCTGTGTCAGCACGTTGAAGGAGAATAATGCCTCTCTGGTACCCATACCATTGCGGAACCCATATTGAGTGTCACTAATATCCAGCTCCAGTTTAGAGTGTATTCTGGCGTGGATAATTTTCAATAGAATTTTCAAGGTATGTGACATTAAGCTTATGGTTCGGTAGTCACTGCATTTTTTTGCATTCACCTTCTTTGGCAAACACACAAAGGCTGATGTCAACATTTCTCTAGGGATGATTCCAGTAGTATAGATAGCGTTGAACAGTTCTACTATTATGTCCAGGTTTTTCTCGTTGACCAACTTTATCAGCTCGCTAGGCAATTCATCTGGACCAGCAGATTTATTGGTTTTCATAGAGTTTATTGCCTGACTAACCTCTGATTTGGTTATCTCTGGGCCTACATCTCCCGTTTGGCTATCTACGGATGTACTAGCTTCTCTCTGGTCATGAAATAGTTCCTCGATATACTCTTTCCATCGTCGTAGTTTTCGTTTTGTCTCCATTATAATATTTCCATTTTTGTCGAGCAATATATTTGAGGTTCTTCTATTTCCTATTCCGGCTAGTTCTTTGACTTTTTTTATGTAGGTTGAAGTTGTCATATGTGTTTTGCAGTTCTTCTATTTCTTTACATTTTTCAGAGAAGTAGGTTTCTTTAGCCTCCCTAATTTTTCTTCTTATTTGGTTTTGAAGCTGTTTATAGCGGGTCTTATTAATGGTTTTGTTTTTTCTTCTTTCATTCATCAAGTCTAGAATTTCCTCCGTCATCCATTCTTCTTTCTTACATTTGGTTGTAGTAATTACTTTCTTACTTGGTTCTAATATAGAGGTTTTGAAGAATTGCCACTGCTGTTCTACGTTGCAATTATTTCCTGGGTTTCTGTCTAGATTTGTGTTGATTTCGTGTTTCAGATTTTCTTTTGTTTCTTCTGACTTTAGTTTCTGTATGTTAAGTTTATTGTTGTTGCGGCTTTTTGCGTCTTTTTTAGTTGAAGTTGAAACCTAGCAATAAGAAGACTGTGATCAGAGGATACGTCTGCTCCTGGATATGCCTTTACTGCCTGAATTGAGTTTCGATATCTGTGCTTTATTAGGATGTAGTCAATTTGATTTCTGACAATTTTGTGCTCTTTGTCAGCTGGTGATTTCCATGTATACAGGCGTCGCTTAGGTAATTTAAAGAATGTATTTGCGGCTATAACATTATGCTCCTGGCAAAATTCTATTAAGCGATCTCCTCTGTCGTTTCGTTCGCCAAGCCCATAAGGACCTACATTAGGGTAGCATTTTCCTTCGCCAATTTTTGCGTTGAAATCACCCATGATCACTGTTATGTCTCTAGACTGCTGCTCTAGACAGAATTATTTTGTTGCTGATACTCTCTTGGCAAATGCATTAGCCCATTTGTTGCCGTATATACCCCAAAACCTGCAACCCATACCAGCGTGTCACACCGTAATATTCCGCCACTCTGTCGAGTTCATGTTGACATTCCCACACTTGCATAGAGTTTACCTTAGGACTTATGAGAGCCCAACGGCTGCATGGGTACCTGTACATAAGTTGATACCCTGGCAAAAAAAACCCTGGCAAATAAAAAAATATATTCCCTTAGTGAAACAGAAATGTGAAATTTTCTACCACATATTCCTGCGCCTGTGTATTGTGAAGTTTACCAGGTATAACACTGCAGTCTTAGTCGATAGTTTCCCCTGTACCATCCGTCTCATAGGCAAATATCAACTTGGAAAGGTACTTTAGGCCTAAAAAGTTATCATCCATTCGACATCCCTAGTTTCATTTATTATGTTACTGTGTCCTGATTTAACGGGTATGCTGCTCAGGTTTTTTCACAGTCGATAATATCCCGTTTTCTCCTCCCGTCTCATAGTTATAGTAAAGGTGGAAGATCCAATAGATCTTCATTATTGCCCTTGCAGCAATGAAGTGTCCTTCAAAGCCCTCAACGTATTAGCATTAACCAACATGTGTTGGAGTGCACTTTCTGTGAGATATTAGGGTGAAATTTTATTTTCCGACATGACCTTGATTACAAAGGTATTACACTTGAGTGGTGACTGCAAATCGGTTTTCTCCATATAATACGAACATCGGACCGTACCGTCTGACCCGTGATCGTAAATTGTTGTAATCGCAGCTATAAATCAAACCGTGTTGGGAAAAAATCTGTTAGAGTAGGTAGGTATTTAAATGTATTATTTTCCAATCCTGGTAAAATGTTAAAGTAAACAACAGTCAAATCTAAAATACCAACTATACTCACTTCTTGTCAAGTGATTTTTGACTTGTTTTTTCAATGATACTTTATTGAATGAATTATAAGACAGACGTACTCTCAATCATCTATTGTAACTTCCGACGACCGGTTTTGCTCTCTAAATTGTGCATAGAATCTTCAGGTCAACGGTTACAAGTCACTAAATAATTCGGTTACAAGGAGCTACTACCTCAGTATTCATTAACATGATATTTCTGCTTAAGTTATGCTAACGGGATATGGTAGAATAGACGCAGAATGTTGCAAAGGTAAACAAGTTTATGGAGTTTAAGAATTCTTGAGCGTGAAGAGATAGTTGGTGAAAGACAACCATTAAATCTGTGCCTGTTATTTTTGTTTGTGAAGTAGACTAAAGTGAATGTCATATATACAATTTTTTAAAATGTGATGGTTTTAAAGATTTTTATTTCTATTTATTAAAAGATTTTTATTTTTATTTATATTTATTAAAAGACTTCTATTTATTAGTGTATGTGTTACTGTAAGACTGACAACGTTTGAATCAAAACGGGTCGATAACGTATGGTCCTAAAGTTTTGGGAAAAATTTCAAAAGCATATAACTCTGACCACAATAATCTTATATTTTTATTAAATTATTCAACAATTTAACTTAACTATCCTTATTATAAATCAAAATTCAAATGACAACAAAGGGTATTTTCGATTTGCCTAATAATTCCCCTGACACGTTGCATCATCCTTTGGACGGCCTCGGCGTCAATTTCTCTAATTTTTGTATATATGCGGCGTCTTAACTGTTCCTGATTTTGTGCTTCCCATCCGTTATTATAGACTTTTCGACTTAATATTGCCCAGAACTCTTCAATTGGACGAGCCTGAGGTAGGTTGGGGGGATTGTCTGCTTTCGGTACAATGGTAATGTTGTTAGTTTCGTACCAGTCCCTTGTGATCCTCGCGTAATGACATGAAGCAAGATCTGGCCAAAAGACATTTGATCATTTGCATGATGTGTGTTCACAAACTGAAGCAATTTAGAGAGACATCTTTGAATATAAATATTTACGTTTAAGGCTTCGCCTCGAACAACACCCATGTAGGGCTGTGAGATAAAGCCAGCCTCAGAAATTGCACACCATACCAAAATTTTGTCCTCAAATTTTTTCTAACTTTTGAATTTTATTTCATCAGGTACATTTTCGTAATCGTTAGTGTAAAACCCATCGTTACCCTTCATCTCAGAGTTGGACAAAATAAAATATTTTTCATCGTCCATCACGATCAATTTGTTGACGAAATGCACTCGCCTTAACGCGCGGCAACATCTCGGAATTCTCTCTAATTGATCCTGTGTGCATTTTGGAGCTTTCCTTCTTTTCCGGTAGATAATATTGTTACTCGATAGGGTCCTGTATACTGTAGTCTTTCCAACATGAAATCTTCTGGCCAGTTTTCGCTGTGAGACCACAATTTTGTCCTTAGCTGCTTCAATCAGTCTTGCCTCTCTTATATGGTTCAAAATCCGCGGTCGGCCACTTTTACGCAAGTTAACACATGGTATCCCTTCTTCACATTCTCTGATTGTGCGATAAATTGTCGATTTACTTGTTTTGATCTCGATAAATATTAACAATATCTCGTTTCGACATTCGCCCAACCATATTATAAACACCTCGACGAATATCAATTTTATAAGACATTTTTCAGAGCACAAACCAAAATATTCTGCTTTGTTTATTAAATGTCAATAACTGATGACATTTCAATTCCATGGCCTTCTTTGTTAAGTGCATTTTGCTTCTCAATCAGACCAGGTGAAATTTTTCCCAAAACTTTAGGACCATACGTTATGTAATATGTATGCTAGATGTGGACGTGCAGCTGTAACCTATGTTGTTAAGGTCAATACTTCATAATGTTCCAAAGAGAGGAGTAGTGGTCGTATAAGGAACGAAAAGTCGGAAATCTTGCTTAAAAAATGGTATATAAAAGATCATAATTAGTAGTCATATAATAAAACAGTAATAAATGTGAATTGATAGACAACAATATAGGTACATGAAACTGAGATATAAATTAAAGGGTGAGGAATTGGAGTAGAAAAGAAAAGAAAGGAATTAAAATTCAGTTGAAAGTAATCGATTGTAAATTGAGACTGTTTTAATGATATAAGCAGTGAAGAAATTTTAATAAACTATTGAATCAGATAAAAGAAAGGAATAGTAATAAAATATATTTTGGGGGTATACCTACATTGTGTTTTAAATTCGTCAATAAATGATTAAATTCACATCAAAATTAAAATAAAACACACAGGGGACACACGACGATAAAAAAATGGGAAATAAGAAATGTCAGAACTAGTTCTGACACTTCTTAGTTCCCACAAAATTTTACAAAAAACAAAGTGGAAAAAATTGATAATTTGAACTAAAAAACCAATATAGTTTCAACAAGTGTAGTTCTCCTGACCAATTTTAACTTCACACATTATCTGTTTTATCGTCTTGTGTCCCTTGTGTGTTTTATTTTAATTTTGATCTGAATTTACTCATTTATTGACGAATTTAAAATACAATGTAGGCATACCCCCAAAATATATTTTATTACTATTCCTTTCTTTTATCTGATTCAATAGTTAATTAAAATTTTTTCACTGCTTATATCCAGGGCCGCCGAGAGGGCGGTACAGCCGGTACATTTTACCGGGGCCCGGCAATGTAAGGGTCCCGGCGTCGACCAGACCAAAGACGTAATTTTTCTCGTTTTTTTTTGCTCTTCACTTTATGTCCATAATGCGTTTAATTAATACTCTGCTATATTTAATATTATGACCTTTAATCGAATTTGTTTAAAATTTTCACAGCAATAAATCACAGGAGTCAAATACTAAAGTGTAGTCAGATAAAACTCTGGTATGGATATGGAGATTAAAAATATATCAGGGCTTCTAGAAGATTTACAAAAAATCAGAAGGATCTATGTTGAAGAATCTAAATTAGTTACCAGCAATTATGAAATAAATCCAGAATTTACATGACTCTGACTCTATGTTAGGCTTTGTACAAAAAATTGTATAATTTGCAGTGACAATGAAGCATATTTCTATTCTATTCTACATCAAATAAAGAAAAACGGCTCAAAAAGCTTGAGAGATTTTTTGATTATTTGTCTGGGTCTAGTAGTGATGCGACTGATAATTTTGAGCCCGGTACAATATTTCGCTGGGAAATATTTAATATTGTCATAATATAATAAGCAATTTAAACAGAAGCCAGAAGATTTAATGCGGAAAATAAAATTCATTCGCTGTTGAAAATTTTATGGATATTCCGAGATGAAGAAGACGACAATATTAAGAAAAAAATTGATATAGGCGCAAGTTTTATAAAGAAGACATCAGTGAAGAATTCTGTACCATCTGTGAATAAGTCGATAACTAAAAATGCAATTTTTCGGTATGGCCATTTTAAACATTTTATTAGTTTTGAAGAATAAAAATTTAAGATTTGACTTATCCACTTATTCACGGTCTGTACCATCTGTGAATAAGTCGATAACTCAAAAATGCAAACTTTTCGGTATGGCCATTTTAAACATTTTATTAGTTTTGAAGAATAAAAAATTTAAGATTTGACTTATCCACTTATTCACGGATGGTACAGAATTGATAGAAGAAATTTTTAATTTGAGAGCGATATACAAGAATATGTAATATTTAAATAGAAAAAGACTGTTTGACTTGTACACACTTCTATATAAATCTAAACGGGAACTGGTGTATGTTTTCAAAAGACTGATAGTGTGTAAATAAATTTATTAAATCAGCTAAGTACTTTCAGCATATTATGCCATCATCAGAGCTATCCTATAAAAAGACTAAGTTGAAAAATCTTATTCATAAAAAATTATAAAGTGAAACTTACGTCTTATAGGTGTAAAAACCTCAAAAGAAGAGAAAACTTCGAACAAACACATTCTTTAGTTTAAAATAAACCCAGGGATATAACCACTGGTTAGGGTAAAAACCCTTAAATGTTTAAAAATTACATTTAATGTGTTTTTTATAAAATGGCTACCATTCTTACAAACAGCTGTTACTGACAATATTCAAAAACGACAGGCTGCTGACGGAAACAATAGTTCCTAGCGACATCTGTGTTTTTAAAATTATTTAAAATTTTTTGAAAATGACTAAGTTGTCATATGTAGGTTACTAATTAATGAAATTAATATGAAAACTGAAGTTAAATTTAAATGACAATTGTTAAGTTTAAAGTAAAGTTAAATGTGAAAATAATCAAATTATCAAAGTATTATTAATTATTAAAAAACCAAACAACCAGTCAGTTCTGACCAAATATAGAAGTGAGATAGATGAAAACCAAGGAGAAGCACCGTTGGACAAGCTCAGAGTTCCAAAACTGTTTGAAAACAATTGTTTTCAGGAGCATATTTCAGAGCGGATAATAAATCTGGCATAATTTGTAATTCCTCGGAAAATGTCCCATTCAAAACTTTAGCAACATTAGGTAAAAAGGAAAAACCTTCATTCTTGTTGAAAACATATTTCATTTTTTTTTAAATTAATTGACCGTTACTTTCATGTGCCGATATAATTTGCGTCTTTAAATTATCTATTAATTTTACTGACTCACATAAATTTATCTCTTGCTTTTCTAATAAGGTAATTGTGGTAACTATTAATTTATAATTGTCATTGATATAAGCGAGTTCCTGTTTCAATTTGGGATTTTTTAATATTTTTTTGCTTCTCAAATGGCTTCGGAAATATCATCATCAAATTCTGACATAACTAATTCTATTTCATTGCAGTGTTCAAAGTAAAAAAAACTGCTTCGAGCCAGGTTCCCCACCTTGTAATTACTGGTTTATGAGGCAAAGGGACACCGGGAAGTCTTTCTTTATATATTTTTACCCTCAACGGAGCCTTTTTTTTCATAAAATTTATAAAATTATTTACCAACGGAAACAGATTTCTTATTTCATCAGCAATTATATTTACCCCGTGGGCTACACAAGTGCAATGAATTAAATTAAGATAAAAAATCTTTAAATTAACAGCAGCTTTTAACATATATGCCGCAGCATCTGAAAGCATTAAAACTATTTTATTCACTGGTATAGGGTTGGGTAAAAAGAGGTTTGTTAAACTATCTTGTATAAATCGACTTATTGTTAAATTGTTTGTTTTTTCCAATTCTTTAACGGCAACTAAATAAGGTTTTCTCGCAAAGTTTTCGTTCAAAATTCCAATCATTAAATTAGCTATATACCTGCCGCATACATCTGTCGTTTCATCCACGATAATATACAAAAAATTGCCCTGTAACTCCCGCTTAATTTTTGAAATACATTCCACATAACATTTTTCCACAGTATGTTTTCTCAATGTACTCTCGTCCGGTAAGGATTTATTAAGATATTTTTCGAAAAAGCATTTAAAACTAGGGTTATTAACTCTATATAGAGGAATGTTGGATGCAATCATCATCTGGCATAAATCAAATTAGATGCGTCTTTCTCCTTTTTTTTGAACTGCTTAAACTATCCCGCAGAGATATTTGGGATAACTTAGAGGAATTTAATTTTTCTAAATTACGTTTATGAAGTGGGGTTCCACAATGCTGGTCAATAAAGTACTTTTTTCTACTTGAAATCTGAGAATTAAAAAAAATAATTAGAATTCTAAAACCGCTTTAGAATTTAGTTATGTTTTGGGACGAGAAAAAAGGAGAAAAAATAAAACTTACCGATTTGCCGCATGGTTTACAAAATGCTCCATCTCCTTCTAGAGAAAGTTCCGAATAAGGTGCGATCCATAGCCTTAATTTAGATGTCATATTTTCACACAAATATCTAAAACGTTTTAACACGTGTTCTTTGCTTTTCGGTATACGCAACAAAACTAAACTAGGATATAGCATTTTGTGACTAAACTCTGATACAGTAACCGACTGTACAACTGATAATAAACTAATAAAGCTTAGGAATTTCCAAATAGTTAACCCTCAAGTCTCGATCAGGTACATTTTCCTAGAAATCTGTTATATAAACAAACCATTGATATTTTATTATTGACCCAAAATTTTATTATAGAATGGTTTAGTAATAGAATAATATCATGGGTAGTACCATGAAATTTTAAAAAAGGCACAAATAGGCGGAATTTACGAAAAAAGGCAAAAAGTGCAAAAAACAATTATAATAGGCAAAATAGGCAAAAAAGTCATTTTGCCTATAATCCAAGCTTTAGTTATTAATGTTATCCACCTTGCATCTCTGTCGCATATATGTATTTCTAGCTCTATCCCATAGAGTCTTACCATCGACTTTTCGAAGGTTTTTCATCTCTGCTGTTTCGAGCAATCTTTTTCTCCTCTCTATGTCGGGTCTTGTTTCTGCCGCGTATGTGATTATTGGTCTGATGACTGTTTTGTAAATTCTGCTTTTCATTTCTTTTCCGATATTTTTATTTCTCCATATTGTGTCATTCAGACAACCTGCGGCTCTGTTTGCTCCATTCACTTGATCTTACACTTCTGTTTCGAACCTTCCGTAGCTAGATAGTGTGATGCCTAGGTATTTAAACTCCATCACTTGTTCTACTATCTGACCTTCCAGCTTCAATTTACATCTGAATGGGTCCGCTGTTATAGCTATGCATTTGGTCTTTTTTGAGGAAATTATCATGCTTAATTTTCTGGCAGTTATGTTAAATTGGTGCAGCATACGTTGTAAATCATCTTCACATTGAGAGATTAGTATTGAATTGTTTACATAGCAGATTAATTTAAGTTGCTTTTCTCCCATTTGGTATCCTTTTTTAGTTCTTATTTTTTATTAGTTCGTCCATGATCAGGTTGAACAATAAAGGTCTCAAGGAATCTCCCTGTCTTATACCATGGTCGGCTTCAATTGGATCAGTTAGTTCATCTTCCACTTTTACTTTTATTGTGTTGTTCTGGTAGATGTTTTCGATCATTTTAAGTATTAATATAGGTACCTCTCTCTAGTATAACAAATGGATAACGTCCTTTAATGTGACCCTGTTAAATGCTTTCTTAAGGTCCACGAAACATAGATATGCCGGTTTGTTGTATTCCAACGATTTCTCTTGAACTTGCCTCATTAAAAATATATCAGTGCATGACCTTCCCGACCTTAAACCTTCTTGTTATTTTGCTAATGGTATAATTTTATTCAATTTGTTTGTTATCCAGGTCCAATTTGTCTCTTTTTTTTTTAAGAGAGGTATTAGGATGCTTGATCTCCATTCTTGTGGTATTCTCTTTTGTTCTATTAATCTTGTCCTCTGTACTTTAGAAGTTCGTTCGATATTCTGTTCTCTCCTAGAGATTTTCTATTTTTTAATTTTCTAAATGCTTCATTTACATCGTTACATACATATTAAAATTATTTAAAAAAATATATAAAACGGGATCAGAAGTTGATCAAAAGCGGAAGTGTTAAAAACTTAGTAAGGCTAATGAAGCCGAAATAGTAATTTTAACTCATATAAATTTAGAACCTGGATACAGCCGACAAGAAATTTAAGATCAATAATTGACTACGCAATACTAAAACAACAAATCTTATTGTTGAAGATATACGAGTATGCAGAGGAATATGTAACATATCAGATCATCATTTCCTAAGAGCTAAAATATTCTTCCCGATAAGACACACAATAACGAAGACGAAAACAATCCCGGATGCAGACAAAAATACTTCAAATATAACAGACGAGAAATATAACTTAGAGAGCCTATTACATGAAAGTGTTAAATATCTCTATCAAACGAGACTCGACAATTACATACTAAGCCCGAATAATCTAACAACAGAAAAGGTTTATAATAATATAGTATACAGCATAAAAGCAGCTGCAAAGGAAGCCCTTGGTATCAGAGAAATTAGAAAAAGTAACAAATACTGGTGGAATTCAGAGACAGAGGGACTAGTCAAGGAAAAAAAGATACTATACCAAAAATGGCTTAACACAAAAAATGAAGAAGACTAACTACAATAGATATAGAGAAAGGAAAAGAGAATCAAGACATAAAATCAATCAAAATAAGAGAGAGACCTGGGATCGAAAGTGCCAAGAAATCGAAGCACACATAGGAGGACGAAAATGCAGTGAATCATGGAAATTTCTGAACAAGATCAAGAATAACGAAACACGCAACGACAAACTACAATTAATACCAACAGATAAATGGGTTCAGCATTATAAGGACTTATTAACTGAACAAAGGCCCGAATACTCACAACCAACAGAGACGGAAATACAAATTGTAGGGGAAGAAATAAACATAAACACTGTAGCAGTTAAAAATGAAATTAAACAACAAAAAAATGGAAGATCTCCTGGTCCAGGTGGAATCAATCCCGAACTACTGAAAAATGGAACTAAAAAACTTTTCGAACCTCTGGCATATGTATTTACAAAGTACATCAATGGCGAAAATGTACCCAGTGATTGGAAAATAGCTTATATATCATCGATTCATAAAAAGGGCAATAAACTAAAATGTAGCAATTATCGCGGAATATCAGTAACAAATAAAATAAGCAGAGTATATACAAAAATTTTAAGAGAACTGATTGAACAAGAATACTCAGAATACGAAGAAGAAGAACAATGCGGGTTTAGAGCTGGAAGGTCCTGTACGGATAATGTATTTTCGTTAAAGCAAATCATCGAAAAAAAAATTAGAACGGAATAGGCCAATACACCTAGTTTTTATAGATTTACAAAAAGCGTATGACAATATACCGATACCGAAACTATGGGAAGTACTGCAAAACTCCAACATTAACTTTACTCTCATAAAAGCTGTCCAAAATTTATACAGTGACATGAAATCTGCAGTAAAATTAGGAAACAAAATAACAGATTTGTTTACAGTCAACAAAGGTCTACGACAAGGACGTTGCATATCACCGAGTCTGTTTAAGATTTATATCGCCAAAGCCCTTGCAATATGGAAAAGAAAATGCAGTGGAATGGGCATCCAAATCGACGACAACACCTGCCTGTACACCCTTCAGTTTGCAGACGATCAGATAATATGTGCAAACGATAAAGAAGATTTGGAATATATGACTCGCAAATTGAAGGAAGAATACGAAAAATGGGGATTGCAGATGAATGTAGAAAAAACACAATATTTATGCCTAGGTGAGGATTCAACTGATATGATATTGGACAATAATCAGAAAATAACTAGCTGTGATGAATATTAGTATTTGGGCATTAATTTCAACAAGGAAGGTACTGACGATGCAGAAATTAAGAGCAGAATAAATAAAGCAAGAACGATAATTAAATCATTGAACGGAGTTTTATGGAGTACCGAGATAGGGAAACAAAGAAAAATGCGAATATACAACACCATGATTAAGAGCACATTGGTATACGGATCCGAAACATGGAGAATAAAGGAACACCTAAAACGAAAATTAGAAGCTACTGAGATGGACGCCCTAAGGAGAGCAAGTAGAACATCGAGATTGGACCGGGTTAGAAATGAGGAAGTAAAGCGAAGAATGAATTTACAAGAAACGGTTGTAGAATGCATTGAGAAGAAACAATTAACGTGGTACGGACATGTTCAGAGAATGGGGGAGGAAAGACTGCCAAAGAAAATTATGAAATGGATACCCACAGAAAACAGAAAAAGAGGAAGGCCAAGAACGACATGGATACAAGGAGTAAGACGATCAATGAGTGTACGAGGATTAGAAGATGAAAACTGCAATGATAGAAGATATTGGCAACAAGGCATCGGACAACGTCGGAGGACGTTTTGAACCCGAATTTTTATATATAAATTTAGAACCTACCTCAACTAATACAAAGATAGCTTAAAAATCTGGTATTTTACACACAAATGTCCGCGTAATACACGTGAGAATCCTTAAATGGAGAACAAGGAAGAAGACAAGAAGCATGGGAAGACCCCAAAAGAGATGTAGATGACGTAATAGCAGTGCCAGGCAAACTGTTGATTAGATTACCGCAAGGTAAAGAAAGGTGGAAGAAATTGGGAGAGACCTACATTCAGGTGAAAATGAAAAATGGTTGACGACGTAGAAGAAGTTAGCGTCGTACTGTACAGGAATACAAAATAAACTTGGTAGAGGAAATAGTTAATAGAGAAAAGTTAATAATTTAAGTAATTTAATTAACATATGAAGCTACTTCCTCAAAAATTAAAATAGCTTTGATGATTGCCAACCTCCGAAGCAGTGATGCCACCTGAAGAAGAAGAGGAAATAAATGAAAGAAAAAAAAATATGCATCTTTAATATATTTATGACATTTTATGTTTCTGTTAGTAAATATCATACTTATATCTCCTTCTTCTTCTTATTGCGGCGTCTCCTTTCGAAAGTTGGCGATCCAAAGGGTAACTGTAGCTTTGGAAAAATTTCGTGTGCTGCACGGAAACTTTTTGCGAATGAGCGGTCAAACCATCTTCTCAGGTCCTTCAGCCACGAGTTCTGTCGGCTTCCTACTGATCATTTACCCTGTACTTTACCTTTTAATACAGTCGAACCCATTTAGTGGAATAGCCTTCGTGTCGATCAAAAATAGTTTTATAACCGGGATATTCTAATAACCGAGCATTGGTGGCTAGCCGAAATAAGTGTACCGAATATGTATATGTATTTGGTTTAAGTTCTTTTTATGTCAACAATACAGTGGTGTGACTATTACTTATTTATTAAAAAACACAAATTACATTTAGACAAGGCGAAAACGGCGGGTTCGAAGGGAAAAATATTCCCATGAGATTTTTTTGCATAATCACATTCGTGAGACATCCCAGAATAAGGTTCAAGGAGTCGCCCACGTGAAAAGTGGGCCAATTTTTTTTAACAATTTTTTTAATCAAATTGCAAGAATCAATATTTTTGGCCCGAACAATTTTTGTTTTAATTATCTGGATCATTCTGGACAAAAAAGGTCTCTTCTAATTGTTCTCTAAAATTGATCGTTTTAGACTTATAAGCAATTTAAAATTGAAAAACACGGAAATTGGCGATTTTCAAGGCTTAATAACTCGGTTAAAAGTTATTATTATGAAAGTCAATATATGACTAAATCAAAGTATAAAGCTCTCCCTACAAGATCCTGAAGAAATTTTTGTCATTATTTTATTACTAAGCTGTTATTTTTAAGTAATAATAATAAGCGCCATGCACGTGTGCGGGGCTGTAAATGCTGAGTGCGAGAGAGAAGCCATTCCAGTAGTCCAATTGCGCATCTTTCTCGCACTCACATTTACAGCAGCGTCAATACGATCTAACCACTCATTGTTATTAATTAAAAATAACAGCTTAGTAGTAAATTAATGACACAGATTTCTTCAGGATCATGTAACGGCGACTTTAAACTTCGATTTAGTCACTTTCTGACTTTCAAAATAATAATTTTTGGCCGATTTATTAAGTCTTAAAAATAGACATTTTCGCGTTTTTCAAATTATAACTTGCTTATAACTCGAAAAAGATCAACTTTAGAGAAAAATTATAAGAAACCTTTTTTGTGAAGAATGGTCCAAAAAACCTAAAAAAAATAGTTCGGTCCAAAATTATTGATTTTTGCAATTTTATTAAAAAAAAATTGTTAAATAAAAATTGGCCCACTTTTCCCGTGGGCGACTTTTTGAACCTTATTCTGGGATATCTCACGAATGTGATTATGCAAAAATATCTCATGGGAATATTTTTCCCAACGAACCCGCCGTTTCCGCCTGTCTAATTATATTATGTGGATACATAGTGGTAATTAATACGAAATGTACCTATTAGTCGAGGCATTGAAGCACAAAAAAGACTGTCGATTTTTTGCGCAGTAAGACGGATTTTAATGCAGATTGGTGCGTTGGATTCGTGAGAATGTCAGGAAATTTTGTGAACTAATATAATGAATAATAAATCTGAAATTGCATTTGTGCATAAGAAAAATGCATTTCAAAAGTGCACTCGGTAAATAGTGGGAAAAATTGACTCAATTTTCTTACTCTGGGGTTTTTGGGGTCGCTGAAAACGAATATGAGGTCGGCGAGAGTGTGCAAGCTACCTGGTGCCTGCAGCTGGTGTAATAAACGTCTTCCTCTGGACTATTATGGTAACTTGTTAAATAATTGTACCAAACTTGTTACTCGGGGGGTCTTTGGGGTCACTGAAAATAAATATCGCAGCGACTAAATTCTAATTTCATAGAATATAATAAAAAAAACGTGATTATTTTGTTCAGTATTTCCATTTTTTTTTTAATTTGGCATTTAAAATTATGTTGGCAGTATTGCTACATTCTTGACTAATTTCATGTAGGATTTATTGCCTTTCTCTCTCACACGTTTGTATACACTAATATAGCGGTTACACTGTAAGCAAAACAAACACGTTTTTTTCTTATTTCGTTTTACTTTTATTCAAATAATTTATTATAAAGAAGTGTAAAAATATTTTTTTTATTTAAATTAACGTGTCTCAGCAACGCAGGCCATTGGCACGGTTACAAAAGTAAGGTTTACAATATGTTTAAATTACAAGAATTAAGAAAATTAAGAATTTAAATTAAGAAATTACAATATCAGCAAAATGGTAAAAACAACATTTATATGGCGTAGTATAACCGAGAGTCTTTTAGAAACATTATAACATTATTAAAGTTACTATTATGACTAAGAGTGGAGGTTTGGTCTTCATCCAGTTTATGTTGTCTTCGGGTGTTCGTGTATGGCTGGCACTCAACTAGTATGTGTTTGACGGTGACACGATTGTTGCAGGTATGACACCAAGGAGGATTTCCCTGGCTCATCAGGTAACCATGTGTAAGACGGCAATGTCCAATTCTTAGTCTTCTCATGACAACTTTGTTCCTTCTACACAGTGCTGGTATTTTTAAGGCAGGTATTCTGGGTTGAATATTATGGAGTTTTGAGTTTGCTCTATTCCAGAAGTTTTGCCAGACTCTCAAGCACATTTGGTTTACTGTATACTGTAAATCTACACCAAGTGGTATACTCTCCATAATGTATTATTTCCAGTTAGAATGACTCAGCCACCTAGTCCTCAAAACATTTTAAATTTAATATTCTTTAGTTGTAAGTCAGACTGCGGCAACTCATGCCGGTGCAGGAAGCATGGGTTAGTTTGTAATTTAGCCTGCAAAAATTGTGCAGGCTTTGATTGCACAAATATTGCATTGGACTCGAGAGAGGAAGGCAATTATGAAGAAGGAGATGATAATGATGAAGAAAATGAATTTTAAAGATAAATTACGATAAATTTTCTATAATGAACTTTTTTAACGATAAATATATTATAATAATAAAAATTTATGTTTATTTATAATAAAAATACCACCCTTTTCGATCACTATAGTTATATCGAAGAAAATAGATTACCCCAAAAACCCCCGAGTAACGAGTTTAAACTAATTATATGATAAATTACCATAATACTCCAGAAGAAGACGTTTATTACACCCACTGCAGGCACCAGGTACTTTGCACACTCTCGCCGACCTCATACTCATTTTCAGCGACCCCAAAAACCCCGGAGTTACAAGTTTGGGCCAATTATTTAACAAATTACCATAATACTCCAGAGAAAGACGTTTATTACACCCGCTGCAGGCACCAGGTAGTTTGCACACTCTCGCCGACCTCATATTCGTTTTCAGCGACCCCAAAAACCCCTGAGTAAGAAAACTGAGTCAATTTCTCCCACTATTTACCGAATTCACTTTTGAAATGCATTTTTCTTATGCACAAATGCAATTTCAGATTTCTTATTCATTACATTAGTTCACAAAATTTCCTAACATTCTCACGAATCTAACGCACCAATCCGCATTAAAATCCGTCTTACTGCACAAAAATCGACACTTGAATACTTCAATGCCTCGACTACTATGCAATATATAGATATGTAAATATTTTCTTATTATTTTGTCTTGAAAAATAATATGGGTAAAATTCTTGTTTTGTTTTGTTTTGTTACATAAAATACTAGTCACTTGTTCTAAATTTAAAAAATTAGAAAAATTTACATTGAATTGCCCCTCCATAAAACTTGCTATAACATTACAAACGGTTACGATGGCCGATTAACTGTTTCTAAAAATTTCATAACAAAGTAGTGGGTGGAAATAATAGAGTAGGTAGGTATTGAAATTAGTAGACAAAAATATGAAATCATTTTACGCCCTGTAAAATACGCGGTACGCCGACCTTTGTCGGCGATCGATTGAATTGGTACACATAAACAGTAGTAATAAAGTATTATTACCTGACAAACCCAAAATATACAAAACAGCACTACAGGCCTTCGAGGGCCTTGGCGAGAAAACATAAAACATAAAATATCAGAAATAATTTTTAGGAAATTATAGGTAACAATTTATTCATTGACCTGAATAATATTCGATTAAACGGTATTATTCTATTAAAACGTATTCCTATAAACGGATAAATTTATTAAGGAGTAAATGGAAACGTTTCGGGACATCGAATTTATATTCCATAAACCGGGATATTCTTATAACCGGTACTCTAATAAGCGGGTTCATCTGTATGATTTGTAGTAGTTCATATCTTTCCCCTCCAAGACATGGCCCACGTATGTTTTCTTTCGTGGATTATTCTTAGTAATTCTTTTTCTTTTTTCATGCACTAAAGTACTTCATTGTTAGAAACTTTTTGTACCCATGGATTTCTTAACGTCCATCTGTATATTTACATGTCAAATGCATCTATTCCCTTTTCTGTTTCATATTCCATTGTCCACCTTCAAAGCCATATAGCAAGACAGAAAACATATAACATCTAATCATTCGAATTCTGAGCTCCAAATCAAAGTCTGCTCTTGTAAAAAATGTTTTCATGTTCATGAGTGTGTTACTCGTTTGTTAGATTCTTGATAGAATTTCTTTTTTTGAGTTACACTGGCTACTGATATTTGCTCCCAAATATTATATAGACGTTACCTGTTCCATTATGTGTCCCTTGGCATACAAATAAACATTTATTGGTGTCTTTATGAATACTAAAATTTTAGTTTTGTAAACGTTTAAGTGTAAACCAAACATTTCACTATCACGAAATACCACATTTTTATATTTTGTAGTTCTTGTACGCTGTTTGTTATTAGAACGGTATCATCGGCGTACCTAATGTGGTCTATGTTGGTTCCGTTAATCTTGATTCCAACTTGGAACTCGTTTTAATCAACCAACCTTTTTACATATTTATTGGTTAACCACTTGGATGGCTAAGCATTGTATAGGAGTATAGGTCATAGCTGCAGAGTTTCCAGTAAGATTCGAAGAAATGGTTTACTGGGTTAGTATACATTTTTTTAAAATATCCTAAGTGCAGAGGTCCAATTTTACGTGCAGGTACTTATGTTGTTGGCCTTTCTTGAAATGTAACATGCACCTGGATTTTATTTCTTGTTTCCCCCCGTTGTTATGTTTTTGACTAGTTATTTTTCATTCATACTCTTTTTTACTGAACTGCATGAACTACATATGTTTACCGCATAATTTTTATGCATACACAACGTACACATAGCGTACAACCAGTATAAATGGATCGGAAATTAATCCAATAATTTAATCAGACAAATAAAAAAAAGAAAAATGGCAGAGCTTCTCAAAACAAATAAAACACCGCGTTTACGAAAAACACAAAAAATATGTAGAATGATTACCCGCCAAAATAAAGAGATGAACCAATTAATGAAGACAAACAAATCCAAAAGGAAATATGGGCAGAAACCAGAACAAGTGACGAAGGTCAAATGAATTGGCATAATACTATCTAGCCACGGAAATTTCGAAACAGGAGTAGAAGATCAAGAAAATGGAGTAAATTAAGGTTGAAGAATAAATGATATGGGAAAATAAAGAAGAAATGAAAGGCAGAATTGAGAAAACAGTCATTAGGCCAACATGAGATACGCAACATAAACACGAACTGACACAGAGAACTTCAATGACTTATTAACAAACAGAAGAATATAATGAAATAACCATATACGCCAAATGACAACAAATAGAGTAACACGGAGATAGACGGTTCTTCAATGGGAAGACGACCAGTGGGAAGTCCACGACGTTGTGTATACAATATGTGTACACAAAAACAAGACATAATTTTTAGTTCTATTTTTAATGACTTTCATTTTCCTCAAATACATCTGATACTTATAGATCCTACCTCTGCGATCAATTAATGCCCACCTACTTGACAAGTACGTTAGACAATCTGCTACATAATAAAATGTGTAAAAGATATATTTACAATAAGTTTATAATAATGATAATAAGAAAAAATATTGCAACAAAATATTTAATGACATTCGTAATAATAGTTAAATTTTACATGTGGATAATTTTGTACAATGAATATAATTCGCTACAGGTCTAAAACACTAATATTAACTATATTTTCTGTCTTGCTTAGAGAGCTCTAATATTCTCATCACGAGCTCCACGAGGTCATTCCCCGATGTTTATTATATCAACTTCAAACAGCCCTTTTCCAGCTGTAACTTTCAGAGCCGTATTGTCTGTAGTTCCCAGTTAGAGCTATAGAGTTATCAGCTGTTTAAATGGAATTTTAAATTTTATTTACTATGTCTTACATACTAAAAAAAGACACATCGCTCATCCAGAAAAAAAGTGTCACTACTCAAAAAACAACCTTTTTTAGGACAGACAAAAATGGATTTTTAGATCTTAATTTAACTGTCAATTTTAACGGGTAACTTCTCAAATTTATATAAATTAAAAACTAAGAATATGAATAAGTGAATGTTTATCATTGTGAAAGAAGAAAATCCGAAGAAATTATGATATTTTATTTAACAAAGAAAAAAGATCAAAATTTTTGTAATGTCACTTTTTTTTTAAATATTCGTCACTTTGTTTGGACAATAATGAAACATGCTTAGTACAAATGTCATCTCGAAATACAACGGTCTTCGTGATAAAAATAATGATTCGTTCATATCGGCGTCGATTCACATCGAAGGTCAGAGCATAAGCTCAAAAGGATTGTTCCGGAATAAACATTTTACCGCCAAAAGAATAACGACACTACCGTTATCTCACGAAGTTGGAACTACATATCTATGTGACACTTTTCCTGGTAACAGTATAGAGTTTTTGTAGTCCATTTAAGAAGATAACTGGATTTATGCATTTTTAAGTTGTGTCACTTTTCTTCTGGACGAGCGACATACATTTCTTCTAAAAATAAAGAGACTTCTTCTGCAATAACGAAAGAAATTTGTTTATTTTTTTTTCTTCGGTTTAGTGAGCTTACAATGAACAGCTAAGATATGTTTTGTTTCGAATCTTTGAGAAAAAAGATGTTTAAACCCCTATTAATATTCGTATTTGATGTTGTTCTGAAGCTCTTTCCTTGTAGTGCAGTCAATGAAGGTCATATTGTGAGCTATTATCTCCGATTTCGTTGAACCTCCATCGATTTACACGAAAATTGGTGAGTGGTTAGAAGATATCTCAAGGAACAAAGGTGACATGGTGCCAACTTGAGCTTTTACCCTGGGGGTGGATGCCACCCCTCCCCGGGGGTGAAAATTATTTTATAAAAAATAACCCCACAATTCGATAGAGCGACAAATTATAAGCAAAATTTGTTATATAAAGTTATTAAAAGAAATCAAAACTTTTTGAGTTACTAAAGATCAAAAATTTTAATTTTTCGTGAGAAAAATGCATGTTTTTAACCGATTTTTCATAAATAACTCAAAAACTATAAGTTTTTACAAAAAAGTTATTATTGTCAAAATTGGGGCTAATAAAAAATCAAATAAAGTCCTTACTAGAAAAACCTTTCAATGTTAACTGAAAGTGGGTTATAGGTAATTGAATGTATATTTATTTCGTCGAGTACCCAAATCTAAGTATTCAAGCTTAAATACCGGGAAAATGATGCATTTTATAACATAAACTTAATAAACATTTGTCAAAGCTCATTGAAATATCTATCAAATAAGTGCTCGAACAAGTTGATAGTATTAAAGTTTGTGCACCAAAAATGTTTCAAAATGTATCATTTAAAAAATTTTCTAAAAAATGTTATGGTTTTTTGTAAATAGCTCCGTTAAATTTTAAAGTAGTAAGTTCATCTAATAACTGGTTAAAATTTTATTCTAAGAGCTATTAAAAAACGTCAAAATAGTCATTTATACCTCTTACTTTTCTAAAAATAAAAGGTTAAATGGCCCCGGTTACATGGTTCTCGCAGCAAAATTGAAATTTTAAACGTTTCTATCTCGGTTATTTTTACTCTACGAAAATAGTAAAATGGGTAAAGTATTTGTTACAGAAAAAACTAAAATTTAGTTATTTATCATTTTTTACGTATATTGAGTATTTTTGGACTTATTATCAAAAGAAAATGAAAAGTACGATAATTCTAAAAATTCTGATTTTTTTAAATTATACCTTTTTTTCAAAAATATGCATTCTAAACCGGTCAAATTTGTTGAAATAATTAACTATGATAACATAAAGAAATTCTTGTGAGGATTACTACAAATTTTAATTTTTGCGGAAATGGCGTATGTTTAGTTTTTAACTTTTTCCTAAAAAAATCGAAAGCGTTCTCTTATTTTCATCATAACTTGCTTAATTTTGATGCTATTAACTTCTACTGAAGCTCATTTGATAGGTATTCCGAAGTACTTTGACAAGTGCTTAACAAGCATATTCTATAAAATGCATCGTTTTCCCCTTATGTAAGCTTGAATACTTAGATTTGAGTACTCGTCGAAAAAAATATACATTCAATTACCCATAACTCACTTTAAAATAACATTAGTTTAGTTATTTAAGTAGGGAATGTATTAAATTTTTTATTATCTTTAATTTTGGAAATAATAGCTTTTTTACAAAAGCTTATAGTTTTTGGGTAATACGTGAAAAACCGCTTTAAAACATGCATTTTTTTAAGAAAAAATAACATCTTTGATATTTAATAACTCAAAAAGTATCGATTTATGTTAATAACTTTATATAACAAATTTTACTTAGAAGTTGCCCCTCTATCGATTTCTGGTATTAATTTTAATAAAAAAAATTTCACCCTCGAGAAGCAACCACCCCCAGGGCAAAAGCGCAAGTTAACATCATGTCACCTTTGTTCCTTGAAGTATCTTCTAACCACTTACCAATTTTCATGAAAATCGATGAAGGTTCAACGAAATCGGAGGTGAAAACCTTCAGTGACTCCACTATTGTGGAATTTTTATAATCAACTATTTTCAATGGGAAATAAGCCACAATTTTACCAAAAAAATGATTTTATTAACGTTTCGAACCCCAAATCGAACCCTCAATTCGTTGACAAAATACAAAATATTACTAAAATAAACAAAAATGTTGTTGCTAAATAAAAAAAAATTCTTCTAATAATTTATTTAATCTGACTCATTTATATTGGCAATTCAGACGTATATTACACATTTTAAAGTAGAAAACTTCAAAATGATATCGCCAATATTTATGAGTTGCGTTCCTGGGACGACTTTACTAAAAGATAGTTCATTCGATTACATGAAATCAATCCCAACTCAAGAATATCCGTCACAAAAAAATCATAGCCTGTGATCTGTCTTTAAAAAAACAACCAAATACAACGATGACAGTAAAATTCTCGCGTTAGAGATTCCATAGTAAATCACGAGGGAAAACCAGGAAAAAACCTGGTGATACTATCTCGACATCGTAAGTATTTGGTCTTACATTTAATTTACTTTCAAAAAACTAGTACCAAATTCTGACTTTAATATGTTTAAATTATAAATAATATTAATAATATATAGATATACAATCAGTAATACTAAAATATAAAATTTGTACTAACTTGACATGATATTGACTTACTAATCGTGGTATTTTCTTTCTATTGACTTCCTCTTTCCATATGGATATCCACGTCTTACTGCATTCTACCGAAGAATTTGCGTTTTTCTAACGTTTAATGGTCTTGATGTTTCACCTAAATAAAATTGTTCGCATTAACAAGGTATTTTATAAATACAATGCTTTGTTCTTTCTTGTTCACTGTTAAGGCGGGTATACATATGTGCTCTGCTCGGTGTGCGAGCCGCTCGCGCGCAGCATATTTGTTAGATTAGTACGTGTTTTCAAGTGGCACACAAACGGCTCGCACACGGCGCACCACGATCTAACTTCTGTCGGCTTTTCAACAAATGCTTTGATGGTTCGCAATACGTATCTGGACGGGTTTGCGAGTGGTTTGTTGGTTTTGGGGCGCCTGAGTTGAATATTTGTTAGTAATGGAGTGTTAGTAAGGAAATATCAAACTTATTAATGTTTACCGTGGAAAGTGAAAATGAGATGATGACATTGAATATATTTAAACATGTTAGCTTGCAACCCCCAACTTGTAACCAACTTGCAACCATCTTACAACCAATTTGCAACCAACTTGCAACCAATTTGCAACCAACTTGCAACCAATTTGCAACCAACTTGCAACCAACTTGCAACCAATTTGCAACCAATTTGCAACCAATTTGCAACCAACTTGCAACCAATTTGCAACCAACTTGCAACCAACTTGCAACCAACTTGCAACCAACTTGCAACCAATCGGAATGAAACCAAACACTTCTCGATGAGAATCGGAGAAGCTACTCCCGACGTCGGCCGATATCGGATCTGATCTGATCGGAGAAAAACGGATCCAATAGGGCTTTTCATCGATTGTCATTTGTTTCGAGCTTCTGTCATGTGTCACATAATATTAATATATCTACGCCATACGTCTTTGGTTTCTATCATTGTTATTACCAATAACGTATGACGTAGATATATTAATATTATGTGACACATGACAGAAGCTCGAAACAAATGACTGTAAATGAAAAGCCCGATGTAGGCACCCACAATTAATACTAATTATCTACAATTACTAAATGTTCGTAAGTTTCCTCTGGATCGCGGAAGGTTCGTCAAAATGAAAAATTTTAACGAACATTAACTGCGCCACGAACGCGCGGCGCTCACACGGCGCGGAGTTCGCGGCGCGGATATGTATTTCCGCCTTTAGGTTTAGTCTTAGATATAATAGATCTCAATATGTGTTTGTTGTTTTGAATGTTGTTGGCATGTTGAATTTATTTCCTATTGTTTTAAGTTTCTCGGGTAGTCCTTTTATATATGGTATTAATATTTTCCTCGTATTATTTCTTGTGAATGTTGTAGGATCCCGTTCTAAGTTGTTCTGTTCCATTCGATCCAGTCTTGACAATTCCTTATTTATAAATGAAAAATGATAATCATTTTTTAATAAAACAGATGTTAACAATTGTTTTTCTTCTAAAAATAAATTTTCGTTAGAACAAGTAATTTTGACTTTATCATATAAGGATTTTATGATTCCTTTTTTAACGTTGATGTTGTGATTTGATTTGTAATTGAGATATCTGTTGGTGTGTGTTGGTTTTCTATACACTTGAGTCTCATATCCAGTATCCTGATATACACTTGGGAAAAGTGTTATTGTCTTATTGTATTCCTTTTCAATTTTAAATTTTATTGTCTTTTCTTGATCGTTTATAATATTCACAAATTCTGATCTATGAGGCCATATTGAAAACACATCATCTACATATCTCCACCATACTGTGGGTTTTAAATTTTCTTTAGAAATGATATTAGTTTAGAAATCCTCCATAAATAGATTAACCAATAATGGAGATAAAGAAGAGCCCATTGCTAGACCAAAATTTTGTTTATAGAATTCAATGTCAATAACTCCATTATAGCAGATAAGGTAAGAAACTTGTTTTTTCTTTCGTTTATAAAAACTATAAGTATCTACTTGGTGGACGTACATATTTAAGATCCTATCTAATGCAATAATAAAAAATTTCCATTGAATTAAATTAGTGACTCCTTTTTCGTTTTGATCATTATACATCCGGTACAAGCCAGATCAAAGAAATTAGAACAAATACATAATAAATGAAGGTTGATTATTAAACAATAGTTCTTAATATAATAAAATAAGAAGAAGACTAAGAAATTATTTTAAAATACACCCGAAAACAAACAATATTTTGTTACAATAACCTGTAGTCCGTTCCTGTAGCAGAGTAGTGGGCATTTTCCAAATGAAACTGGATGAGAGGAAAACTGGAGAAATATATCGAGTTTTATGGATATATGGGATGATGTTTGATATCCCTTGATATTGATACAAGATCATACTGTAGGTGTACGTTTTCTAATACACGTGCCAGGCACTTAAATTGGGAATTGAAATAGGAAATTTTACTCAACATATTTTGTTACAAGTGCGCTGAACTGCAGAAGCGTTATTACTTTATTGTTTTGAAATGGAGAACTTTCGTGAATTAAATTTCCACGAGAGAGAATTACAGCAACGATGCTGCTATATGAAATAATACCGTATATATTCTGATAAAAAGCTCTTTTTCTAAATAAATCGAAAACTTACAGAAAATTTTATTGATTTAGAGTTTGAATTTACATTTGACAAACTCTGAGAGAATAGTGGTGAATATCTGTGTTTTAAGTGAAAGAACAATGAAAATAAAGGATACTGAAAAAGTATGAAAATACATTCACTTATACAGTGAGATCAATAAAAATGAAAGAATAAAACAGGGTGTCTCAATATCTGTCCATCATCATCCAGCCACAAAAGTCCACTGCTAAATATTGGCCTCTTTCTCATGTTTCCAGCCTCGTCTTTCTTGCGCCGCTCTCATTCAGTTTTTATTTATTCTTCTCAAATTGTAATCCCATTGTGTAGAGGATCGATCGCTTTCTCTTTCCTTCCCCTAGTCACCATTCCAATAACTAACCTCTTTTGTCTATCGCCCATCTGCCACATAGCATGTCCTTCTCCATTTTAGTCTAGCTATCACATAACAAAAGAATAAGCCCCCAATCACAAGCATAAATGGAAGAGCGCAGAAAAATGCAAAGTAATAGAAGTAAAAAACACCATGAACTTAGAGAGATAAGTAAAAGAATATAAAAATCCATTAGGACGGACAACCGAAAATATAAAAACGAACAAATTCAGCAAACAATTGAAGATAACAAGGGCCTCAAAGTTCTAAGAAGACAATTAGCAAATGGCAAAAAAAGTAACGAAATTGAAGGATAGAGATAGGAATATCATCACCAAAGAGGTGAATCAATAAGAGTAGTAAAATACTTCTATACAGAACTATACAACAGACCACAAAAGCATGATGAGTAAAGACCGGATTATATGTTTTTTGCATATCGATAACCATCAAAGATACAATCAAACACTTCAGGATGTAGACGAATTATGATAATTAAAGGCGTTTGACACTAATTTAATTTTACATATTTAGAATATTTTCGGTTTTTTAACATATTTTGATGGTTTGAACATATTTTCGGCCGTTTCACATATTTTGGCATATTTTTAACATATTTTGGCATATTTGTAACATATCTTGGCATATTTTGACATATTTTTGGCTGTAAACAGCTTGACACAGTTAACCATGTAAAAATGGTTAGGTTTATAAATGATGCATTCATGAACTTTTTCCTTCCCGACATTGTTCCAGCTAACAAAATCTTGCTTATGGTTTCCGATGCTGCGTCATACATGGTCAAATCTGGACAACAACTAAAAGTTTTATATCCCAATTTAATTCATGTGACGTGTTTGGCGCATGGTTAAGACAGAGTGGCAGAAGAAATTCGAAATTCATTTCCTACATTTAATAGTTTAATTAGCAACGTAAAGAAAATATTTTTAAAATCACCTTTAAGGATTCAGATATTTAAAGAAAAATTACCGAATACTCCTTTGCCACCGGAGCCTATAATCACAAGTTGGGGAACATATTTAAAAGCTGCCTGTTTTTATGCGGAACATTTTCTCCCTATAAAAGAATTAATTTTATGTTTTGAAGAAACAAGTATTGGTGCGATTTCAAAATGCAAATCAATTTTAGAAAACAGATCACTGCACAATGAGCTTTGTTTTATTAAATCGAATTATGAATTTGTTTATAAAACCATCCTCAATCTTGAAACTGAATCGTTTCCACTACAAGAGTCCCTTAATTTAATTCAGAAATTTAAGGAAAACGCTGAAGAAGTTTCTGGAAAAATTTGACAATCAATAAATAAAAAACGGATTGAAACTTTACAGAAAAATAGTGATTTAAAATTATTATTACAGGAAGCAAACCAAATTATTTGTGGCGATTTTGATGTCAATACCAAGTTAAATGCGGAGATTGTTAATGTTATAAAATGTGCACGAATCACATCAGTTGATGTTGAACAAAGATTTTCAACATACAAATTACTACTAACGGATAGGCGACATAATTTTACTATTGAAAAAATTAAAAACACTTGATTGTGAATTGTTTTTATAAGAAGGAATAAAATGTAGAAACGTAAGTATTAATAGAAATAGGTACTAGATAGGTATACATTCGTATATTTAGGTTAATTTTGTCAATATATGTACTTACCGTTATTTAATAAAACTTTTATACATTTTGTAATGTATATTTTCTTGTTACTTTAAAATGTTTTTCACATATTCCACATATTTGGAACATATTTTAAACTTTTAGGGAATATTTTCAACATATTTTACTCATATTTCAGACATATATATGCACATATTTCAGTCAAAACAGGAACATATAATCCGGTCTTTAATGATGAGCCACTAGAAGATTCCGAATCTTTTTAGATTAGTCAACCAAGGATCGGAATTGATGCCAGATATATCAACAGACGAAATCAGGAACACATTGAGGAAAATAAAAAAAAATACAGCTCCGAGAGTAGACAATATCGTTATAGAAGCCGTAAAGAATATGAAGATCATATTTCCTTTTATTGTCATCATCACTATCTACTTCGATCTACTGTCTTCGACAGGCATGAAAATTGGCCGTATCCATCCTTGAGCGTCAATTTGTCGTTCACTTGGATATCCAGCTAGCCTAACTCCATTCAGGTTGCATCTGTCTTTTTATACTTCCTTCTATTATCAGTTTATCGACTTCTTCATCATCTTTTCATTTCCCCACACAAATACTCCTGCAAAAGTATTATTTTTTTACTTCGGCTTCTGAACGCAGAAGCCCCCTTCATTTTTTGTTCCCTTAGCAACATTAAGCTATTTTCGTTTTCTATTTTTCAGTTGTCACCTAAACTCTGCCATGTAAGGTTATACCTTCACTTTTCCAACCAATATGGTTGATATCATGTGATGCCAGGGGTTCATCTGGAAATATTTTAAAAATCTTTCAAAATCAGATAATATAATCTAATTCCAACTGTTTAAAATCAATTTAAGGGTTTTTCCCGTACATTTTGGTGGCTTAAAGCATAAACCTGTGATAACGCTGATGATGGAATATTGATTTCGAAAACGTTTTGTGATACAGCCCTTTTTAGGGATTTTAAATACATATACCTTTTACAAAATAAGGTTTTTATTTTTGTGATTTATGGTATACAGCCAGTACAGGAAATTTTTCCTTGTGATAATATATTTTTCTACTATTGTTTGAGTTTATCACGTTCTTTACATTCACTCCAACAGAAGTCTTTCTTTTTTGTTACGAGCTTACATTTTCAACAAAATTTGTCAGAAAGTCATCGTTGACTTTTGCGTCAGCGTCATTGTTTGGTGCGGACACCATTTCGTGTCCATTTTATTGAAAGGTCTAACATTATAATTCTTTCATTTATTTCTTCTTCTTCTAAAGGTGCCTATCTGCTGGAGATGTTGGCGACCACATTAACCCATCTTATTCTATTCACAGCAGCACGAAATACACTGAGCGGCACAAAAAATGGCCACCCCACAAAGTGGGTAATTTTTGATGTCGTGAAAATTTTCTAAATCTGTTGTCCGATTTAAGTGATTTTTTTAACATTTTATAGCCTTATTTTTTAACAATATTGCTGTAATAAAATTATTGCTAGACAGGTAAATGATCATTGTATACCGGGTGTACCAATCAAACTGTGTTTTATTCTCAAAGTTTACCACACCCTGTGTAATATTCTAGCATTTATAAAATATTGAAATTAACACCCAACTATAGCCGCAGGTTTTCTTAACATTCTGTTTTTTGATTCATTCGCTTATGTTGTATAATAAAAAAGTTAGGTACTTTAACATCTAGCCATGTTCTTTATCAATACAGGGTGTTTCTAAATAAGTGCGACAAACATTAAGGGGCAAATTTGCATAAAAAAGTAATGGCCGTTTGCTTTATAAACCCATGTCGGCAAATGCTTCGTTTCCGAGATACTGAATGTTGAATTATTTTCTTACAAACTGACGATTTATTTATTGCTCTAAAACCGGTTGAGATATAAGAATGAAATTTGGTAGGTTTTAAGATACAGTTATTGCACATTTTTTGACATGCAATTAAGGATTTTATATTCTCAATTGGCGCGCATACGCGTAATATGACTGGTAATATTACCCGCATGCACGCCAATGGTGAATATAAACTTCTTAGTTGTATGTCAAAAAATGTGCAATAACTGTATCTTAAAAACTGCCAAATTTCATTTTCATACCTCAACCGGTTTTAGAGCAATGAGTAAATCGTCAGTTTGTAAGAAAATAATTCAACATCCAGAATCTCGGAAACGAAGCATTTGCCGACATGGGTTTATAAAGCAAACGGCCATTATTTTTTTATGCAGATTTGCCCCTTAAAGTTTGTCGCACTTATTTAGAAACACCATGTATTAATGAAGAACATGGCTAGTTGTTAAAGTACCTAACTTTTTTATTATCCAACATAAGCGAATGATTGAAAAAACAGAATGTTAAGAAAACTATGACTATAGTTGGGTTTTAATTTCAATATTTTATAAATGCTAGAATATTACACAGGATGTGGTGAACTTTGAGAATAAAACACAGTTTGATTGGTACACCCGGTATACAATGATCATTTACCTGTCTAGCAATAATTTTATTACAGCGATATTGTTAAAAAATAAGGCTAGAAAATGTTAAAAAAATCACTTAAATCGGTCAACAGATTTAGAAAATTCAGGATATCAAAAATTACCCATTTTGTGGGGTGGCCATTTTTTGTGCCCTTCAGTGTAGATCAGTTGACTTTCTACCAGTCCACTTGTAGTCTGTTTTGCGAGATGGACGCATCTGTTTTGAGATGGACGTTGAGAGGTGACTCAAATTTTTTTGCAGAAATTGCTTGAAAATAAATCAAATAATAATATTTGAGTTATCCTCCCTCTCAAAAAGGTGCGGAACATTGTTTAAATAATCAAAATGTCAAAAAATTAAGGAAAAACTCGATTTTTTTTTCGTTTTTTGATTATAACTGTAAAAGTATTCATTTCCGAGAAAATTTTTACTGATATAAAAGTTGCATAATTTAATTTCCTACAATATAGAATTGGAAAAAAATTTTAAAAATAGTCACCTTTGTTGCAAAATAGCAATAATTGCGAAAATACAATACAAAAACAAGTATTCGCATTTTACGTTTGTCAACCATTTATGGTATACTTAGGATCTTCATATTTCACCCAGAAAAACTTTATGATACAGTAAAACAATGCTGTAAATTTTATTAAAATGGGTTCAACAGATTTTGCAAAATAAATTTTGAATTCCAGGTTTCGCAAAAAAAATTCATTTCTTCAAAATATTACAGGACTGAAAATAAAGCAGATAGCAAGTTGAAATTTTTTTTGCTTATAGAAGTGTACTGTACCTTTCATTTGCAATTTGAAAAATTAAAATCGATTAATTACCACGGCGCACAGTGGGGCAAGAGACAACATAAGTTGGCATTAAATCATTGTCGATATATTATGGCCAATTTTTTTTCAAATATTATAAGTTTTGTGTACATAAACAAAAACGATGTTTTTTCAATGTTTTCTTCTTCTTCTCAATGTGCCTATCCGTGACGAATGTTGGCGATCATCATGGCAATCTTTATTTTATCTGCAGCAGTGCGGAAAAGCCCCACAGATGTTGTGTTAAAGCAGGTTCTGAAGTTCTTTAACCAGGATGTTCTTCTTCTTCCTGGGTCTCGCTTTACAAATATTTTTCCTTGAAGGCTGGCTTGTTCAAAAAATGTTTTGCTCAAAATTTTCAAAGCTGCATGTCCGTAGTTACTACCGATATTGATTTAAATGATATTTGAAGTTTAGTAATTTTAATTTAAAATAAATCTACAGTCTAAGTTTTTATGTAGATCTATTATCTAATATTATTTATATCTCAAAACAATTGTGTTAACATTATTTTTGAAAAATTGGTTAACCAAATTGTTCTTTAAAACCATTTACCGCATATTTATAAGAATGACATAAAATGTTGTAGGTAAAATATTGAAAAACTTAAACTACAGATCATCATCAAAATCATCAGATGTGACGTCAACATCTTGCACATTCGGAGATTTGAACATAATATATTATGCACTAATATGCAGTGCTTCCACTGGCAGGTGTTCTAATTTCTTTCTTTTTATGTTTCTTATGCTTGTGATCAGTGGATCACTACTAATCAACAAAAAGTGGAATACATCTTAACTTGTTTTGGATCTACTACAATTTCTTGAATTATTATGCTTGAATTATGCAAATAACGAAAAATTAGAATAGAGTGTTATTCAATTTAATTAGGTGAACATAACCTCACAAAAAATAAAATTATGAAAAAAGGAGCAAATATGAGCAAACAGTTAAAATGACTTTTTAAAGAATGATACTCAAGCTTTCAAAATAAAACAAAATTAAAGTTGGATCAGTCTAGGAACACTAACAAATCACTTGCTCTTTATGAAAAATTCGTATTTTGATATTTTGTACAGGTAATTTTAAACAACATATTATAAGAGACTATATTTACTTAATTATTATATCACATCTGTAATAATATTGTTACTTTCCTGAAGACCAAATATCCGTAGCCAATTTTACTAGTAAATTAACTTTTGACTTGAAATAAGTGGATCAAACGCAAGTTGAATCACGTTATCGCGGCCTATGCATTGTTAACACGGGACCATGTGCCCTTTGCGACGCATCGCAACTGGTGGAGGGGGATTTAATGGGAAAAAATGACGCCAAATCATACGCAGGATTGTGTACTATTTAATTAAAATGAATGCCACAGAAAATACTGCATTTAGTATTTTCAATTTATGCCAACTTTTTAGCTCTCCTGCCCCACTGTGCGGCGTCAGGAAATTTTTTTAAATAAACATTGATTTTTGGTGCTACGCGCAGGACAGCGGTGTTCGATTCACACAAGTTGATTTCCACCAAAATTTCTTCTAATCTTTATCTAATATATTATTTTCTTACTCTATATTTTGTTGTATTTTAATATTTTAATTCCACAAAAATCAAATTAAGTTTATTATTGTTTGTGAAATATTGTTTAAACAATTGCATATGTTTAAAAATAATAAACTTTTATTCTCTAAGTTTAAATATATAAACAATAAAGTTTTTGCTAATAAAAGTGTTATTTCAAAGGATAGATAGATGTGTTTTTATTTTGCAATAAACAAATTTATTTATTTATACCGAAATGTAATAAAAATTAAAATGTATCAATCATTATCAAAGGTCTTTGGAATGCCCAATAAGAGCAAACTATCCGCTGTCCTGCGCGTAGCACCAATAATGAATGTTTATTTATAAAAATTCCTGACGCCGTGGTAGTTACTCGACTTTAATTTTGCGAAATTTCAAATGAAAGGTACAGTATACTTCTATACGTAAAAAAAATTTCAACTTGTTATATGCTTTATTTTCAGTCCTGTAACATTTTGAAGAAATGAATTTTTTTGCGAAAGCTGGATTGCAAAATTTATTTTGCAAAATCTATTAAACCGATCTTAATGAAATTTACAGTGTTATTTTATTATATCATAAAGTTTTTGTGGCTGAAATATCAAGGTCCTAAGTGTAGCAGAAATGGTAGAAAAACGTAAAATGCGAATACTTGTTTTTGTATGTTTTTTTCGCAATTATTGCTATTTTGCAACAAGGGTGAATATTTTTTAAATTCTTAACGCATTTTATGTTGTAGGAAATTTAATTACGCAACTTTTATGTCAGCACAACTTTTCTCGAAAATGAACACTTTATAAGTTATAATCAAAAAACGAAGAAAAAAATCGAATTTTTCCTTAATTTTTTGATATTTTGATTATTTAAACAATGTTCCGGACCTTTTTGAGAGGGAGGATAACTAAAATAATATTATCTGATCTATTTTCAAGCAATTTCTGCAAAAAAATTTGAGTCACCTGTCAACTTCCAAATGTGCTAATATTTTTATAGATGAGCCCTGGTCTATTGCTAATATTGGCTAGCCAGGATGTACATATAGTCTAGTAAAATAAGATTTCACTACATGTAAATCAAAATGTAAATTCGTACAAGTTAGAACAAATTGTATATCAAAGTTTAGGTGAGTCTTCTTCTTCTTTAAGTACCGTGCCCAAATTTTTAGGCGTGGGTAGCTTCCATAACAATTTGCCGATATCGTTCTCGATCTTGTGCGGCATGTAACAATTGATCTGCTGATAAGCCAGACCATTGACGAAGGTTTCGGAGCCATGAATATTTCTTTCGACCAATTCCTCTTTTTCCGTCGATCTTTCCATTGAGTATTAACTGCAGCATCCTGTATCTGCTACCTCTCATTATATGCCCCAGATATTCAAGTTTTCTCTTTTTTATCATCTTCATTAAGTCACCTTCGCCTTGACCTACTCTGTTTAAGACTTCTCTGTTTGAAATGCGTTGAACCCAAGATATTCTGAGCATTCTACGATACGACCACATCTCAAAGGCTTCTAATTTGTTCATCATGTTAACCTTCATGATGCAGGTTTCACATCCATATAGTAATACAGGATACACATAACATTTTAGGAACTTGATTCTTAGTTGTAAATTCAGCTGAGAGTTGCTCAGAATAGATCTAAGTTTCATAAATGCTCCTCTTGCAATTTCTATACGAGTTTTAATTTCTTCATCCGGATTTAGTGTCTCGTTTATCCAACATCCTAGGTATTTAAAATGGTTAACTTTTGTTATTGATTCTTCACTGACAATTAGTTGCATAGGGCCGACATCTTGTTTACTAACCACAAGTAACTTTGTCTTTGTTGCATTTATGTTAAGTCCGTTATTGGAGCATTCTCTAGTGACTCGATCAATAAGGAATTGAAGATCTTCGATATTTTCAGCCATGATCGCGGTGTCGTCTGCATATCTGATGTTGTTAATAGTTTCTCCCCCGATTCGAACTCCACATTGTCCTTCCAAGGCTTCATTAAAAATTATTTCTGAGTATACGTTAAACAAAGTTGGGGATAACACACAACCCTCTCTGACACCTCTTTGAATGCAAATTTTGTCTGTTTCTTTGCCGTCTACCAGAATAGAAGCTTCTTGATTCCAATATAGATGTTGTAAAAGTCTCAGATCTTTATCGTCTATTCCAATCATTTCTAGATATTCAAACAACCTATCATGTTGAACTCTATCAAACGCCTTCTCAAAATCTATAAAGCAGACGTAAATTGGTTTCTGTACTTCCCATGATCGTTGAAGTAATGTTAACATTGAGAACAAAGCTTCCCTTGTTCCCAATCCTTCTCTGAAACCGAATTGTTTGTTTCCCATTGTCTCTTCACATTTCTGCTTGATTCTATTAAGAATTATCTTAAGAAGTAGCTTGAGAGAGTGGCTCATGAGACTAATTAGTCTAAAGTCTTTACATGATGATGTATTAGGTTTTTTTGGGAGTGGAATAAATGTAGACTCCAACCATATTTGTGGCATCATTCCAGTCTCGTATATATGGTTATAAATGTTTGTTAATTGTGAGACATTATCGTCATCCAGAAGTTTGAGCCAGTCTGATGGTATTTGGTCAGGGCCTGGAGATTTCCCATTTTTGCTCTGTTTGATGGCTTTCTCTACTTCCGCTTTTAAAATACTAGGACCAGTATTCGTATACTTTGTGGTGTTAAGTGGTGGCCTCGTATCCAGGAAGAGTTCTTTTATATAGTTAGTCCATTCTTCCTTTTTTTCATCCAAGTCGAGAATTATGTTACCTTTGGAGTTTCTCATAAAGTGAGGAGTTCTTTTTCTCTGAGTGTAGGTAATTTCTTTAAGCTTTTTATGTATATTAAACTTGTCATGTTTTCTTTGTAGTTCTTCCATTTCACGACATCTTTGTTCCATCCAGTCCTCTTTTGCTCGCTTAACCTCGTATCTTATTTGTCGATATATCTCTCTATACCGAATCTCGTCTTTGTTTTTCCAATTTCTTCTTTGTTGAAGAGGTGTGTTGTTAGGTGAGTACAAAAGATATTTTCAAGAAAGTATCCAAATCATATAAGGGGATTTAAAAAGGGGTAATTTTTGCACAATATTTATTTTTTTAACTGCTGAGGTAATTTACACTTTAATGAAGGTCTTTAGGGTTTTTTTCTACAAAGCTTGAGGACAAATTTTCACCTAAGACTTACTAAATTAAATTTGACCCCCAATTTATTTAAATAATTATATATAAAATTTTAAAATCAAATTTGCAAAATAGTATTTTTTGCGTTCTAAATAAGCAATATAAATTATTTTATTTAATAGAAGAAATCGCACTGTATTACCAGCATTAAGCAAAAAAATTGGTTAAAAAATATTTGATAATTTATGAGATATTTCATTTGTTTATCAAATGTTACTATATTTCCAATTGCAAAAACGCGGTTGTTACCAAAAGAATATAAAACTGTGTAAAACCTCGTTACTTTTATTTTTATGTATAATTTCGACAAATGTATTGATAATTTCAAATTTCAATTTAACTTCCTTCTAAAATAACATTTGAAAACTGTTCTAATTTGTTTATAACTTGTTGTTTTAATAACGTCACGGGGATTAAACATTTTGAAATGCTGTTCCGATAATACGGTTCCTGCGAATTTTTCACTAATTAACAAATTTTTTTGTCGTTTTTTCTCCTTTTTTTTTCCGTATAGTAAAAGAGATAGTTTTGCTTATAGAGCGGGTTTCATTAAGAATGTCCAATCTCTGAGTTGTCGATTCTAGACCTCAAAATATTAAGATTTAATTAAGATCACTTTAATAAAATATGGCTCCTGATTGAGTCCTGATATTGATCCTGAAAATTTAAAAATTATTTTTGCTGAGTATTTTAAAACTATGATATATCCTTTCCATACTTGGTAGAAAATGTAGGTATTGTACATCCTATGAAATTGTGTTAAATACAGGTTTCCGGCTATTACCAGAGGCGTACGATAGGCGGACAGAGGGAAGCAAATGGTTGACCCTTCTCAAATTCTACGTCACTGGCGAAATTGCCATTTTAGCGCAATTTTTAGATTCTCCCATACTCGCAATGTAAATAGATAACTTTTCTCTAGTAACGATAGAGTCATTAGTTTTCGAGATATTTGCAGTTAAACATGTAACGGCACAGTTATTTTATTTTGATTAAGGTTTTGTGCCGCTTAATTTTTAATTTCAAATATCTCGGAAGCTAATGATTTTATTGTTAAGACTGAAGAGAATATTATATATTCTTAACGATAAAATAAATTATTAGTTTTTGCGATATTTGAAACTAAAAATTATGCGGCACAATATATTAATCAAAATAACTAAATAACTGTGCCGTTACATTTTTAACTTCAAATATCTCGAAAACTAATGACTTTATTGTTACGAGTAAAGAGGATGTTATTTACATAGACACTATTGGAGAATCTAAAAATGGTGCTAAAATTTTAATTTCACCAGTGACGTAGAATTTGGGAAGGGTCAACCATTTGCTTTCCCCTGTCCGCCTGTCGTACGCCTCTGGTAATAGCCGGAAACCTGTATTTAACATGATTTCATAGGGTGTATAGTACCTACACTTTCTACCAAATATGAAAAGGATATGTCAAATAGTTTTAAAATACTGAGCAAAAATCATTTTTAAATTAAAAAAACAATACCCTGTAACTCAATAAGAAGCCATATTTTATCGAAGTGATTTTGGTTAAATCTTAATATTTTGAGGTCTAGAATCGACAACTCAGAGGTTGGACATTCTTAATGAAACCCCCTCTATAAGCATATCTTTTACTTTAAGGAAAAAAGAAGAAGAAAAAACGACAAAAAAAATTTGTTAATTAGTGTAAACAGCATTTCAAAATGTTAAATTCTCGCGACGTTATTAAAAAAACAAATTAGAACAATTTTCAAAAGTCATTTTAGAGGAGAATTAAATTGAAATTGGAAATTCTCAATACGTTTATCGAAATTATACATAAAAATAAAAGTAACGAGGTTTTACGCAGTTTTATATTCTTTTGGTAACAACCGCGTCTTTGCAATTGAAAATATAGTAACATTCGATGAACAAATTAAATATCTCATAAATTATTAAATATTTTTTAACCAATTTTTTTTGCTTAATACTGGTAACATAGCGCAACTTGATTTTTAAATTTTATATATAATTATTTAAATAAATAAGCGGTCAAATTTAATCTATTAAGTTTTAAGTGAAAGATTTGTCCTTCAGCTTTGTAGAAAAAAACCTAAAGACCTTCATTAAAATGTAAATTACCTCAGCAATTAAAAAAGTAAATATTGTGCAAAAATTACCCCTTTATAATTGTTTAAACAATGATCCCCTTATATGATTTGGATACTTTTTCGAAAATATCTTAAGTTCACCTAAAACTTTGATATACAATTTATTCCAACCTGCACGGAATTACAGTTTGTTTTTTTTTTATTTTATTAAGCTATTACGTCTATCTACGTCAATCTTGCCTTGTCGTAGAAACAGTAGAAGTCGATATTTATTATTACGCATGATGTGGCCGCAGTAAGCCAATTTTCTGTTCGTTACGATGTTAATTATTTCTTTGTCTTTTCTTAGCCTTTGGACAATAGTTATGTGAGTTGTATGGTGTATATATGAGACCCTCAACATACGTCGGCAGCAGCACATTCCAAACGCCTCTAATCTTTTTATGGCATCTTCTGCAGGACTCCAGCTTTTAACTCCGTAGAGGAGGACACCAAAAACCTAACATTTAAGAATTCTTATACGTATATTAATACTTAAAGATAAATTGCAGAGATTCTTGCTAATACTGTTAAAAGAGCTTCTGGCTTTTTTTGTGAATTTGATGGCCTTGGCCGAGCCAATTAGCGGGACATTTTGTTATTTTAAAAACTTCTGGCTTTTTCAATACGAGTTTATCTTTCGTACCTATGATCCCAAGTATCCTTAATATTGCAGCCCTGATAGCATATTTTCTGTACTATTTTTAGGGGTTGTTCTGAAGCTATTTCCTTGTGGCATTTTTATAATTAACTATTTAGATGGGAGATAAGCCATAATTAATTTGGAAAAAATAATTTTATTAACGTTTCGAAGCTCAAATCAGGTTTGGTTTTCAAAATACAAAATACTGATTAGGGGTGTATTGTTTACTGTATTTATTTGTTACCAATTTTCAATTTTATTTTTAATTTTCTTTTGCATCCTGCTTGATTTTTTTTAGGTACCCTCTATTTTTGTTATCTGCTGTCCCTTGGCACTCCTTTCACTTTTTTAACCGTTTGCGTTATCTGAATATTTCCGTTAATATGTTTTTACATTTTGTTCACAATTCCTCCACGTTTCCTCCACCCACAAGGTTTCTATTCTACTCATTCACTTGTCTCCTAGACTATCTCGCAACAGTTTCAATGTGCAGATTATCCACATTCATTCTATCTTATCTCGTGTTTTTCTTCTTCTTCAGGTTTGATGTTCTTCATCTGATTCTTATCACTACAGAAAAGGGATACTAAAAGAAAGGGATCAAAGGTCTAAAGAATGTTTTGCGTCAATAAGGATGTGATTTAACCCGTTAAGGGTCTTGTTGTCAGTGGTTTTCATTTTCCTTTGTATATTATTATACTGTAAAATGTTACTCTTAATATTATTTTTTTGGTGCTCGAAACGTTTATTAGCTTCAACCTGTTATTGCTTGACTATTCATGTAAGCACCCACGTCCTATAGTTGGCTGAAAATATTAAAAGAATGTGTGTGTACTTTGTACGCACGTAAGAAGTTATACTTCTATTATTATGATTTCAACGAAATTAATATACTTAAAAGGTTATTTGTATTTTGATTAAATATTAAACTAACTTTCTTTACGTACCACTTTTAAAATTTTTTATTAAAACAATACCAAAAAATCTAAAAAAAAAAAGAATATGAATCGTCCGAGATTTGAACCCGGGACCTCTTGACCTCCGGTCACACGCTCTACCACTGAGCTATATCCCTTTTGCTTTGACATGTTACAAGATTTCTCATACATAGTGAGCATGTGAATTATACAAAAATACTTTAAATATACTTACTATTATTATAAAATATCTAATTCTCGAGGAAGACAATTCCAAAGACACAAAAATTATAATAAATATTACATTTACTAAGAACACTAATATATCCTTTTATATATGATATAATATGACTTATTTGCGCTGACAGCGCTGATACATACATATCTTGAAAGATTAGCAACCAAATACATACTGTCTGTGTGCGCATGCGCATAGCATTATAAAATTTCACTATCGATCGTAAAGAAATATAACTAAAAAAAAATAATTTTTGCGGTTCCCAACAATAATTAATTTCACTTTATGTCGTGGATACTGATCATATTATTTTTCTAAGGTGTCGCAGAATTCATCTTTTTCGTGGCCTTCTTTCTCTTGCGTTGGTCCGTGCACACTAAAAATAATCCATGATTGAAGAATTTTCCGTTTTCCTTTAAGGCGTACAAAAATTAATATGTTGAGTGTGGGTTTAATGTTAAGGACTAATTGCTTTGCGTCTCTTTCTGAGATGAAGTCAAGAAATAATAAAGCCAGTGTAAGACCAATAATGGTATACGAATCAGGAACAAGCAGCTGGGATGAGGATACTGAGAAGATCTTTTGGAAATACGCTAGGAGATTGAAACAGGAGTGAAGACAATAAAAAAAGTGTACCTTACAGTTCATAAACGAATGGATACTAAATTTAAACAAGAATGGAATGGCCACATAAGCGGAATGGCTAAAATCCGTGACCGTGTGGTCAAAATGGGCAAAAAGAAAATATCAGGCGAATGCGTAAAATATGGAGTGACAACCTTCCATAGAGGTATCAATCCGTCAATGAACAAGCAGAATTTCTTATAAAGAGGAATTAGAAGAAGAAGTTATTGTAGTTTATGTAATAGAAACTAGTATTTTTCAGTTTACCGAATAGTCTATAATTAGATTGTAATAAACATTACTTTGTTGCAACCAATTCTACTGTACAAAATTAATCCCTTCCTATTCCAATATGCTAGCTAAATCGAGCACAACCGGAGAACACGGACACCACCCTCTAAATGTCTATAAACCCATCACCCTGATGAATGTTGTGGCTGACTGTACGTCTGTTTTGATGTCGTGATAGTTCGGCCCATTTACTTCTCAATGACCACACTTTATTATTGCCGCTCTGTAATTGCAGCCGTAATCGGCCACTCCATTCCGAAATGACTCCATTGCTTTTCAGAATAGACTTTATCTAAGATGGGAACCGATATGTGTTGATTACGTTAAGGAAACTTGTTTAATCCCTATTTCTCTCAGTAACGACGCGCGCTTGAACGTACAGAGAGTTAGAAAAGAGCGTAATGTCTCCGAGCTGGGAAGTTTGTGGTCTTGGAGACAATTTTAGCGCTCTTATCCCCGTTTTGTTCTATCTGCTTTTATTTTATGCCGTGAAATTAAGTTAGGTAGTGTGATTTAAAAGGAAAATTGGTTAACGTTAGGGTGGTGCAAGGTGAGATTTATTGTGTTATATTGTATAAATAGTAATATCGTCTTCGTCTTTATAAGTAATTTCCGGACTGGGAAGTTTCGCCGTCGCCGTTTCGCCGTCTAGCCACTTCGCCGTCGGCCGTTTCGCCGTCGACCCAGTTCGCCGTCGGCCGTTTCGCCGTCGCCATTCCGGCATTGGTTAAGTTTACAAGAACGTGATAACATACTAACTTTTTTTATACTAAATGTCAGTGTAAATAAAATGCTGATGTTGCTAGTAAAACCATGTTATATTTTCGTATTTAACTATACATTGTTTTCGTCTGAAAAATAAAATATTTACAGTATTAAAAATATTTAAAAAGTTACATTTCATAATTATGGGCAAGTCTTCTAAGATATTCTAAAATATCTCCATCGGCATTGAAGTTTCGAACTAATCTTAAAATTCGCTCATCCGCGTCCCTATATTTTTTTTTCAAGGGTGGCAGATTCCCAGCAACTAATTGTTCATAGTGAACGTCCCTACCCTTCTGCACCTTACGGAGGCTGTCGATAAATTTCCATTTTCCATATTGTAGGGTGGTCGACTCCTAATTCTGTTTGAAGCTTTCTGTGTGCTGCCTCCGTGTAATTGTTGGTTCGATCCTCCCTATTCATCGTCCTTTGATAGAGATTTCACATCTCCTGGGGAAATAATGGAGGGCGTCTACCATCTCCTCGTCTATAAATAATTAATAAAATGATATACAGATTTTGGAATTTCTGAAGAAGTACACATTATAGTTACCTGTTCATACGCTCTGTGTAATTGTCTTCGAACCAATCCAACAGTGGTTGAATCGCAACAGGTAAAGCGTTTCCCAACACATCAATGGCCTGATCTAAATGACGAACTGGAACGAATGCCA